>NC_057922.1:37299553-37902220 GCF_018873765.1 Telopea speciosissima | reverse complement strand
CTTAGATCTGATTTCTCTCCGACCAAATATGCTTGATTGTGGCACAGAAAGCAAGCTTTATGACCAGCCCCAATTTCCCTGCTCTACCTGCAACATATCTAACTGAAATGGCTGCATCAATGGCATTGCTAGGAGTGGCCCCATCATGAAAACAGAAGTCATAAATATTTTTCCAAATATCATTAGTAAAAGGGCACCCGAAGAAGAGATGATTCCTTCTTTCAGTTCCAACCCAACAAAACACGCAATGATGAGGAGTCGGAATGTGTCTATGAATGAGGTTGTCCCTAGTGGGGAGGGCATCCGAAAGGCATCTCCAGGCTATAAAGGAATGGGACTTTATACTCCCTTCAAACCAAACAGCTTCGCTCCAATCAATACGGGCAGCTCTTGTGCGGATAGCATTCCAGGCTGATTTGGAAGAGAAATTACCCGATGAGTTACCAGTCCACACTGTCAAATCCGGAACCTCATCATGAAATTTTTCAATGGCTGGAAGGGCCCTCCAAATATCAATGAGATCGAAAGATGTAGAGGGACCAGGGTGCCAATCTCCATCACGGATAATCTCCTTGACACAAGCATGACGGGCAGCAAGGGAATAAGAGCCTGCATCATAGCAAATCCTATTACCAAATCTGCTCAAAAGAACTCCAAACGGGTGCCAATTATCAAGCCAAAGCTTTGTAGCAGACCCATCCCCAATAATAGTTTTGATGAAGGGAAGGGCTTTATCTCTGTACTTCAAGACTTTACGCCAGACCCAAGAGCAGTTATTGAGACCCTTGACTGTCCAAAGAGACTCTTGCTTGAGGTATCTTTGTTGTACCCAATTAACCCAAAGCCGATCTTGCTTGGAGGCAATCCACCAAATTTGCTTCATAATTCCTGCAATGTTCATTTCTTTGACCCGCTTGATTCCCAACCCTCCCTCTGATTTTGGCTTACAGACCGCATCCCAAGAAATAAAATGGGTTTTCCTCTCAAGGGAGGGGCCTGACCAAAGGAAATTAGAGAACATAGACTCCAGTTTGGTGATAACATTTCCTGGAAGGCCAAAGATCCCTGCCCAGTAAATGTAGCTACCTTGCAGAACTGAAGAAAAGAGTTGAAGACGACCAGCATAAGAGAGGAATCTAGTCTTCCACCCCTCCAATTTTTGACGAACTAGATCCAAGATGGGGCTACAATCTTTCATGGATAACCTGCCAAACACAAGAGGAACTCTAAGGTACCTAATAGGCAGCTTGGTTTTCGAAAAACCCGTTAAATCCAAAAGTTCCAGACTGCTAGCTTGGATAAGGCCACCTAATATAATAGAGGACTTAGATTTATTAAGTTGAAGCCCGAAGAGGGCAGCAAACTCATCAAGACCCCCCAAACTAGCTGAAATCGAATCACAGTTCCCCTTCACAAAAATCATAAGATCATCCGCAAAAATGAGGTGGGAAAGGTGGAACGATTTACAACGGGGTAGCAGCTTAATCTGACCATCAATCTCAAGCCTTCGCATAATTCCAGAAAAAGCCTCCATTGCAAGGGTGAAGAGGTAGGGGGACAGTGGATCACCTTGTCGAATCCCTCTCCCTCCACCGAAGAAACCCACTGGGCTGCCATTAATAAGGACAGAGAACATAGGAGTGGTCACACAAGCTTTCACCCACCCTATAAACTTGTCAGAGAACCCCATTCTTCCCATCACATCAAACAAAAATTTCCTACTAAGAGATTCATAGGCCTTGTGAAGATCCACCTTCAAAACTGCAGTAGGACTAGCGGCTTTTTGTTCGATACCACGCACAATATCATGGCAGACAAGGATATTGTCAACAATAGGCCTGCCCTTGATGAATGCCGACTGATTATGACTAACCACACTCCCAATAACATGCTGGATCCTATTAGAGAGGATTTTTGTGATGATCTTATATAGGAGGTTGCATAAAGCAATAGGCCGAAACCCCGCAAAAGTGGAGACATCCCCAGACTTTGGCACCAAATTGATAAAAGTAGCATTAATAGAATGGGGCATGAAGGAATTCGTAAAGAACAATTGGACAGCATTCGTTAGCTCCTCACCAATGATCACCCAAGAGTGCTTATAAAAGCCAGCCCCGAAACCATCAGGCCCTGGGGCTTTAGAGTCTTTTAAACTGAACACAACTCTTTTAACCTCCTCTCCATTAACCTCCTTGCCAAGTTCCAAATTCTGGGATTCAGAGACCACCCCCGAGAGGGGAATCGAGGGGGGGCAGGAGCCCAAATCAGTGTAGTCCGACCCGAACAGCTTCTTATAGAAAAGAACCGCCTCCTCTTTGATAGCCTTAGGGTTGGTCAAAGTATTTCCAGTCTGGTCCATGACCTCCAAGATATGATTTCTATTGTGCCTACTTTGCATGGACTTGTGGAAAAAGTTGTTGTTGCCATCCCCCAACTCTAGCCACCTAACCCTGGATTTCTCTTTAAGAAACCTTTCTTCCATTTGTAATGCAGCCCATAGCTTGCCTTTAGCTTCTTTTTCCAAGATAGCAAGGGAATCATCAAGGGGATCAAGGGAAAGGTGATGCTGAATTCGGCCAAGATCGAGTTCTGCATCCTTAACATTTTTGAAGACTTCTCCAATGCCCTCCTTATTCCAGCATTTAAGTTCAGATTTCACATTCTTTAGCTTCGTCACAAAGCGCAAAATAGGATTAGAGTTGACATTTACAACCTTCAGCCAGCCCCTTTTAACTACTTCGTCATAGTCCTTATGATGGGTCCAAGCATCAAAAAACCTGAACGGTTTAGGTCCAGAATTTCGGGCTGTGGTCAGATATTCCAGGCCAAAGGAAGTGAGCTTCCGAGAAATGCAACTTGTCCAGCCAAGCATTATTAACAAGGACTCGGTCCAATTTGCAGCAGATTCTGCGAGTACCACTTTGGTTATTATTCCAAGTGTAAAATTCCCCTCTCCATTTTCGGTCAGCCAGCCCTGAATTGAAGATGCAAGAATTAAACTCGTCAACCACCCCCTGATGGATCGCATCCCCTCCCATCTTCTCATTTTGGTGTCTAACCGTATTGAAATCTCCCATGACAGCCCACAGTTCAACCACTCCTGTAGCAATATCAGTTAGCTCCCTCCAAAGTTCCATCCGACCTTCTAGGGAATTAAGAGCATACACTGCAGTGCAAAGGAAGGACAATGAAGTCCCAAGAATAGAAATCCTCATGTGTATCAACTGAATGGTAGACTTTAGAACATCCACCTTAAGGCAGCCCTCATCCCAGCCAATCCATAGACGGGTATGGTACTCCTGACTACAATTATGACTAAACTTCCATTCCCTCTTCAGGTTTTGGAAAGTAGAGTCAACATTCCCTTCTTTGATTTTAGTTTCAAGGAGAATAGCCATTTTATAATTAGTATCAGCTATGATTCTCTTCACACACCTCTTCTTCTCTGGGGCATTCAAGCCACGCACATTCCAGCAGAGACAGTTCATTAGGAACGTTGGAGGGGAGGGGGAGCTAGCTTCTTACCCCCAAAAGCCAGACCACTATCACTTCCTTTCTGATTTGAGCTTTGGCTAGGAAGCACTTCAATACATTGAGGTTTAAAAGAAGTCAACAGTCTCCTCTTCCCCATCTCCCTAGTAGCTCTCCCTTCCTTTTTTGAATTCAAAGAAATTGCATGGTTAGGGATGGAGGGCATACCTTCTAAAATTGGACCCCTTAGAATAGTGCTGCCCGAAATTTTCTTTCCCTTGGTGGAGATCTCTTTCAGATTTGATTGGGCTCCTTCTGTAATTTCCTCTCCTAGAGCATCTCCATTAGCTTTGTCACCCTCATCTAGGATTTGCAACAAGGATTCCCTAATGGGGCCCCCCCAATCTGTAATTTCCATAGAAGGAACTGCTGCATTATCTCTTGCCATAGCCATAGTCTCCTCTCTCTGCCCAGCTGCCACAAGCCCTTCCTTATTTCAAAAAAAGGTGTGGTTTTCAATATCCACTAAATCACCTCCAACCGTTGCATCATTCTCTTTCCTTGCATGGCATTGAAGAAAATCTGCTGATTGAGACACACATTCCCCTTCCTCCTCACCTTCCTTGTGTGGGGGATCTCCAATATCTTGCTCACATTCCACTTCCTTCCCTAAAAGGACGTTGCATGAGTCAGCATCCAACATCAGTTCTGTGGGGTCATAGGGCATTTCCTCCGTTAGATGCTCCAACAAAGTGAAAGCATTATGGTGCACAATCTTCTTCCCCCTGCTAGCCGAATTCTTTGGGCTAGAATTAGGCAACTTTTTAGAAATTCTAGCAATCTTCTCCATAGAACAGATATTGCTAGGATTCTCTATGGACTGAGCTTCCAAATTTGTAGTGTCCACAATCCCATCAGATTTGCCACCTGGGGTATTTTCGAAATTTGAATTTTGAACTTGCTTACCAGCACCTCCACTGTGTAAGGCTTGAGTGCCGCCTCCACTAGCTGCTCCGGTATTTCTATTCTGCCTACACATCATAGATTTATGGAAGAAACTGTTGTTGCCATCACCCAGCTGAATGTGTTTTACCCTGGATTTCTCTTTTAAAAATTTTTCTTCAACGGCCAAAGCTTCCCACAATTTCACCTTAGCTTGAGTCTCCAAGGAAACCAAATTCGGGTCATCAGGGTGTGCACCAAGGTTACATTGAATTTGATTCAAATCAGCACTTGCAGCCTTCACCGCACCAAAAACATCACCAACACACTCTTTATTCCATTTCCTTAGCTCCTTCTTGACATTCCTTAGCCGAGCAGCAAATCGAAGAATGGGATTAAGAGTCTTGCTAACCGGCTGTTCCCAACCCTTGAGAACAGTATCATCAAACCCATTCCTCCCAATCCAAGCCTCAAAGAATCTAAAAGGTTTAGGACCGAAATTAGCATCATCTAAGATGCTCAACACCATTGGGGAATGGTCAGAGAGACCCGGAGGAAGAAAGGCAACTTCTGAAGACCTGAGCACATCAATCCAAGCCAAGTTCACCATAACTCTATCCAACTTGCAACAAATCCGAGCATCCCCATCTTGTCTATTGTTCCAGGTCAAAAATTCCCCCTTCCATTTCAGATCAACTAGCCCAGAGTCATCAATAAAAGAGTTAAACTCATCTACAGCCTGTTGTCGAATAGAGTCCCCACCAATTTTCTCATGCTGGTGACGAACCACATTAAAATCCCCAAGGACTGCCCAAATGAACATATGTCGAAATAGGTATCGATTCCAAGGTCACGACCCTCAACATCGCATCCACATGTCTAATAAGAGATAAGGACACTTTTTTTTCTTTTTTTTTTTAATTTTTTTTTTTATAAGTGATAAGGACACTTTTTAGAACATCCCAAACCCAAAAAAGTAAAGAAATGCTCCCAATCAACCCCAAACGACCCACCCGGTCTGATTTAAATCGCAAATGAACATAAGTCGAAATAGGTATCGATTCAAAGGTTACGACCCTCGACATCGCATCCACACGTCTAAGAAGAGATAAGGACACTTTTTAGAACGTCCAAAACCCAAAAAACTACAGAAATGCCCCCAAATAACCCCAAACAACCCACCCGGTCTGGATCATATTCTGGAGATACAAGGGGAAGGGGGGGCCATTGTTAAGGTTCCTAATCTCATCAAGGAAGAAGCTATCTCCTTTTATAAGAGGTTGTTTGGGGCTGATTCTGATGATAGGGGGTTGTAGACGCTGATTTTTTGTCACCCCCTAATGGGCGATGATGACAACGGGACATGGACGATGGACGACGCACCCTCCCTCTTTTTAGACCCAAGAACCATGCTGAGCACAAAATGGCCCATTTTAGGCCCAAAAACAAGGAAAAATGGCATTGCGCTCCCACGGCGCCGTGGACGCCTTCCAATGACACCATGGGCACCTTCCCACGACACCATGGGGATGTGTACCGGATTTCCACGGTGCCATGAGGGGGTGTGACATCAGCCTGCTGACATCACCCATGGCACCGTGGAAAAGTCCCCACGGCACCGTGGAGATGGAGGACTTATCTGGCCAGGAGAGAGAAAGGGTCCCTCCCTATAAATAGGAGGGTCCCCTCCCACATTTCCCAAGGAATTTTGGGTAAAGAGACCCTCCCCAAGTGATTCCTAGCCTCTTTTTCTCCCTTTTCACCCTCATTTCTCCTCCTTCTCTCATGAGTGTGTGAGTATTTGAAGTTCTCTTGTGGCGGACAGATCCTTCGATTGTCCCTTTGAGTATAGAACGCTTTGGCTCCTTGGCGTTGGTATCCCATCTGTGCACGGATAACCATCGAAACTCCTTTGTTACAGACGTTATTTTGTATGTTTACTCTTTTCCAAATCACTCGAAAGAGCCGTTACTCTGCCAAGAAAGAAGCAGCGTCGGTCCATTAGTCTATTTCACCTGAGCCAGGGGCATACAACCATACAGGTATAATTATTGCATTTTTGTTGATCCAATGTAGTCCTTTCATATTTTACCGTTTTAGTCCACATTTTTCATATATATAATGTAGTTTATTATGCTTTAGTTCAATTCATAGCATCTGAATGTATTTCATAATATCCCCCATCCCCGTAATAAGAGAGAGAGACATTCGTCCTTATGTAGCATCTAACATAGAGGGACCGGCTTCGGCCGGGCGAGGTGGGTGCCTAACACCTTCCCACACTCGTAACCTGACCCCTTACCTGAACCTTTGGTCAGACCATATGGAGTCACGTAGCCCGATTCCGCTCACCACGGGTAGGGCTACACTTAATGGGTCCTAGGCCCTAACCCTAGGTGGCGACTTCTCATTATGTTAGCATATTTTAATGCATGATCCCAATCTCCTATTTATCGATATTATACATCGACAATGTTATCCACATCCATGCACACACACATGTATCTCCCAAAACCCTATGTTGCCAATATACCACAAAGGGCTGAGGAAACCTTCGTCTCGAAGGACCGCGGTACTTACAGTGGTGACTCCACTGGGGAAGTGGTGGACAAATGTCCACCCGAGGTCAAACTCTCTAAATAGGTGCTATCAATAAATGACAGAATGTTCTCTCTAAACTTTTATAAAAAAAAAAGGAAAAAAATAATAATAAAAGAATATCATAAAAAAAGAATACAAAACAAAAATAAATAAATAAATAAATGAATAAATAAATACCATAATATGTTTGTCTGGCTAACCCTTGTGTGTACTAACCGCATAATGCATAGTGCTTAAAGTGAAATCAAATGGCGAGGGTACTCCCTGTCGTGCCTTTACCCCCGGGGAGGTGAGGCACGTCATACTAAGTACTCTGAGATCGGATGATAGCCGCTTCCTGTACCACTTTCTTGCACACATACACTGCATGGGAACTCCTCTTACCCCCGTAGTTAGTCGTTGGACCCCATGAGTAGTCATGGGTAATTCGCAGCGGCTCGCCCTTGATATTTACTCGTTCTGAGTTTAGAATCACCAGCGAGGGTATTCACTAGTGTGCTGTAGAGTGCTTTGCCACTCAAAAAAGGCACTAGCTCGATTACACTGAGTTTGTGTGACCTATTCTCCAGGTATATCAAAAGAACCACGTGCCTACAATTCGCGACCACGAGCGATAGGTATATCGGTTCTGTCAAGGGTGGCCTTGTTCTGTCCTATGGAAGACTACCCCTTACATGCATCATGTAGGAAAATAGACCACATATGATTAAGGTACGACACAAACTAACCTTTGTTAGTCAGAAGACAGATCGAGTTTAGGGTCATTTGATGATTAACCTGGTTTTGATATGAGATGCCACCAAAGATAAGGAATTCCATAGTCCCACGATGGCCCCTCAAAGAAAAATGGAAGTCCACTTCCATGTAATGGAACCTTACATGTCCCTCGAAAAAAGAAGAAGGCATCTCATCTTGACTCCAGACATAATCATCAATAACCCGGTAACTAGGATCTTTCTTTTGTTTGTTTTTTTTTGTTGTGTTCGAAAATGCTTGGGCAATGACGGCATTCGAAGTCTGGTCTCAGAAGGAGTCTGTTGAAACTCTGATGACCACTCCGATTACTTGAGTCGAATAAAATAATAAAATAATATGAAACAAATGTTATAAAATACCAAAAAAAAATCATAAAAAACACAAAAGGAAAAAATTAAAAAAAAAAAGATAAATAAAATGAAATTCTTCTTTAGCCTTCTTAGGGTCTAAACTAGGTATTCTTCTCTCTTTCATAGAAGCACAATTCCGTCCTTATCCATCTGGGTCCGATGCGGCGGAAGGTTGACTCGAGCCAGCCCACCATTCTCTTCAAGATCCCTGATTCCTTCTCATTCTTCTAGTTCATCTTCTGAGATATCACTTGTGAGTAACATGAATCCTCCGGAGGATCACTTGTTTGAAAGTCACGTCGAAGATCGAGTGGATAGGCTACAAGTAGACATGGCCGAAATGTGGCAACTCATGGCACAACTAGTTCAGTCGGTCAATGAACTATCTAGGGGCGGATCCATAGCTGGACCAGCAGAGCAAGAAGTCCGAAAAACTAACCCCGCAACCCTCAAGACTCCAATCATCATGCCAGTAGAAGAAGGGGAAGATAGCCACCCTATGGACCCTCCTGAGACTGAAAGGGAGAAGAAAATGAGAGAAAAAGTAGCCGAGTTGGAAGTGGCTGTCAAAAGCAAAGTCAAAGAAAAAGATGAAGAAGACCTGGTGTTCTTTCCCGAAGGGAAAATCCCCGAAGATTTCAAGTGGAAATTGGATAAGTTCGACGGATCGGGAGATCCTAGGGCTCATCTCAAGATTTTTGCCACCATTGCCAGATCATGGGGGCTTTCTGAAAACCAAATGGGACAGGCGTTCTTATATTCTTTGGCCGGATCTGCTTTGAGGTGGTTAACCCAGCTTGACCACACTCAAACCCAGTCATGGGCCTCTGTGGTTAAAGCCTTCACTAAGCAATACTCATACAACACCGAGATGGATATTACTCGAAGAGAATTGGAAACCTTGAGGCAAGAACCAAGTGAAGAGTTCTCAAACTACATCATGCGATTCAGGGAGAAGGCCGCGAAAATGTGGAACCGCCCTACTGAAGAGGAGCAGGTCGAGATATTGTTAGAAAATCTGTATGGGGAGTACCGTGAGAAGATATACTACCAGCACATCAAAACATTTGATGCTCTTATGACAATCGGGAAGAAGATTGAAGATAAGATCTTTAAAGAAAGGCAGAATCAGGGTATGACCCGTGAAGCATCAGGAAGCTATTCGGCAAGGAAAAGCCCAAAAGCCAAAGGAGGAAATGCTGTAGGGACAAGCAGCCAGGCGGCAGAAGTCCAGGTGGTAGCCACAGGATCCACCCCTCTGGTGATCCAAACTAAATCCGAAGCATCCAGGAGGAATTTCAACTTTGAAGGAATGACACCCTCCTTGTTATTCACCAAGCTCAAGAAACAGGGAATGATCAATTCAGTTCCTCCTAGGCCTGTGGATTTGAACAATCCACCTACCTGGTATAAGCCCAATCTGTACTGTCATTACCACGACCAACAAGGCCATCATACGGATAGATGCCTAGCTCTTAAGCATTCGATCCAGGACTTGATTGATGAGGGAAAAATTGAACTTCAGAAGAAGCAGCCGCCAAATGTCACCACAAATCCTCTACCTAACCATGGAGTAAACATGCTTCAAGAGGATGCTGAGCAAGCAGATCCTACCACCTTGATTCATCCAGTCGGGAAGAGGAAGCTAATGAAGGCACACGTCTATATAGCAATGTTGACCAAGAAACTTAAGGAGGAAAAAGAACCACAGATTCAACAAAAGGTGTCTCAGGAAGTGGATCGGCCCGATTCCCCTTTCTATCATCCAAAGTCAGAAGGTGCCACATGGGTAGAATACCAGATACCTGCATGGAAAATCTCACAACCACTGGTGAAGGGGACCTATTCCCCAGAGTCATCTACAGGATCAGTAAACATGCTGCAGGAAGAGACACCATTCCAAGATCCTACTACATTGATCCAGCCCATCCCGTGGTGTTCAGGAAGAGATGAGCGATCCACGGCAAGCACGGGCGAAAGGATACAGGTTTCCGTTTATTGCGCCCAACCAACTGTGATGGGAATATCTCGAACAAAGTGGGCAACCATGTGACCAAGGCGAGGTATAGCATCCATCACCGGCCAAAGTTGGACTTCTTGGAGTATGGATTAGAGGGTCTCGAGATAATGACACCATTGTGCAAGTATGGTTTCTCATCATCCGAAATATGTCACCTGGCTCCTGAAGAAGAAGAAGGGACTGAAATCACCAGAGTCACACCTCAGCTCCTTAAAGCAGTCTCAGCACTAGCTATTGGACAGGCTCTGATCAAAGAAGTCTCTCTTGTCCATATAGGGGGGATACTGACAACAGCTCAGATGAGGAAGACGACCAAGATATCCATGAGGGATGGATAGAGTATGCCGAGTAAAGTCCAACGATGGAGTACGAAGGAATAGAAGCGATGGATTGGGTAAATAACATCGGAAGCGATGATAACAATGACCCTACCAGCCTTATTCAACCTGTATCATCAGATGAGTATAAAAGCAGAGATGATGAGGAGATATCCTCTCCAGAGGTTCCCAGAGGCGATTGGACGGTGTCCAGAGAAGATTTCGAGCATTAGAGCATGAGCGCCTTTTACCAGGTCGCAGATATACTCGATGTTTCCACCAATACTCAAGAGATCCTATACAAGGCTACTTCTCTATTTCCAGATATGGTGTGTAGTAACTTCGCTGCATGTTGTGAGAGCTTGGTGATGCCAAATGAGAGTGATGTACTCGCTCGAACCCTCCATGAGCTGAAAAACATGACTTGGTTAGTCAATGCTTTGGCCTGTGATCTGTTCGGAACTCCTCCAAAACACCTAGTCTTGTATTCAGATTCATTCTCCTATCCGGATCCACCCCGAAGAAGTGAAACATGGGACGCATGGATCAATGATATCAGCCTCGGGGAATTTCAGATTGACCCCACCAGAGGTATCTTTCCTATGGACATCGATGATGAAGGGGAAGAGCCGTTGGAAGAAGAATGATCATCTGAAGAAGATGAAAGTGAGCAAGAATCTGCATTAGAGGAATCCAATGATGAAGTGTCCGAAGGGGAAGAAGAAACGGAGGATGAGGAACCTTGGCAACCGAGGATGCGTTTGGAGAAGTATGAGAACATTTGCGGACCTGCACCATGGGAATTATCATTCCAAGTGAACAAGATCCACCAGGATGTGGATAAAATCCAGGAAACACTCATGAGAACGGTGGTCTTGGATGATAAGTACCAGGAAGAGCTTCAACAGCTGGAACCTATTAGAGAACAGTGGGTGCTCCCTCAAGCAATTCGCCATTTGGAAAACTCTGTAAAGCTAACTTTGGCCTTGGCACAAGACCTATGTGGGACTCCTCCCCCGTCTCCGTATCAGGGTAACAGAGAATACCGTGCGTGGGCAAGAGCACATGATGATTTCTATGTGTCATGTCAATGAGGGAGAAGCAGTAAATGACCCAACAGGGAATATCCATCCAGTTATTTCAACCCCAGAAAAGAGGTCCGAAAGTTCAGTTTCTCAAGGAGAAAAGAAGGATCGCTGCTTTTATAAGTCATTGGCGGAAGCAAGAAAGATGTACCAAGCGGCTTCGGAAGCCTTTCATGCCATTGGCCAATTGATACCAGAAGAATCCCATACAGTCCAAGAAAGGTTGCTTGAAAGCGAAAACCTTGTCGAATCCTAAATCAAGCCCAAGTCTATCGTGGCCTTGTCGATGAAGGAGGTAAAACCTGAATTTGTCCCCAGGGTCCTCTTATCATCACTGATAGTGACGAAGAAGATGGGGACTTTTGCCCAGTCCGGTTGGTCATTAAAGGAATAGAGTCAGATGTGGCGAAAACCAGGAGTGGCCGAAACTTCAAGAATAAAGAGTTGACAGTGGAAAAATATCGGTCTAGCCAATCAACGGCGGTTGTTGAGCCAGAAAACCGAGTACTAAACCAATTGAAGAAAGCCTAAGCTAATATCTCAATCTGGGGATTGTTAATGGCATCACCAACCCACAGAGAAGCTGTTTTGAAAGCTCTTACCAAGGTTCAAGTGCCCATAGAAATGGGGTCTGAGGAATTATCTCACATAGTGGGGGCCACTTATGCCATTCAGTCACTCTTTTTCTCAGAAGAGGATTTACCCCAGGAGGAAAGAATCACAACCGGAGACTTTACATTACGGTGGAATGTAACAAGAATCGAGTCCCCAGTTTCGATAGACAATGGGTCCACCTTCAATGTGATGCCCCTCAAAGCAGCCAGATGCATGGGTTTATCTCTAGACAAAATGAAGTCGTCCAGTCAAACCATCAGGACATACGATAATTCCAGAAGGGAGGTAATTGGGATTCTTACCACCAGTGTCAAGCTTGGACCAGCCTGCTTTACCATAGACTTCCAAGTCATCGACATTCAAGCATCCTTCAATATGTTGCTTGGAAGACCATGGCTACATTCAACGGGAGCCCTAGCATCAAGTCTTCATCAAAAGCTGAAGTTCATATATGATCAGAAAGTGATTACCATTTTTGGAGACCCGAAAATGGTACACACTTTGGCCAACATTGAAGTAGGTGGTTCATCCTCGCAAGAAGTGCAGCTGGGTGGGTTTGAAATCGGCCACATTTGTACTACCTCTGCAAGTGAAGAAGACTAGAGTCTAGGGAAATTCCTAACAATGTGGAGCGAGGCCTCTGTAAAGATTATGAGAAAGATGAAATATTTCCCTGGATTAGGACTGGGAAAAAACCAACAGGGGGTACCGGCGTTCTCAAAAATATCAGTCAATGCCAACCATTGTGGATTAGGGTTTAACCTGAAGAACCCAAGGAAGAAAGCCACAGGACAGAAGAATAGTACGGCAAATGGTGAGCCATATTTCAAGACTCTGAACGGGTACTTCGTGAAAGAAGGAGAAGACTTCCCTTACTGTGGATATCAAGAACCATGGTTCAATCAAGAGCAGGGAGAACGTTTGCCAGGGCTCGAAATATTCTTCGGAGATGAAGTGGACTGGATAGCCATGGAATTGGATCAAGCCAGCAAGAAGGAAGTCACAGGGGATCAAGGGATCGGCGAACTGTTCAAAGTGGCGGTGATCATTGAAGAAGAGGAAGAAGGACCGGCACCACATCTTCTTATACAACCTCTCCAAGGATCCATACAAATTGGGCAAGAATAATGGAAGATTTCCATATTAATGAATCTGAAGTTGTAACCAGCTCTAGCATAGTCCTGTCTAAGTCTGTCTCTGAGTCTGTATCTGAGTCCGGTGAAAATGTCCAGTCCATTAGGTCTGTCTAAACTCTTCCCCTTAGCATGAATGAAATTACTGATTCTGAGTATGTTTCTTCTTCTTCTTCCTATTCTTCTGATGATGATAATGTCTTAGATCATCGTAATCTGTTAGAATGATTGGAGCAAAGAAGAGCTCAACCCGTCCGAGAGGATACCCACCCCGTAAATATAGGGACCGATCAATGCCCTCGAATAATCAAAATTGGTGCTTCTCTCAACACTAACGAAACATCCCAAATGATCTCTCTCCTCAAGGAATTTGAGGAAGTCTTCACCTGGTCCTACAAGGATATGCCCAGCATCGATCCAAAGATTATGCAACATGAATTACCAACATATCCGGAGGCTCGCCCAGTCAAGCAAAAGTTAAGAAGGATGCAGCCGGAATGGAGTGAGAAGATCAAGGAAGAAGTAATCAAACAATGGAATGCAGGACTTCTTCAAGTAACCCAGTACCCTCAATGGTTGTCCAATATTGTCCCAGTCCCTAAGAAAGATGGGAAGGTCAGAATGTGTGTGGATTTTCGTGACCTAAACAGGGTCAGCCCGAAGGATGATTTTCCGTTACCCCACATTGACATTTTGGTAGACAACACTGCAGGCCATGCTCTACTGTCCTTCATGGATGGTTTTTTAGGATATAATCAAATTAGTATGTGCCCGAAGGACAGGGAGAAAACGGCCTTCACCACACCCTGGGGCACGTTTTGTTACAAAGTAATGCCTTTTGGGTTGAAAAATGCTAGGGCAACATATCAAAGAGCGGCCACGGCTATCCTACATGACATGATACACAAAGAAGTAGAGGTATATGTCGATGATATGATAGTCAAATCTATTGACCGACAGGGCCATTTTGCAGCTCTCAGAAAGTTTTTTGAAAGAATCAAAGAATACAAGCTAAGGCTGAACCCTCAGAAGTGCGTGATTGGGACCAAAGCAGGAAAATTACTAGGATTTCTTGTCAGTGAAAGAGGGATAGAAGTGGACCCTGACAAGATAAAAGCCATCACAGAAATGCCACCACCCTGGACAGAAAAAGAGGTACGAGGGTTTTTGGGCCGCATCCAGTACATCAGCAGATTCATATCTCGGTTGACATCCACTTGTGAGCCTATCTTCAAACTCCTAAGGAAGAAAGAGCTAAAAGAATGGAACGAGAAATGCCAAGATGCCTTTATGAAAATCAAAGAGTATCTACTTTCTCCTCCTATACTTGTCCCTCCAGTGTTCAGTGAACCTTTGCTCATATATTTGTCAGTAGGAGAAATAGCGGTCGGATCAATGATGGCCCAAGTTGGCAAGGCGGATGGAGAAGAGCATGCAATCTACTATGTAAGCAGGAAATTCATCGAGTATGAAACTCGATATGCCCTAATAGAAAAGACATGTACATCTCTGGTTTGGGTAACTAAGCGCCTGAGGCACTACATGGTGTCACATCCCATTAGGTTGATCTCTCGGATGGATCCAATTAAGTACCTCTTTGAGAAACCAGCATTGACAGGGAGGATGGCTAAGAGGTTGCTGCTATTATCAGAATTCGACATAACTTATGTCAGTCAAAAGTCTATGAAAGGGCGAGCAATCTTTGGCCATCTAGCAGCATTTCCCTCAGAGGATGATTCCCGAGCAACAGATGACCTCTTCCCAGATGAAGATTTGCACTCCATAGAAGCTGGACCAACTTGGGGGTGGCAATACTTTGATGGAGCTGCCAATTAAAAAG
The DNA here is from genome assembly GCF_018873765.1 of Telopea speciosissima. Taxonomy (NCBI): domain Eukaryota; kingdom Viridiplantae; phylum Streptophyta; class Magnoliopsida; order Proteales; family Proteaceae; genus Telopea; species Telopea speciosissima. The sequence continues at coordinate 37,887,090 of NC_057922.1, read as the reverse complement.
GATTTGGCGCAGGGGTGTTGTTGATAACCCCAGAGGACTTTTACTTGCCAATGGCCTTCGGATTGGAATTTAGTTGTACCAATAACATAGCAGAGTATGAAGCTTGTGCTATTGGGTTAGAAATGGCTCTGTCTGTAGGAGTTGACAAAATTAAAGTTTACAGAGATTTCTCTGTGGTGATCTATCAAACACAAGGAAAGTGGAAGACTAAGGATGAGAAGTTGAAGCCCTACCAAGTCTATCTGGAACAACTGACGCAATGCTTCAAGGAAGTTTCTTTTGAGTATCTGCCCAGGGATAGCAATCGGGTCGCCGACGCTTTAGCCACTTTGGCGTCCATGGTAGAATGTGATACTCTGGACAAGATCCAGCCCTTCCTAATAGAAAGAAGGACCCGCCCAGCACATGGAGAACCAGGCAATACACTCACCGAGGATGGAAGGCCTTGGTATGCTCTAGTGGTCGACTACATCAAGGAAAGGAGATATCCTGAAGAGTTTTCAGAAAGAGAGAAGAGGCATTTGCGAAAATATGCTACTCAATTCATCCTCCAAGGAAACTTGTTGTATAAGAGGTCTTATGATGGTATCCAACTATTATGTGTAGATGAGGATCAAGTTCGAATCATTATGGAAGAAATCCATCAAGGAATATGCGGACCACACATGAATGCAAGGATGCTGGCCAAGAAAATTCTCAGGATGGGATACTATTGGGTCACTATGGAAGCTGAGTGTGCTGCCTTCGTAAGGCGATGTCATAAATGCCAGATATTTACCAACATCATTCATATTCCTCCAACAGAGTTGCACTCATTAAATGCCCCTTGGCCATTTTCTACCTGGGGAATTGATGTAGTTGGTAAAATAACTCCAAAGGCTTCAAATGGACATCAATTCGTGTTAGTCGCTATCGACTATTTCACAAAATGGGTGGAGGCTCAATCTTATGCAGTTCTAACTTCCGCCAAGGTGGCAAAGTTCATAAAAGAGAATCTCATCTGCAGATACGGCATGCCGCAACAGTTGATTTCAGATCAAGGCCTGCATTTTAGGGGAAAAGTGGAAGAACTCTGTAACCAATTTGGCATCAAGAGGCACAAGTCTACTACTTACCGGCCACAGACTAATGGAGCAGTAGAAGCAGCCAACAAGAATATGAATGTCATATTTCAAAAGATGGCAGATACACACAATGACTGGGCGGAGAAACTTCCACTAGCCTTATGGGCGTATCGGACATCCATCCGAACCTCTACCGGAGCTACCTCGTATTCCCTAGTATATGGGATGGAAGCCGTATTGCCGGTAGAAATTCAGGTCCCTTCTCTTCGAGTCTTACTCGATAGTCAATTGCCAGAAGGGGAATGGGTAAGGGCCAGATACGAAGAGCTCAATCTCCTGGATGAGAAAAGGATGAAGGCCATGGACAATCTCAAGAAATATCAGCAAAGAATGGCTAGGGCATTCAATAAGGGTGTCCGCACTCGGAGCATTGAAGAAGGAGATTTGGTCCTTAGAGAGCAGCGAGCTTCAATCCACGACCCAAGAGGAAAATTCCGACCCTATTGGAGTGGACCCTACAAAGTCAAGACCATATTGCCAGGACAGGCGGTCCAACTCTCTGATCTTGACGGAGAAGATCTTCGGGGTCTGGTCAATATGGACCAGCTAAAGAAGTATTTTGTCTGAGATATGTGAAGCAATTTGAACTACGTTTGACCTGATTCCTCCAAAGGGATACGTAGGCAACTCGATGTATTCGGGTATGGTCTCAAAAAAAAAAAAAAGAAAAAAAAAAGAAGGCATTGTATTGGTTTCCTCCCATAAATTCTGCCAGCCGGCGTCCCTTGCACATATGGGTAAATCTCGACCATTTGGCCTTCCATTCCTAGACCTAGCTTAGGAGTAAAGTCATCTAGAGCTGGTTATTAACAAAGGATTTATTCATTCTGTGTCGCAAAATGCTAACCCAATCCTTGATACAGGTAGCATGAGAGGACCAAAAAAAGAAGGACTCGACTAACAGTTGCGTCAGTGGACTCTCCAGATGAATGTGGACGAGCCTACACTCCTAGAGGATCACCATCTGATAGTATTGGGAAGGATCGGTTGCTTCAAGCTCCATCATGATTTACTAAGGGAAGTGTCGAAGTGCTGGAACCCCCAATTGCACGCATTTCACTTCGAAAAAGTCTAGCTAGCTCCGACCATTGAAGAATTCTAGGCTTGCATGATGTCACCCCCTCGAGGAAAGTTGTTCCTCCCAACTATGAAGAAAGAACAACTTTTCAAAAATTTGGGAGATTTCTTTGCCTTGAATAAGGAGTTAAAGCAAGTTCTCAATTATGACAAGGTGGATGCGTTGAAAGTTGTGAAGATCTTCAACAATAATGGATTTGAAAAAAGAAAGACCGATCTGACGCAGAAAGTGGGCGTACTTATTCTGTATGATTGGGAGGTACTTGTTAGCATCTCCGGGAAAAGGCATGTCTCCAATAATTGCAGAAGTGGTTAGACAAATTGAAGAAGGATGCGACATCGCTCCTACCATTTTAGCAGAAACATTCAAAGGGTTTGATACCATGAGTCAGTCTCAGAAATACGAAAAAGACTTCCTTCATGGATCTCCGGCGATGTTCCAAATGTGGTTGATGGAAAAACTAAAATTGGTCACACCAATCCCGTGTCCTCACCTCCGGCCTATGCATTATCAAATACAAAGGGAAAAGTCATAATTCCACAAGATCCAAGACTGGAAGTAATACTTGGAGGAGAGAGATGTCCAAGAAATCCAATGGAACGGCCCTTGGATGAAGGCCGAGATAGAAAAATCAGAAACATCAGGGTACAATTATGTGAGATTCATGGGTTTAATTGACACCAGTTTTTATATCCCTTACTTAGTATCTCCAAGACAGGAACGACCTAAGATGGAGAATTTCAGAACCCCAGAGATGTGACATAAGAAGTGGTGATTCTGTTATCCGAAAGATGTTACAAATAAGTGATACCAATTTGATGATCCTATCTCCACTTGTTTGTCTGTCTTTTCTCAATTTTTCTGTCCTTGCTCATGCAATGGAACCATTTACCAATGGAATTTGTGCTTCTAAGGAAAGGGATGGAGTCTCATGTGCATTTCAAAGAAAGAAATATCCAATGAATTCATAGAAAATTCGTTTATGTGTACAAAAAAAAAGAAGAAGAAAAGTGTACATAAAAATTGCACCAGTATCCATACCAAAATGTATAAACAAAAAAAAAGAGAACGGAAGGAAAATAAATGTACATAGTTGTAACAATATTTCCAAATAATAAAAAAAAAAAAAAAGAGGAGCCGTCATGACTCAGGGGAGTAATCGTCAACATCCAAGCCTCCCCCCTCTCCGCTTTGGGACGCTATCAGGGCATCCCTCTCAACCTCAACCCGCGTAAGGTTGAACTGCAGCTGATCATTTGCAAGCCTGAGTCTCTCAATCTCTCTTCGACAATGGTCGAGCTCAACCCTCTAAAAAAGGAGAGAGAAAGAGAGAGAGAGGAAAATCAAAAGATAAGCAAGAAAAAAAAATAATAATAAAAAATTGAAATAAGAACAAAAAAATAAAAATAAAAGGGGGGGGGAAAGAGACGAAGCATTACCATCCTATGGCCCACGTCCACACCCGAGATGATCGTCTCATCCATGCTCGCCATCATGCACCTCATGTCGCGTATCGGCTTGCATCCACCTAAACATGATAATCACCCAAGATGTCAAGAATTTGAAAAATAATGGATGAAGTTAGGAAAGTCGGATGTGCTTACCCCATCATAAGGAAGAGGGAGGCCTAGGTCCGTATCTGCAGCCTGAGGGGGTGGTAAGATGACCTCAACCATCCCAGGCTCATGGTTGCGAATGAACCACGAACGATACCCTAGAATGTGGTCATCTGGACCAGCAATCCGCAGGGCTGGAACCTCTCCAGAAGGCCCAACACCTGACTCCACCTCCCCTACTCGGGAGGCGCGAGAAGAACTCCCACCACCATGAGCCTGGAATCATGGGGCGACCTGGAAACTGTCAAGAAGAGAAACACATCAGAATAAAAGCTAGATTAACAATCTGAGGAGAAGAGGGGAAAATGGAGAAGATCTTACCTGAGGTCCCTTACTGGTGAGGGGGACGCAGACTGTCTCTCGGAGAAGGAAGTCGGTATAGCCTGTCTAGGCTAGCACCAGCCCAGTTGCAGGCTCACCAACCCTCCAGTGCCTGATCTCATCCCGATCCATCAAGGCTGGTTGATGGACCCGAGCAGGAGGAGGGCAAGGCACCAACTGAGCCTCAAACCACTGCAGGGACACTCGCTCTCCCAAGTAAAAAGTAAACCCCCATGGGCCCTCAAAAAGGACCCTGCGAGTGGAGAGAGCTGAGGCCCTGTCAAACATGTCCGGCTCTAAAATCACCTCCCCCAAATAAGGACGGAGAGAAGCCTGTCAAGTAAGAGTCAAGATCAATGCAAAAAAAAAAAAAGTAGAGAAGAAAAGAGAAAATAAGATAAACAACCACTTTAAATTTACCTCGGTAGGCTGCAGCTCGATCAGGAGGCCGCGAATGGACCCAAGGTCCTTATGGCGATCGCTCCTGAGCAAGTGGGACTTACGCCATCGTGTAGTCTGAGGAAAGGTGGTTCCGGGGTCATCCCCAGGTCTGAAAGTAGGGACCCGAAATCGAAGGATCTCATAGCTCCACGTCTGCAATAGGCAATCACAAATGAGCTCAAAAAGTAAGAATAAGATAAAAATAAAAAAGGAAAGATGAAAAGGCAAAGTTGAGAGAACTAACCCATAAGACATAGCAGCATCCGATCAGGTTCGACAACCCCACAACCAGATAGTCTAACATATCCAGGAAGTAGGCGTACGCCGAGCCCCCCCAATCGTAGCCTGCGGCCACGTCAAAATGCTCAAAGAAGCGAACATATGCGACATCGGCTATCACCGTACCCGTCATATCGCTGAAGATCACCTCTGCCAGCAAGAAGAGGAGGAAGCATCGAGCCTGCTGATCCTGAAGGACGGACGGTGACTGGTCTATAACGACCCTCTCATCCCAGCTACCCCTCAAGACCGACGTGGGGATCTCTCTCCCTGTAACGGCAATCCCCAACTGCTGCCTATAGTACTCCAGGCACTCTGATGGCTCCGCCGAGGCTATAATCCTCTCCTCCGGAGTCAGTGCCACGGGTAACCCACCAAAGGGTAATCCCGTAATCATGTAGAAATCTAGGGGGGTGACCGTCGCCTCACCAAATGGAAGGTGAAACGTATGGGTGCTCGGCCACCATCTCTCTATCAGAGCCCTCGCAGTCGGACTGTCCAACTCGCGAGCTAGGGACGAGGCGATGTGTCCCAGCTTGGTCCGAACTACGCGCGACTGTACCGCATGGCAAAGTATACGGTACCACTCTGAAACGGCCTCCAGCCCACAATACTTCTTGGGCGAAGGAAGGGAGCTACCCTGCAAAGAAAAATAAGGCAAATGGTTAGCCAAAATAATGGGGACAACAATTAAATAAAAAAATAAAAATAAAAAGAAAGAAAGAGGGAGAGGCTGTAAAAAGGGGCATTTCCTAGATTTGCATGCCAAATGACACTTAGGGTAGTGTTTGATGGCCTTGCTTTGATTTGCATGCCACTGGGTGCCTAGGAGGGTATCTAGAGGCATTACTTAGATTTACGTGCCAAATGACACTCAGGGTAGTGTCTGATGGCCTCGCTTTGATTTGTGTGCCACTAGGTGCCTAGGAGGGTATCTAGAGGCGTTACCTAGATTTACATGCCAAATTACACTTAAGATAGTGTCTGATGGCCTCGCTTTAATTTACGTGCCACTGGATGCCTAGGAGGCTATCTAAAGGCGTTACCTAGATTTGCGTGCCAAATGACACTTATGGCAGTATTTGATGGACTCGCTTTGATTCACATGCCACTGGGTGCCTAGGAGGGTATCTAGAGGCATTACCTAGATTTGCGTGCCAAATGACACTTAGGGTAGTGTCTGATGGCCTCGCTTTAATTTGCGTGCCACTGGGTGCCTAGGAGGGTATCTAGAGGCGTTACCTAGATTTGCATGCCAAATGATACTTAGGGCAGTGTCTGATGGCCTAGCTTTGATTCGTGTGCCACTGGGTGCCTAGGAGGGTATCTAGAGGTGTTACTTAGATTTGCATGCCACTAGATGCCTAGGAGGGTATCTAGAGGCGTTACCTAGATTTGCATGCCAAAGGACACTTAAGGTGGTGTCTGATGGCCTCGCTTTGATTTACGTGCCACTAGGTGCCTAGGAGGGTATCTAGAGGTGTTACCTTGATTTGCATGCCAAAAGACTCTTAAGGTGGTGTCTGATGGCCTCGCTTTGATTTGCATGCCACTAGGTGCCTATGAGGGTATCTAGAGGCGTTACCTAGATTTGTGTGCCAAATGACACTTAGGGTAGTATCTGATGGCCTTGCTTTAATTTGCGTGCCACTAGGTACCTAGGAGGGTATCTAGAGGCATTACCTAGATTTACGTGCCAAATGATACTTAGGGTAGTGTCTGATAGCCTCGCTTTGATTTGCATGCCACTAGGTGCCTAGGAAGGTATCTAGAGGTGTTACCTAGATTTACGTGTCAAAAGACACTTAGGAAAGTGTCTGATGGCCTCGCTTTGATTTGCGTGCCACTAGGTGCCTAGGAGGGTATCTAGAGGCGTTACCTTGATTTGCATGCCATTGGGTGCCAAGGAGGGTATCTAGAGGCGTTACCTAGATATACGTGCCAAAGGACACGTAGGGTAGTGTCTGATGGCCTCGCTTGGATTTGTGTGCCACTAGGTGCCTAGGATGGTATCTAGAGGCATTACCTGGATTTGCGTGCCATTAGGTGCTTGGGGTAGAATCTAGGGACATTACCTCTAATCTATGTGGTGAGGTATGAAGCTAATAAAAATAAATGCATAAATTGAAAGGGAAAGAGTAAGAATACTGACCTGGCCCTATATGGAGCGGCAACCATGGCGGGCAGTGTCGGCCAGGGTAACCCCTGAAAGATACCATGCAGCGCATCACGAGCAGTAGTACCAAGTAGTGGCTCCCGTTGAGACTCGTGTCCTCGTCGGCGGAAAGACATGGTGAGAGTGGATGAAAAGGGGTTGAAGTCAAAAATCAAAAATAGCAGAGTTTCGCAGTAGAAATGAGAGTGAAGAAGTGAAGGAGGGAGCCCTCTATTTATAAATTCTCTATCGCGCCCACGGCACCGTGGAATTCTCCACGGTCCAGTGGAACAGCGGCCCACGGCACCGTGGAGGTTTGGCCACGGAGCCGTGAAGTCTGGCATAGAGCCATGCACACGGGGCCTTGCAAGCATGGTGCCGCCCATACACAGGGCCGTGCGGACCCCCCACACGGTGCCGTGGACCAAAAAAAAAAAAAAAAAAAAAATCCCCAGTGAAATCCCTCAATACTAACCTTCGGTCAAGTGGTGCCTTATCACCCTCCAAACTTGATGGTTTCGGTCGAGTGGCACCTTATAACCATCCAAGTTTGACTTTTGGTTGAGTGGTGCCTTATCACCCCCAAATGGGATCTTCGGGTCAAGTGGTGCCTTATCACCCTCCAAACTTGATGGTTTCGGTCAAGTGGAACCTTATAACCATCCAAGTTTGACTTTTGGTCGAGTGGTACCTTATCACCCTCAAATTTGATCTTCGGGCCGAGTGGTGCCTTATTTAGATCTGCGGTTGAGTGGTGCCTTATCACCCTCAAAATTCTATCCCAATGGAGTCCCTCATATTCGATCTTGTGGGCCGAGTGGCACCTTATCTAGATCTTTGGTCGAGCGGTGCCTTATCACCCTTAAAAATTGTTTGAGCAATGCTCACAAGATAAAGATTTGGTTCTTCCAAGTTTTTCTTTTGAGGATTATCGAAAGATTTCATCGCGATTAACCGCCTATTTTTAGTAACTTTGCCGCCTTTGAGCAAAGCGTCAGCAGTACATGCTCTTGGTGACAAAATTAGTTGGTCTTTTGACTTTACCCTTCGGTTGTTGGCATAGGCCTCGGCCAAAGAGGGGCAAACTGTAGACGCTGATTTTTTGTCACCCCCTAATTGGCGATGATGACAACGGGACATGGACGATGGACGACGCACCCTCCCTCTTTTCAGACCCAAGATACCTGACCCATGGGACCAAGAACCATGCTAAATACAAAATGGCCCATTTTAGGCCCAAAAACAAGGAAAAATGGCACTACGCTCCCACGACGCCGTGGACTCTTCCCACGCCGTCGTGGACGCCTTCCCTCGGCACGGTGGGCACCTTCCCATGACACCGTGGGGATGTGTACCGGATTTCCATGGTGCCATGAGGGGGTGTGACATCAGCCTGCTGATGTCACCCACGGCGCCGTGGAAAAGTCCCCCACGGCGCCGTGGACATCTCCATGGCGCCGTGGAGGACTTATCTGGCCAGGAGAGAGAAAGGGTCCCTCCCTATAAATAGGAAGGTCCCCTCCCACATTTCCCAAGGAATTTTGGGTAGAGAGACCCTCCCCAAGTGATTCGTAGCCTCTTTTTCTCCCTTTTCACCCTCATTTCTCCTCCTTCTCTCATGAGTGTGTGAGTATTTGAAGTTCTCTTGTGGCGGATAGATCCTTCGATTGTCCCTCTGAGTATAGAGCTCTTTGGCTCCTTGGCGTTGGTATCCCGTCTGTGCACGGATAACCATCGAAACTCCTTTGTTACAGACGTTATTCTGTCTGTTTACTCTTTTCCAAATCACGCGAAAGAGCCGTTACTCTGCCGAGAAAGAAGCAGCGTCGGTCCATTCGTCTATTTCCCCTGAGCCAGGGGCATACAACCATACAGGTATAATTATTGCATTTTTGTTGATCCAATGTAGTCCTTTCATATTTTACCGTTTTAGTCTGCATTTTTCATATATATAATGTAGTTTATTATGCTTTAGTTCAATTCATAGCATCTGAATGTAGTTCATAATATCCCCCATCCCCGTAATAAGAGAGAGAGGCATTTGTCCTTATGTAGCATCTAGCATAGAGAGACCGGCTTCGGCCTGGCAAGGTGGGTGCCTAACACCTTCCCACACTCGTAACCTGACCCCTTACCCGAACCTTTGGTCAGACCATATGGAGTCACGTAGCCCGATTCCACTCACCACGGGTAGGGCTACACTTAATGGGTCCTAGGCCCTAACCCTAGGTGGCGACTTCTCATTATGTTAGCATATTTTAATGCATGATCCCAATCCCCTATTTATCAATATTATACATTGACAATGTTATCCACATCCATGCACACACACATGTATCTCCCAAAACCCTATGTCGCCAATATACCACAAAGGGCTAAGGAAACCTTCGTCCTGAAGGACCGCGGTACTTATAGGGGTTCGTTCCTAGTTTGGTCCCCTTACAAGGTGGCCTGTCACTAGCTCAGCAGGAAGATCTCATTGGAAATGTGTCTAATAAGGAGATTATGGAAGTGGTGTTTGCTATGAAGAATTCCAAAGCTCCAGGGCCTGATGGGTTTGGGGCTGCCTTTTTCAAACACTTTTGGGATGTTGTTGGTGAAGACTTGACTTTGGCTGTAAAGTAGTTCTTCTCTAAGTCTTGCCTTCCCGGCTCGATTAACGCCACTTTCATTAGTTTGATCCCTAAGATAAGTGATGTGTCTTCTTTTGCAGGGTATAGGCCCATAGCCCTTTGTAATCTTTTTTATAAGATTATCACTAAGATCTTATCTAATAGATTGCAGAGAGTTGTTGGGCACGTGGTTAGTGATTCCCAATCTGCCTTTATAAAGGGAAGGTCCATTGTGGATAATATCCTTGTTTGTCATGATGTGGTTAGAGGAATTGAGCAGAGAGGAACAAGTCCTACAGCTGTGTTGAAGATTGATCTCCATAAGGCTTATGACTCTCTCAGTAGGAAGTTTCTGTTTGACATTATGGAAAGAATGGGCTTCCCACAGAAGTTTATTGGTTGGGTGAAGGCTTGTGTTGGCTCCCCTTATTTCTCCATTTTGATTAATGGAAGCCCAACTGGTTATTTCAAAGGGGGCAGGGGTATCAGGCAAGGGGATCCCATCTCTCCCTATCCCTTTACTATTGCTATGGAGGGGTTTTCAACCTTGATGAGGAAGTTGGAAGCAGAGGGCAGGATTAGTCTTCTCCCCAGATGCAAGAGCTCCCACCTCTCTCATCTTATTTTTGCAGATGATCTGATGATTTTTGTGAAGGCCTGCCATGATTCTATTTCGGCCTGTTTGGGGGTCCTGGATGAATTTCATACCTTTTCTGGGTTGAAACTCAACAGGGCTAAGTCCTCTATTATTTTAGGGGGCCTTACCCATACGGCCAGACTGTAACTTTTGGAATTAACGAATTTTGTGGACACCAAGCTCCCTATCAGGTACCTTGGTGTTCCTCTTATCTCTCGTAAGCTGGGCTTTGCAGACTGCTCTTCTATCGTGGATCGAGTGCGAAGCAGGCGTGATGGCTGGAAGGCCCGGTTTCTGTCGTTTGCAGGGCGTGTACAACTGTTGAGCTCTATCCTTCAAGGCTGCTATATTTATTGGTCAGGGATCTTTGCTCTTCCAGGTGCTGTCAAGAAGAAGCTGGAGTCCATCTTCTCCAATTTTCTTTGGTCCGGCCCGTCTCTTGAACGAAAGGTACATTATATTTCTTGGGATAATATTTGTAAGCCTAAGACAGAAGGGGACCTTGGCATAAGGAGAATTTCTGATATGAATACTGCTGGTATTCTTAAGCAAGTTTGGTGGATTGCCTCTAAGAAGGACAGTCTTTGGGTTAGGTGGGTTAATACCTGTTACCTAAAAAATTACTCTATTTGGACTGCTAAAGTCCCACAAAACTGTTCTTGGGTTTGGCAGAAAATTCTTAATTATAGAGATTTGGTTGAGTCTCATATCCATCATATCATTGGGGATGGCCAATCTACTAGACTTTGGCTTGATAATTGGCATCCCAAAGGAGTGTTGATTAAAAGATTTGGGGACCGTATTCGATATGATGCTGGTTCTCATCGCCTTGCTTTGGTCTCGGATGTTATTAGGAATGGTAATTGGTATGCTCCCCCTTAGGGCTCTTTTGATTTGATTACTGTCTGGAGAGATCTCCCTACTATTACCCTTGTTAATGGGGGGAAGGACCTTATTGTTTGGAAGAAAACCCCTAATGGCCTATTTAGTACCAAACCGGCCTGGGATCTGATAAGGAGTGCTGCAAAGGTGGACTGGTTCAAACTTGTTTGGTTCCCTGGGTATCTTCCTAAACATTCTTGTACTACCTGGAGGTGTCTTAAGGGGGGTCTCCCAACCAAGGACCAACTTATCAAAAGAAACATCTTGGTTGGGCAGAATTGTGTTCTTTGTTGGGGGGGATTGGAGAGTCACTCCCACCTGTTCTTTGATTGTCCCTTTTCCAATTCTATTTGGAATAGGGTTAGCTCTCTTTGTTCTCCAAGTGGGCCTTCTACCCTAACTGATGTGGTTAATTGGCTCTCCTTTGTGGTGTGCACCAATGACAAGTTAGATGTCATTCATAAGCTGGCTTTTTGTGCTTCAGTTTACCCATATTTGGTGGGAAAGAAATCAGCGTCTCTTTAGCAATACTTCAAGGACCTTTGACAGAATTTTCCAAGATATAAAGTTCGATGTTGTCACTAAAGGTTCTTACCCCCCTGTTGTGGCTGCCAGTAACTCAAGGAATTAGTTCTTGGTTGAGAAGTGGGGGATTCAAGTTAATTGGACTGTTTCGGGTACTAAAGCTTGTTCTTGGTTTACTCCTTCAGCCCATATGGTAGCGCTCCATTGTGATGGGTCTTTGAGCACGGACAGAGCTGCATATGGAACCTATCAAAAAAAAAAAAAAAAAAAAAAAAAAAAAAAAAAAAGAGCTGCATATGGAGGAATTATTCGTCATGCCACTGGAGATCCTATTCTGGCCTATGTGGGTAAAGGGGTGGAGACTTCAGTGCTTAGCATGGAGTTATTAGCTATTCACAGAGGGGTGGCCTTGTGCTTGGAGAGGGATCTTCAAAGTGTTTCGATTAGATCTGATTCGAAGTTGGCAGTGGATATCATTATTGGTGCGGTCAGCTGCCCTTGGAGCGTGTATGTTTTGAAGTGCCAGATTAGCTCTCTCCTGACCCAGTTGACTCACCTTGAAGTGAGACATGTTTGGAGGGAACTGAACCAGCCGGCAGATTTTGTTGCCTCCATCGATAGTGGAGATGGGGAAACTATTATTTATCCCCCCGGACTTTCCTGAAGACCTGATGAGGCTGATTCACGATGATATTCATAGGAAGACCTACTTTAGGATTTCGTGATTGGGGTGGGTCTTGCCTTTTCTTTGTATTTTCGAGGGGTCTGTCCTCAGGGGGTGTGGGGCCTCTTCCTCTCCCTTAGGTCTATCCAAGGGGTGGTAATTGGCTGCCTTCTTTTGTATCTTCTTTTTTCGTTCCATATTACCTATCAAAAAAAAAAAAGATTGAGTGGGTCATTTGGGGTTATTTGGGGGACTTTCTATACTTTTTGGGGCTTGGGATGTTCTAAAATTAGTCCTTATCTCTTATTACACGTGTGGATATGAAGTTGAGGGTCGTGACCTAAGTATTGATTCTAATTTAGACAAATGTTCATTTTCGGTTTAAACCAGACTGGGTAGGTCATTTAAGGTTATTTGGGGGCATTTTTGTACTTTTTTGGGTTTGGGATGTTCTAAAATGTGTCCTTATCTCTTTTTACATGTGTGGATATGAAGTTGAGGGTCGTGACCTTCGTATCGATACCAATTTCTACGAATGTTCATTTTCTGTTTAAACCAGATCGAGTGGGTCGTTTGGGGTTCTTTGGGTGCATTTTTGTACTTTATTGGGTGTGGAATGTTCATATAAGTATCCTTATCTCTTATTAGACGTGTGGATGCTATGTTTAGGGTTGTGACCTTCGACTTGATACCTATTTTGACATATGTTCATTTTCGGTTTAAACCAAACCGGGTGGGTCGTTTGGGGTTATTTGGGGGCATTTTTGTACTTTTTTGGGTTTGGGATGTTCTAAAATGTGTCCATATCTCTTATTACACGTGTGGATATGAAGTTGAGGGTCGTGACCTTCGTATCGATACCAATTTTGACATATGTTCGTGTTTTGTTTAAAGAAGACCGGGTGGGTCGTTTGGGATTATTTGGGGGTATTTTTGTACTTTTTTGGGTTTGGGATGTTCTAAAATGTGTCCTTATCTCTTATTACAGGTGTGGATATGAAGTTGAGGGTCGTGACCTTTGTATCGATACTAATTTAGACAAATGTTCATTTTCGGTTAAAACCAGATCGGGCGGGTCGTTTGGGGTAATTTGGGGGCTATTCTGTACTTTTTTGGGTTTGGGATGTTCTAAAATGTGTCCTTATCTCTTATTAGAGGTGTGGATGTGAAGTTGAGGGTCGTGACCTTCGTATCGATACCAATTTCGACGAATGTTCATTTTTGGTTTCAACCAAACTGGGTGGGTCGTTTGGGGTTATTTGGGGGCATTTCTGTGCTTTTTTGGGTTTGGGAGGTTCTAAAATGTGTCATCATCTCTTATTAGATGTGTGGATGCGATGTTGAGGGTCGTGAGCTTCGAATTGATACCAATTTTGACATATGTTCATTTTCGATTTAAACCAGACTGGGTGGGTCGTTTTGGGTTATTTGGAGGGATTTCTATACTTTTTTGGGTTTGGGATGTTCTAAAAAGTGTCCTTAGCTCTTATTAGACATGTGGACGCGATGTCAAGGGTCGTCACCTTCGAATCGATACCTATTTCGACTTATGTTCATTTTCGGTTTAAACCAGACAAGGTGGGTTGTTTGGGGTTGTTTTGGGGCATTTTTGTACTTTTTTGGGTCTGGGATGTTCTAAAAAGTGTCCCTATCTCTTATTAGACAGGTGGATGTGATGTTTGGGGTCGTGACCTTCGAATCAATACTTATTTTGACATATGTTCATTTTCGATTTAAACCAAACTGGGTGGGTCGTTTGTAGTTATTTGGGGCCATTTCTGTACTTTTTTAGGTTCGGGATGTTCTAAAAAATGTCTTTATCTCTTATTAGACATGTGGATGCGTTGTTGAGGGTCGTGACCTTCGAATCGATACCTATTTCAACATATGTTCATTTTTGCTTTAAACCAAACCAGGTGGGTTGTTTAGGGTTATTTGGGGGCATTTCTATACTTTTTTGGGTTTGGAATGTTCCAAAATGTGTCCTTAATTCTGATTACACGTGTGGATATGATGTTGAGGGTCGTGACCTTCGTACTGATATCAATTTAAATGTTCATTTTTGGTTTAAACAAGACTGGGTGGGTCGTTTGGGGTTATTTGGGGGCATTTCTGTACTTTTTTGGATTTGGGATGTTCTAAAATGTGTCCGTATCTCTTATTACACGTGTGGATATGAAGTTGAGGGTCGTGACCTTCGTATCGATACTAATTTAGACAAATGTTCGTTTTCGGTTTAAACCAGACCGAGTGGGTCGTTTGGGGTTATTTGGGGGCATTTCTGTACTTTTTTGGGTTTGGGATGTTCTAAAATGTGTCCTCATCTCTTATTACACGTGTGGACGCGATGTCAGGGGTCGTAACCTTCGAACCGATACCAATTTTGACATATGTTCATTTTTGGTTTAAACCAGACCGAGTGTGTCGTTTGGGGTTGTTTGGGGGCATTTTTGTACTTCTAAAAAGTTCCCTTATCTCTTATTAGACGTGAGGGTATGATGTTGAGGGTCATGACCTTGGAATCGATACCTATTTTGACATATGTTCATTTTCGGTTTAAACCGGACCGGGTGGGTCATTTGGGGTTTATTATGGGCATTTCTGTACTTTTTGGGTTTGGGATGTTCTAAAATGTTTCCTTATCTCTTATTGCACTTGTGGATATATAGTTGAGGGTCATGACCTTCGAAGCGATACCTATTTTGGCATATGTTCATTTTCGATTTGAACGAGATCGGGTGGGTGGTTTGGGGTTATTTGGGGGAATTCTTGTACTTTTTTGGGTTTGGGATGTTCTAAAAGGTGTCGCTATCTCTTATAAGACATGTGGATGCGATGTTGAGGGTCGTGACCTTGGAATCGATACCTATTTCGACATATGTTTATTTTCGGTTTAAACAAGATCGAGTGGGTCGTTTGGGATTATTTGGGGGCATTTCTGTACTTTTTTGGGTTTGGGATGTTCTAAAGTTTGTCCTTATCTCTTATTACACGTGTGGATACGAAGTTGAGGGCTGTGACCTTCGTAACGATACCAATTTCGGCAAATGTTCATTTTTGGTTTAAACCAAACCGGGTGGGTCGTTTGGGATTATTTGGGGGCATTTCTGTACTTGTTTGGGTTTCGGACGTTATAAAAAGTGTCCCTATCTCTTATTAGACGTGTGGATGCGATGTTGAGGGTCGTGACCTTGGGATCTATACCTATTTGGACATATGTTCATTTTCGGTTTAAACCAAACAGGGTAGGTCGTTTAGGGTTATTTGGGGGCATTTTTGTACTTTTTTAGGTTTGGGATGTTCTCAAAAGTGTCCTTATCTCTTATTAGACGTGTGGATATAATGTTGAGGGTTGGGACCTTAGAATCGATACCTATTTCGACATATGTTCATTTTCGGTATAAACAAGACTGAGTAGGTCGTTTGGGGTTATTTGGGGGCATTTCTAAACTTTTTTGGGTTTTGGACATTTTAAAAATTATCCTTATCTCTTATTAGACGTGTGGATGCGATGTTGAGGGTCATGACCTTCGAATCGATACCTATTTCGACATATGTTCATTTTCAGTTTAAACAAGACCGGGTGGGTCGTTTGGGGTTATTGGGGGGCTTTTCTGTACTTTTTTGAGTTTGCGATGTTCTAAAATGTGTCCGTTTCTCTTATTACACGTGTGGATATGAAGTTGAGGGTCGTGACCTTAATATCGATATAAATTTCAATAAATGTTCATTTTCGGTTTAAACCAGACCGGGTGGGTCGTTTGGGGTTATTTGGAACCATTTCTGAACCTTTTTAGGTTTGGGATGTTCTAAAATGTGTTCTCATGTCTTATTAGATGTGTAGATGCGATGTTGAAGGTCGTGACCATCGAATTGATACCTATTAGACAAATATTCATTTTCGGTTTAAACCAGACCGGGTGGGTCGGTTGGGGTTATTTGGTGGCATCTCTATACTTTTTCGGTTTGAGATGTTCTAAATAGTGTCCTTATCTCTTATTAGACGTGTGGACGCGATGTCAAGGGTCCTAACCTTCGAATCGACACCCATTTCGACTTAGGCTCATTTTCGGTTTAAACCAGACAAGGTGGGTCATTTGGGATTCTTTGGGGACATTTCTGTACTTTTTTGGGTTTGGGATGTTCAAAAAATTGTCTTTATCTATTACTAGACATGTGGACGCGATATTGAGGGTCGTGACCTTCGAATCGATACATATTTTGACACATGTTCATTTTCGGTATAAACAAGACCGAGTAGGTCGTTTGGGGTTATTTGGGGGTATTTCTAAACTTTTTTGGGTTTTGGACGTTCTAAAAATTGTCCTTATCTCTTATTAGACGTGTGGATGCGATGTTGAGGGTCATGACCTTTGAATCGATACCTATTTCGACATATGTTCATTTTCGGTTTAAACAAGACTAGAACATCCCAAACCCAAAAAAGTACTAAAATGCCCCCAAATAACCCCAAACGACCCTCCAGGTCTGGTTTAAATCGTAAATGAACGTATGTCGAAATAGGTATCAATTCGAAGCTCACGACCTTCAACATCGCATCCACACGTCTAATAAGAGATAAAGACACTTTTTAGAACATCCCAAACCCAGAAAAAGTATAGAAATGCCCCAAATAACCCCGAACAACACACCCGGTCTGGTTTAAACCGAAAATAAACATATGTCGAAATTGGTATCGATACGAAGGTCACGACCCTCAACATCTTATCCACACGTGTAACAAGAGATAACGACACATTTTACAACATCCCAAACCCAAAAAAGTACTGAAATGCCCCCAAATAACCCCAAACGACCCTCCAAGTCTGGTTTAAATCGTAAACGAACGTGAGAAATAGGTATGGATTCGAAGCTCACAACCCTCAACATTGCATCCACACGTCTAATAACAGATAAGGACACTTTTTAGAACATCCCAAACCCAAAAAAAGTATAGAAATGCCCCTAAATAACCCCAAACAACCCACCCGGTCGGGTTTAAACCAAAAATAAACATATGTCGAAATTGGTATCGATACGAAGGTCACGATCCTCAGCTTCGTATCCACAAGTGTAATAAGAGATAAGGACACATTTTAGAACATCCCCAACCCAAAAAAGTATAGAAATGCCCCCAAATAACCCCTAACCACCCACCCGGTCTGGTTTAAACCAAAAATTAACATATGTCCAAATAGGTATCAATTCAACAGTCACAACCCTCAACATCGCATCCACACTTCTTATAAGAGATAGGGACACTTTTTAGAACATCCCAAACCCAAAAAAGTACAGGAATGCCCCCAGAAAAATCTCAAACTACCCACCCGGTCTCATTCGAACAAAAAATGAACATATGCCAAAATAGGTATCGATTCAAAGGTAACGGCCCTCAACATCGCATCCCCGCGTCCAATAAGAGATGATGACACATTTAAGAACATCCCAATCCCAAAAAAGTATAGAAATGCCCCCAACGAACCCCGAACGACCCACCCGGCCTAGTTTAAACCAAAAATGAACATTTGCCAAAATTGGTATCGATAAAAAAGGTCACGACCCTCAACTTCATATCCACACGTGTAATAAGAGATAAGGAGACATTTTAGAACATCCAAAACTCAAAAAAGTATAGAAATGCCCCCAAACAATCCCAAACGACCCACCCGGTCGGGTTTAAACCGCAAATGAACATATGTCGAAATAGGTATCGATTCGAAGGTCACAACCGTCAGCATCGCCTCCACAGATCTAATAACAGATAAGGACACTTTTTAGAACATCCCAAATCCAAAAAAGTACAGAAATGCCCCCAAATAACCCCAAACCACCCACCCGGTCTCGTTCGAACTGAAAATGAACATATGCCGAAATAGGTGTCGATTCGAAGGTCACGACCCTCAACATCGTATCCACACCTCTAATAAGAGATAATGACACATTTTAGAACATCCCAAACCCAGAAAAGTACAGAAATGCCCCCAAATAACCCCTAACGACTCACCCGGTTTGGTTTAAACTGAAAATGAACATATGTCGAAATAGGTATCGATTTGAAGGTCACGACCCTCAACAACGCATCCACACGTCTAATAAGAGAAAATGACATTTTTTATAACGTCCAAAACCCAAAAAAGTACAGAAATACCCCAAAATAACGCTAAACGACCCACCCGATTAATTTAAATCGAAAATCAACATTTGCCAAAATTGGTATCAATACGAAGGGTACGACCCTCAACTTCATACCCACACGTGTAATAAGAGATAAGGACACATTTTAGAACATCCAAAACTCAAAAAAGTACAGAAATGCCCCCAAATAATCCCAAATGACCTACCCAGTCTTGTTTAAACCGAAAATGAACATATGTCGAAATAGGTATCGATTCGAAGGTCACGAGACTCAACCTCGCATCCACACGTTTAATAAGAGATAAGAACACTTTTTACAACATCCTAAACCCAAGAAAGTACAGAAATTCCCCTAAATAACCCAAATGACCCACCCGGTCTGGTTTAAACCGCAAATGAACATTAGTCGAAATAGGTATCGATTTGAAGGTTACGACCCTCGACATCGCATCCACACGTCTAAGAAGAGATAAGGACACTTTTAGAACGTCCAAAACCCAAAAAACTACAGAAATGCCCCCAAATAAGCCCAAACGACCCACCCGGTCTGGTTTAAATCGAAAATGAACATATGTTAAAATAGGTATCGATACGAAGGTCACAACCCTCAACTTCATATCCACACCTGTAATAAGAGATAAGGACACATTTTATAAAACATCTCAAACCCAAAAAAGTACAGAAATGCCATCGGATAACCCAAATGACCCACCCGGCCTAGTTTAAACCGAAAATGAACATTTGTCAAAATTGGTATCGATACGAAGGTTACGACCCTCAACTTTATATCCACACGTGTAATAAGAGATAAGGACACATTTTAGAACTTCCTAAACCCAAAAAAGTACAGAAATGCCCCCAAAGAACCCCCAACCACCCACCCCGTCTGGTTTAAATCGAAAATGAACATATGTCCAAATAGGTATCAATTCGAAGGTCACGACCCTCAACATCGCATCCACACGTCTTATAAGAGATAGGGACACTTTTTAGAACATCCCAAACCCAAAAAAGTACTGGAATGCCCCCAAATAACGCCAAACTACCCACCTGGTCTCGTTCGAACAAAAAATGAACATACGCTGAAATACGTATCGATTCGAAGGTCATGGCCCTCAACATCGCATCCCCATGTCTAATAAGAGATGAGGACACATTTTAGGACATCCCAATCCCAAAAAATTATAGAAATGCCCCCAAACAATCCCAAACGACCCACCCGGTCTGGTTTAAACTGTAAATGAACATATGTCGAAATAGGTATCGGTTCGAACACGACCCTCAACATCGCCTCCACAAGTCTAATAAGAGATAAGGATACTTTTTAGAACATCCCAAACCCAAAAAAGTACATAAATGCCCCCAAATAACCCCAAACGACCCACCCAGTCTTATTTAAATAAAAAATGAACATTTGTTGAAATTGGAATCGATACGAAGGTCACGACCCTCAACTTCATATCCACACGTGTAATAAGAGATAAGGACACATTTTAGAACATCCCAAACCCAAAAAAGTTCAGAAATACCCCCAAATAACCCTAAACGACCCACCCGGTCGGGTTTAAATCAAAAATGACATTTTTATCGAAATTGTTATCGATATGAAGGTCACGACCCTCAACTTCATATCCACACGTGTAATAAGAGATAAGGACACATTTTAGAACATCTCAAACCCAAAAAAGTACAAAAATGCACCCAAATAACAAAAAATGACCCACCCCATCTGGTTTAAGCCGAAAATGAACATTTGTCGGAATTGGTATCAATACGAAGATCACGACCCTCTACTTCATATCCGCATGTGTAATAAGTGATAAGGACACATTTCAGAACATCCCAAACCCAAAAAAGTACAGAAATGCCCCCAAATAACCCCAAGCGACCCACCCAATTTGGTTAAAATCGAAAATGAACATATGTTGAAATAGGTATCGATTCGTAGGTCACGACCTTCAACAACGCATCCACACGTCTAATAAGAGTTAAGGACATTTTTTAGAACATCCCAAACGCAAAAAAGTATAGAAATGGCCCCAAATAACCCCAAACGACCAACCCGGTTTGGTTTAAACTGAAAATAAACATATGTCGAAATAGGTATCGATTCATAGGTCACGACCATCAACAAAATTGCCCCCAAATAATCCCAAACGACCCACCCGGTCTGGTTTAAACCAAAAATGAACATTTGTCAAAATTGGTTTCGATACGAATGTCACGACCCTCAACTTCATATCCACATGTGTAATAAGAGATATGGGCACTTTTTAGAACATCCCAAACCCAAAAAAGTATAGAAATGGCCCCAAATAACCCCAAACCACCCACCCAGTCTCGTTCGAACCGAAAATAAACATATACCGGAATAGGTATCGATTCAAAGGTCACGACCCTCAACTTCATATCCACACATGTAATAAAAGATGAGGACACATTTTAGAACATCCCAAACCCAAAAAAGTAGAGAAATGCCCCTAAATAACCCAAAATGACCCACTCGGTCTTGATTAAACAGAAAATGAACATAAGTCGAGATAGGTATCGATTCGAAGGTTACGACCCTTGACATCGCATCCACACGTCTAATAAGAGATAAGGAAACTTTTTCAAACATCCCAAACCCAAAAAAGTACAGAAATACCCCCAAACGATCCACCTAGTCTGGTTAAACCAAAAATGAACATTTGTCAAAATTGGTTTCGATACGAATGTCACGACCCTCAACTTCATATCCACATGTGTAATAAGAGATATGGGCACTTTTTAGAACATCCCAAACCCAAAAAAGTATAGAAATGGCCCCAAATAACCCCAAACCACCCACCCAGTCTCGTTCGAACCGAAAATAAACATATACCGGAATAGGTATCGATTCAAAGGTCACGACCCTCAACTTCATATCCACACATGTAATAAAAGATGAGGACACATTTTAGAACATCCCAAACCCAAAAAAGTAGAGAAATGCCCCTAAATAACCCAAAATGACCCACTCGGTCTTGATTAAACAGAAAATGAACATAAGTCGAGATAGGTATCGATTCGAAGGTTACGACCCTTGACATCGCATCCACACGTCTAATAAGAGATAAGGAAACTTTTTCAAACATCCCAAACCCAAAAAAGTACAGAAATACCCCCAAACGATCCACCTAGTCTGGTTAAACCAAAAATGAACATTTGTCAAAATTGGTTTCGATACGAATGTCACGACCCTCAACTTCATATCCACATGTGTAATAAGAGATATGGGCACTTTTTAGAACATCCCAAACCCAAAAAAGTATAGAAATGGCCCCAAATAACCCCAAACCACCCACCCAGTCTCGTTCGAACCGAAAATAAACATATACCGGAATAGGTATCGATTCAAAGGTCACGACCCTCAACTTCATATCCACACATGTAATAAAAGATGAGGACACATTTTAGAACATCCCAAACCCAAAAAAGTAGAGAAATGCCCCTAAATAACCCAAAATGACCCACTCGGTCTTGATTAAACAGAAAATGAACATAAGTCGAGATAGGTATCGATTCGAAGGTTACGACCCTCGACATCGCATCCACACCTCTAGAAAGAGATAAGGAAACTTTTTAGAACATCCCAAACCCAAAAAAATACAGAAATACGCCCAAATAACCCCAAACGATCCACCCGGTCTGGTTTAAACCCAAAATGAACATATATCGAAATAGGTATCAATTCGAAGGTCACTACCCTCAACATCGCATCCACGCATCTAATAAGAGATGAGGACACATTTTAGAACATCCCAAACACAAAAAAGTACAGAAATGCCCACAAATAGCCCCAAACGACCCACCCGGTCTTGTTCAAACCGAAAATGAATATTTGCCGAAATTGGTATCGATACGAAAGGCACGACCCTTAATTTCATATTCACATGTGTAATAAGAGATAAGGACACATTTTAGAACATCCCAAACTCAAAGAAACACAGAAATGCCCCTAAATAATCCCAAACGACCCACCCGGTCTTGTGTAAATAAAAAATGAACATATGTCGAAATAGGTATCGATTCGAAGGTCATGACCCTCAACATCGCATACACACGTCTAATAAGTTATAAGGACACATTTTAGAACATCCCAAACCCAAAAAAGTACAGAAATGGCCCCAAATAACCCCGAATGATCCACCCGATTATGTTTAAACTAAAAATGAATGTATGTTGAAATAGGTATCGATTTGTAGGTCACGGCCATCAACAACACATCCACACGTCTAATAAGAGATGAGGGCATTTTTTAGAACATCCCAAACGCAAAAAAGTATAGAAATGCCCACAAATAACCCCAAATGACCAACCCGGTTTGGTTTATACTGAAAATGAACATATGTCGAAATAGGTATCGATTCGTAGGTCACGACCCTCAACAAAATTACCCCCAAATAACCCCAAATGACCCACCCTGTCAGGTTTAAACCAAAAATTAACATTTGTCGAAATTGGTTTCGATACGAATGTCACGACCCTCAACTTCATATCCACACGTGTAATAAGAGATATGGGCACTTTTTAGAACATCCCAAACCCAAAAAAGTATAGAAATGCCCCCAAATAACCCCAAACCACCCACCCAGTCTAGTTCGAACCGAAAATAAACATATACCGAAATAGGTATCGATTCAAAGGTCACGACCCTGAACTTCATATCCACACATGTAATAAAAGATGAGGACACATTTTAGAACATCCCAAACCCAAAAAAGTAGAGAAATGCCCCTAAATAACCCAAAACGACCCACCCGGTCTGGTTTAAACCGTAAATGAACATATGTCGAAATAGGTATCTATTCGAAGGTCACGACCCTCAACATGGCATCCACACGACTAATAAGACATAAGGATACTTTTTAGAACATCCCAAAGCCAAAAAAGTACAGAAATGCCACCTAATAACCCCAAACAACCCACCCAGTCATGTTAAAACTGAAAATGAACATATGCCGAAATAGGGATCGATTCGAAGGTGACGACCCTCAACATTGCATCCACACGTTTAATAAGAGATGAGGACATATTTTAGAACATCCCAAACCCAAAAAAGTACAGAATTGCCCCCAAATAACCCCAAACGATCAACCCGGACTTGTGTAAACCGAAAATGAACATATGTCAAAATAGGTATCAATTCGAAGGTCATGACCCTCAACATCGCATCCACACAACTAATAAGAGATGAGGACACATTTTAGAACCTCCCAAACCCAAAAAGTACAGAAATGCCCACAAATTACCCCAAACGACCCACCTACTCATGTTTAAACCAAAAATGAACATTTCTCAAAATTGGTATCGATACGAAGGTCACGACCCTCAACTTCATATCCACATGTGTAATAAGAGATAAGGACACATTTTAGAACATCCCAAACTTAAAAAACACGGAAATGCCCCAAAATAACCCCAAACGACCCACCCGGTCTTGTTTAGACCGAAAATGAACATATGTTGAAATAGGTATCGAGTCGATAGTCATAATCCTCAACATTGCATACACAAGTCTAATAAGATATAAGGACACATTTTAGAACATCGCAAATCCAAAAAAGTACAAAAATCCCCCAAATAACCCCAAACGACCCACCCGTTCCGGTTTAAACCGAAAATGAACACTTGACAAAATTGGTATCAATACGAAGGTCATGACCCTCTACTTCATATTCGCACTTGTAACAAGAGATAAGGACACATTTTAGAACAACCCAAACCCAAAAAAGTACAGAAATGCCCTCAAATAACCCCAAATGACCCACTCGGTCCTGTTTAAATCGGAAATGAACATAAGTCAAAATAGGTATCGATTCAAAGGTCACGACCCTCAACATCGCATCCACACGTCTAATAAGAGATGAGGACACTTTTTAGAACATCCAAAACATAAAAAAGTATAGAAATACCCCCATATAACCCCAAACGACCCACCCAGTCAGAATTAAACCGTAAATGAACATATGTCCAAATAGGTATCGATTTAAAGGTCACGTCCCTCAACATCGCATCCACACGTCTAATAAGCGATTAGGACACTTTTTAGAACATCCCACTCCCAAAAAAGTACAGAAATGCCCCTAAACAACCCCAAACGACCCACCCGGTCTTGTTTAAACTGAATATGAACATATGTCAAAATAGGTATCGATTTGAAGGTCATGACCCTCAACATTGCATGCACACGTCTAATAAGAAATAAGGACACTTTATAGAACATCCCAAACCCAAAAAAGTACAGAAATGCCCCCAAACAACCCCTAACGACCCACCCGATCTGGTTTAAATCGTAAATGAACATAAGTCAAAATAGGTATCGATTCGAAGGTTACGACCCTCAACATCGCATCCACACATCAAAAAAGAGATAAGGACACTTTTTAGAACATCCCAAACCCAAAAAAGTACAAAAATGCCCCCGAATAACCCCAATCGATCAACTAGGTCTGGTTTAAATCGAAAATGAATATAAGTCAAAATAGGTATCAATTCGAAGGTCAGAACCCTCAACTTCGCATCCACACATCTAATAAGAGATGAGGACACATTTTTGGGCCTCCCAAACCCAAAATAGTATAGAAATGCCCTCAAATAACCCCAAATGACCCACCCGGTCACGTTTAAACCGAAAATGAACATTTGCTGAAATTGGTATCGATACGAAGGTCACGACCCTCAACTTCATATCCACACGTGTAATAAGAGATAAGGACACATTTTAGAACATCCCAAACTCAACAAAAACACAGAAATGCCCCCAAATAATCCCAAACGACCCACCTGGTCTTGTTTAGACCAAAATTGAACATATGTCAAAATAGGTTTCGATTCAAAGGTCACGACCCTCAACAACGTATCCACAAGTCTAATAAGAGATAAGGACACTTTTTGGAACATCTGAAACCCAAAAAAACACAGAAATGCCCCCAAATAATCCCAAACCACCCACCCGATCTCGTTCGAACTGAAAATAAACATATACCGAAATAGCTATCGATTCGAAGGTCACGACCCTCAACTTCATAGCTACACATGTAATAAGAGATAAGGATGCATTTTAGAACATCCAAAACCCAAAAAAGTATAGAAATGCCCCTAAATAACCCCAAACGACCCACCCGGTCTGGTTTAAAGTGTACATGAACATAAGTCAAAATAGGTATCTATTCGAAGGTCACGACCCTCAACATCGCATCCACACGTCTAATAAGAGGTACGGACACTTTTTAGAAGATCCCAAACCTAAAAAAGTACAGAAATGCCACCAAATAACCCCAAACGACCCACCCGGTCATGTTGAAACCGAAAATGAACATATGTCAAAATAGGTATCGATTCGAAGGTTAGGACCCAACATCGCATCCACACGTCTAATAAGAGATAAGGACACATTTTAGAACATTCCAAACATAAAAAAGTACAGAAATGTAGCCAAAAAACCCCAAATGACCCGCCCGGTCTCGTTCAAACCAATTCGAAGGTCACGACCCTCAACATAGTATCCACACATCTAATAAGAGATGAGGACACATTTTAGAACATCCCAAACCCAAAAAAGTATAGAAATGCCCCTAAATTACCACAAACGACACACCTGGTCTGCTTTAAACCGAAAATAAACATTTATCTAAATTGGTATCGATAGGAAGGTCACGACCCTCAACTTCATATCCACATGTCTAATAAGAGATATGGACACATTTTAGCACATCCCAAACCCAAAAAAGTACAGAAATGCCCCCAAACAACCCCAAACGGCCCACCCGGTCTGGTTTAAATCGAAAATGAACATATGTCAAAAAAGTTATCGATTCGAAGGTCACGACCCTCAACATCGTATCCACACATCTAATAAGAGATAGGGACACATTTTATAACATCCCAAACCCAAAAAAGTACAGAAATGCCCCCACATAACCCCAAACGACCAACCCGGTCTAGTTTAAATCGAAATTGAACATTTGCCAAAATTGGTATCGATACGAAGGTCCCGACCCTCAACTTCATATCCACACGTGTAATAAGAGATAATGACACATTTTAGAACATCCCAAACCCAAAAAAGTACAGAAATGCCCCCAAGTAACCCCAAACAACCCACTCAGTCTTGTTTAAATAAAAAACTGAACATATGTTGAAATAGGTATCAATTCCAAGGTCACCACCCTCAACATCGCATCCACATGTCCAATAAGAGATATGGACAATATTTAGAACATCCCAAACCCAAAAAAGTACAGAAATGCCCCCAAACAACCCCAAACGACCCACCCAGTCTGGTTTAATCCGCAAATGAACATAAGTCGAAATAGGTATCGATTCGAAGGTTACGACCCTCAACATCACATCCACACGTCTAAGAAGAGGTAAGGACACTGTTTAGAACGTCCAAAACCCAAAAAACTATAGAAATGCCCATAAATAACCGACCCACCCGGTCTGGTTTAAATAAAAAATGAACATATGTCGAAATAGGTATCGTTTCGAAGGTCACGACCCTCAACATCGTATCCACACATCTAATAAGAGATAGGGACACATTTTATAACATCCCAAACCCAAAAAAGTACAGAAATGCCCCCACATCACCCCCAACGACCCACCCGGTCTAGTTTAAACCAAAAATGAACATTTGCCGAAATTGGTATCGATACGAAGGTCCCGACACTCAACTTCATATCCACACGTGTAATAAGAGATAAGGAAACATTTTAGAACATCCCAAACCCAAAAAAGTACTGAAATTCCCCCAAATAACCCCAAACGGCCCACTCGATCTTGTTTAAACCGAAAAAGAACATATGTCGATATAGGTATCGATTCGAAGGTCATGACCCTCAACATCGCATCCACACGTGTAAGAAGAGATAAGGACAATTTATAGAACATCCCAAACCCAAAAAAGTACAAAAATGCCCCAAACGACCCACCCTGTCTGGTTTAAATCGAAAATGAACATAAGTCGAAATAGTTATCGATTCGAAGGTTACGACCCTTAACATCGCATCCACACGTCGAATTAGAGATAAGGACACTTTTTAGAACATCCCAAACCCAATAAAGTATAGGAATGCCCCCAAATAACCCGAAATGACCCACCTGGTCAGGTTTATACCAAAAATGAACATATGTCGAAATAGGTATCAATTCGAAGATCACGACCCTCAACATCGCATCCACACATCTAATAAGAGATGAGGACATATTTTAGAACATCCCAAACCCCAAGAAGTATAGAAATGCCCCCAAATAACCCCAAACGACCCACCTGGTCTGGTTTAAATCGAAAATGAACATTTGTCTAAATTGGTATCGATACGAAGGTCACGACCCTCAACTTTATATCCACACGTGTAAAAAGAGATAAGGACACATTTTAGCAGATCCCAAACCCAAAAAAGTACAGAAATGCACCCAAAAAATCCAAACAACCCACTCGGTCTTGTTTAAACCGAAAAAGAACATGTGTCGAAATAGTTATCGATTCCAAGGTCACGACCCTCAACATCACATCCACACTTCTAATAAGAGATAAGGACACCTTTTAGAACATCCCGAATAGAAAAAAGTACGGAAATACCCCCAAATAATCCCAAACAACCCACAAGGTCTTGTTTAAACCGAAAATGAACAAATGTCGAAATAGGTATCGATTCGAAGGCCACGACCCTCAACATCGCATCCACACGTTTAATAAGAGATAGGGACACTTTTTAGAACATCCTAAACCCGAAAAAGCACAAGAATGCCCCAAATAATCCCAAACCACCCACCCGGTCTCGTTAGAACCGAAAATGAACATATGCCAAAATAGGTATCACTTCGAAAGTCATGACCCTCAACTTCATATCCACACATGTACTGAGAGATAAGGACACATTTTAGAACATCCCAAACCCAAAAAGTACAGAAATGCCCCCAAGTAACCCCAACCGACCCACTCGATCTGGTTTAAATCGAAAATTAACATTCATCAAAGTTGGTATTGATACGAAGGTCACGACCCACAACTTCACATCCACATGTGTAATAAGAGATAAGGAGACATTTTAGAACATCTCAGACCCAAAAAAATATAGAAATGCCCCCAAATATCCCCAAACGACCCACTCGGTCTTTTTTAAACCGAAAAAGAACATATGTCGAAATAGGTATCGATTCCAAGGTCACCACCCCTCATCATCGCATCCACACGTCTAATAAGAGATAAGGATACTTTTTTGAACGTCCCGAACCCAAAAAAGTACAGAAATGCCCCCAAACAAGCCCAAACGCCCCTCCCGATCTGGTTTAAACCGCAAATGAACATAAGTCAAAATAGGTATCGATTCGAAGGTTACAACCCTCGACATCGCATCCACAAGTCTAAGAAGAGATAAGGACACTTTTTAGAACGTCGAAGACCCAAAAAAATACATCAATGCCCCCAAATAACCCCAAACGACCCACCCAATCTGGTTTAAATCGAAAATGAACTTACGTCAAAATAGGTATCAATTCGAAGGTCACGACCCTCAACATCGCATCCACACATCTAATATGAGATGAGGACACATTTTATAACATCCTAAACCCAAAAAAGTATAGAAATGCCCCCAAATGACCCCAAACGACCCACCCGATTTAGTTTAAATTGAAAATTAACATTTGCCAAAAATGGTATCGATACGATGGTCACGACCCTTAACTTTATATCCACACGTGTAATAAGAGATAAAGACACATTTTAGAACTTCCCAAACCCAAAAAAGTACAAAAATTCTCCCAAATAACCCCAAACGGCCCACTTGGTTTTGTTTAAACCGAAAAACAATATATGTCGAAATAGGTATTGATTCGAAGGTCACAACCCTCAACCTCGCATCCACACATCTAATAAGAGATAAGGACAATATTTAGAACATCCCAAACCCAAAAAAGTCTAGAAATGCCCCAAACAACCCACCCTGTCGGGTTTAAACCAAAAAATGAACATAAGTCAAAATACGTATCGATTCGATGGTTACGACCCTTAACATCGCATCCACACGTCCAATAAGTGATAAGGACACTTTTTAGAACATCCCAAACCCAAAAAAGTATAGGAATGCCCCCAAATAACCCCAAATGACCCACCCGGTCAGGTTTAAATCGAAAATGAACATATGTCGAAATAGGTATCAATTCGAAGGTCACCACCCTCAACATCACATCCACACATCTAAAAAGAGATCAGGACACATTTTAGAACATCCCAAACCCCAAGAAGTACAGAAATGCCCCAAAATAACCCCAAACAACCCACCCAGTCTGGTTTAAACCGAAAATGAACATTTGTCTAAATTGGTATCGATACGAAGGTCACGACCCTCAACTTCATATCCACACGTGTAATAAGAGATAAGGAAACATTTTAGCACATCCCAAACCGAAAAAACCCAAACGACCCACTCGGTCTTGTTTAAATTGAAAATGAACATATGTCGAAATAGGTATCGATTCCAAGGTCACGACCCCCAACATCGCATCCGCACATCTAATAAGAGATAAGGACACTTTTTACAACATCCCAAAATGAAAAAAGTATAGAAATGCCCCCAAATAATCCCAAATGACCCATCCGGTCTTGTTTAAACCGAAAATGAACATATGTCGAAATAGGTATCGATTCGCAGGTCACGACCCTCAACATCGAATCCACACGTCTAATAAGAGATAGGGACACTTTTTAGAACATCCTAAACCCAAAAAGGCACGGGAATGCCCCCAAATAACCCCAAACCACCCACCCGGTCTCGTTCGAACCGCAAATGAACATATGCCAAAATAGGTATCGCTTCGAAGGTCACAACCCTCAACTTCATATCCACAGGTATACTAAGAGATAAGGACACATTTTAGAATATCCCAAACCCAAAAAGTACAAAAAATCCCCCAAGTAACGCCAAACGACCCACTCAGTCTTGTTTAAACCAAAAATGAACATTTGTCGAAATAGGTATCGATTCCAAGGTCACCTCCCTCAACATCGCATCCACACGTCTAATAAGAGATAAGGACACCTTTTAGAACATCCCAAACCTAAAAAAGTACAGAAATTCCCCCAAACAACCCCAAACGACCCACCCGGTCTGGTTTAAACCGCAAATGAACATAAGTCAAAATAGGTATCGATTCGAAGGTTACGACCCTCGACATCGCATCCACACATCTAAGAAGAGATAAGGACACTTTTTAGAACGTCCGATACCCTAAAAACTACAGAAATGCCCCCAAATAACCCCAAACGACCCACTCGGTCTAGTTTAATCCGAAAATGAACATTTGTCTAAATTGGTTTCGATACGAAGGTCACGACCCTCAACTTCATATCCACACGTGTAATAAGAGATAAGGACACACTTTAGCACATCCCAAACCCAAAAGAGTACAGAAATGCACCAACAAAAGCCAAACGACCCACTCGGTCTTGTGTAAATCGAAAATGAACATATGCCCAAATAGGTATCGAATCCAAGGTCACGACCCTTAACATCGCATCCACACGTCTAATAAGAGATAAGGACACTTTTTAGAACATCCCAAACCTAAAAAAGTACAGAAATTCCCCCAAATAATCCCAAACGACCCACCCGGTCTTGTTTAAAAAGAAAATGAACAAATGTCAAAATAGGTATCCACTCGATGGTCACGACCCTTAACATCGCATCCACACGTCTAATAAGAGATATGGACACATTTTAAAGCATCCCAAACCCAAAAAAGTACAGAAATGCCCCCAAATAACCCCAAACGACCCACTCGGTCTTGTTTAAATCGAAAATGAACATATGTCGAAATAGGTATCGATTCCAAGGTCACCACCCTGAACATCGCATCCACACGTCTAATAAGAGATAAGGACACATTTTAGAACATCCCAAACCCAAAAAAGTACTGAGATTCCCCCACATCACCCTAAACGACCCACCCGGTCCAGTTTAAACCGGAAATGAACATTTGTCGAAATTGGTATCGATATGAAGGTCCCGACCCTCAACTTCATATCCACACGTGTAATAAGAGATAAGGACACATTTGGCACATCCCGAACCCAAAAAAGTACAGAAATGCACCCAAAAAAGCCAAACGGTCCACTTGATCTTGTTTAAACGAAAAATGAACATATGTCAAAATAGGTATCGATGCCAAGGTCACGACCCTCAACATCGCATCCACATGTCTAATAAGAGATAAGGACACTTTTTAGAACATCGAAAACCCAAAAAAGTACAGAAATACCCCCAAATAATCCCAAACGACCCACAAGGTCTTGTTTAAACCGAAAATGAACAAATGTCGAAATAGGTATCGATTCGAAGGCCACGACCCTCAACATCGCATCCACATGTTTAATAAGAGATAGGGACACTTTTTAGAACATCCTAAACCCGAAAAAGCACAAGAATGCCCCCAAATAACCCCAAACCACCCACCCAATCTCGTTAGAACTGAAAATGAACATATGCCAATAGGCATCCCTTCGAAGGTCATGACCCTCAACTTCATATCCACACATGTACTGAGAGATAAGGACACATTTTAGAACATCCCAAACCCAAAAAGTATAGAAATGCCCCCAAGTAACCCCAAACGACCCACTCGATCTGGTTTAAACCGAAAATTAACATTCGTCGAAGTTGGTATCGATACGAAGGTCACGACCCACAACTTCACATCCACACGTGTAATAAGAGATAAGGAGACATTCTAGAACATCTCAGACGCAAAAAAATATAGAAATGCCCCCAAATAACCCCAAACGACCCACTCGGTCTTTTTTAAATCGAAAATGAACATATGTCGAAATAGGTATCGATTCCAAGGTCACCACCCTCATCATCGCATCCACACGTCTAATAAGAGATAAGGATACTTTTTTGAATATCCCAAACCCAAAAAAGTACAGAAATGCCCCCAAACAAGCCCAAACGCCCCTCCCGGTCTGGTTTAAACCGCAAATGAACATAAGTCGAAATAGGTATCGATTCGAAGGTTACAACCCTCGACATCGCATCCACACGTCTAAGAAGAGATAAGGACACTTTTTAGAACGTCCAAGACCCAAAAAACTACAGAAATGCCCCCAAATAACCCCAAACGAACCACATAATCTGGTTTAAATAAAAAATGAACATATGTCAAAATAGGTATCAATTCGAAGGTCACGACCCTCAACATCGCATCCACACATCTAATATGAGAAGAGGACACATTTTATAACATCCCAAACCCAAAAAAGTACAGAAATGCCCCCAAATGACCCCAAACGACCCACCCGATTTAGTTTAAATTGAAAATTAATATTTGCCAAAAATGGTATCGATACGATGGTCACGACCCTTAACTTTATATCCACACGTGTAATAAGAGATAAGGACACATTTTAGAACTTTCCAAACCTAAAAAAGTATAAAAATTCTCCCAAATAACCCCAAACGGCCCACTCGATTTTGTTTAAACCGAAAAACAACATATGTCGAAATAGGTATTGATTCGAAGGTCACGACCCTCAACATCGCATCCACACATCTAATAAGAGAAGGACAATATTTAGAACATCCCAAACCCAAAAAAGTCTAGAAATGCCCCAAACAACCCACCCTGTCGGGTTTAAACCAAAAAATGAACATAAGTCAAAATACGTATCGATTCGATGGTTACGACCCTTAACATCGCATCCACACGTCCAATAAGAGATAAGGACACTTTTTAGAACATCCCAAACCCAAAAAAGTATAGGAATACCCCCAAATAAACCCAAATGACCCACCCGGTCAGGTTTAAACCGAAAATGAACATATGTCGAAATAGGTATCAATTCGAAGGTCACGACCCTCAACATCACATCCACGCATCTAATAAGAGATGAGGACACATTTTAGAACATCCCAAACCCCAAGAAGTACAGAAATGCCCCAAAATAACCCCAAACAACCCACCCAGTCTGGTTTAAACCGAAAATGAACATTTGTCTAAATTGGTATCGATACGAAGGTCACGACCCTCAACTTCATATCCACACGTGTAATAAGAGATAAGGACACATTTTAGAACATCCCAAACCGAAAAAACCCAAACAACCCACTCGGTCTTGTTTGAATCGAAAATGAACATATGTCGGAATAGGTATCGATTCCAAGGTCACGACCCCCAACATCGCATCCACACATCTAATAAGAGATAAGGACACTTTTTACAACATCCCAAAATGAAAAAAGTACAGAAATGCCCCCAAATAATCCCAAATGACCCACCCGGTCTTGTTTAAACCGAAAATGAACAAATGTCGACATAGGTATCGATTTGTAGGTCACGATCCTCAACATCGAATCCACACGTCTAATAAGAGATAGGGACACTTTTTAGAACATCCTAAACCCAAAGAGGCACGGGAATGCCCCCAAATAACCCCAAACCACCGACCCGATCTCGTTCGAACGGCAAATGAACATATGCCGAAATAGGTATCGCTTCGAATGTCACAACCCTCAACTTCATATCCACACGTGTACTAAGAGATAAGGACACATTTTAGAACATCCCAAACCCAAAAAGTACAAAAATTCCCCCAAGTAACGCCAAACGACCCACTCAGTCTTGTTTAAACCGAAAATGAACATATGTCGAAATAGGTATCGATTCCAAGGTCACCACCCTCAACATCGCATCCACACGTCTAATAAGAGATAAGGACACCTTTTAAAACATTCCAAACCTAAAAAAGTATAGAAATTCCCCAAAATAACCCCAAAGGACCCACCCGGTCTGGTTTAAACCACAAATGAACATAAGTCAAAATAGATATCGATTCGAAGGTTACGACCCTCGACATTGCATCCACACATCTAAGAAGAGATAAGGACACTTTTTAGAACGTCCGAGACCCTAAAAACTACAGAAATGCCCCCAAATAACCCCAAACGACCCACTCGGTCTGGTTTAATCCGAAAACGAACATTTGTCTAATTGGTATCGATACGAAGGTCACGACCCTCAACTTCATATCTACACGTGTAATAAGAGATAAGGACACATTTGAGCACATCCCAAACCCAAAAGAGTACAGAAATGCACCAAAAAAACCCAAACGACCCACTCGGTCTTGTGTAAACCGAAAATGAACATATGTCCAAATAGGTATCGAATCCAAGGTCACGACCCTTAACATCGCATCCACACGTCTAATAAGAGATAAGGACACTTTTTAGAGCATCCCAAACCTAAAAAAGTACAGAAATTCCCCCAAATAATCCCAAACGACCCACCCGGTCTTGTTTAAAAAGAAAATGAACAAATGTCGAATTAGGTATCCACTCGATGGTCACGACCCTCAACATCGCATCCACACGTCTAATAAGAGATATGGACACATTTTAAAACATCCCAAACCCAAAAAAGTACAGAAATACCCCCAAATAACCCCGAACGACCCACTCGGTCTTGTTTAAACCGAAAATGAACATATGTCGAAATAGGTATCGATTCCAAGGTCACCACCCTCAACATCGCATCCACACGTCTAATAAGAGATAAGGACACATTTTAGAACATCCCAAACCCAAAAAAGTACTGAGATGCCCCCACATCACCCTAAACGACCCACCCGGTCCAGTTTAAACCGAAAATGAACATTTGCCGAAATTGGTATCGATATGAAGGTCCCGACCCTCAACTTCATATCCACACGTGTAATAAGAGATAAAGACACATTTGGCACATCCCGAACCCAAAAAAGTACAGAAATGCACCCAAAAAAGCCAAACGGTCCACTTGATCTTGTTTAAACAAAAAATGAACATATGCCAAAATAGGTATCGATTCCAAGGTCACGACCCTCAACATCGCATCCACATGTCTAATAAGAGATAAGGACACTTTTTAGAACATCGAAAATCCAAAAAAGTACAGAAATACCCCCAAATAATCCCAAACGACCCACAAGGTCTTGTTTAAACCGAAAATGAACAAATGTCGAAATAGGTATCGATTCGAAGGCCACGACCCTCAACATCGCATCCACATGTTTAATAAGAGATAGGGACACTTTTTAGAACATCCTAAACCCGAAAAAGCACAAGAATGCCCCCAAATAACCCCAAACCACCCACCCGGTCTCGTTAGAACCGAAAATGAACATATGCCAAAATAGGTATCCCTTCGAAGGTCACGACCCTCAACTTCATATCCACACATGTACTGAGAGATAAGGACACATTTTAGAACATCCCAAACCCAAAAAGTACATAAATGCCCCCAAGTAACCCCAAACAACCCACTTGTTCTGGTTTAAACCGAAAATTAACATTCGTCGAAGTTGGTATCGATACGAAGGTCACGACCCACGACTTCACATCCACACGTGTAATAAGAGATAGGGAGACATTTTAGAACATCTCAGACCCAAAAAAATATAGAAATGCCCCCAAATAACCCCAAACGACCCACTCGGTCTTTTTTAAACCGAAAATGAATATATGTCGAAATAGGTATCGATTCCAAGGTCACCACCCCCATCATCGCATCCACACATCTAATAAGAGATAAGGATACTTTTTTGAACATCCCAAACCCAAAAAAGTACAGAAATGCCCCCAAACAAGCCCAAACGCCCCTCCCGATCTGGTTTAAACCGCAAATGAACATAAGTCGAAATAGGTATCGATTCGAAGGTTACAACCCTCGACATTGCATCCACACGTCTAAGAAGAGATAAGGACACTTTATAGAACGTCCAAGACCCAAAAAACTACAGAAATGCCCCCAAATAACCCCAAACGACCCACCAATCTGGTTTAAATCGAAAATGAACATATGTCAAAATAGGTATCGATACGAAGGTCACGACCCTCAATATCGCATCCAAACATCTAATATGAGATGAGGACACATTTTATAACATCCCAAACCGAAAAAAGTACAGAAATGCCCCCAAATGACCCTAAACGACCCACCCGATTTAGTTTAAATTGAAAATTAACATTTGCCAAAAATGGTATCGATACGATGGTAACGACCCTTAACTTTATATCCACACGTGTAATAAGAGATAAGGACACATTTTAGAACTTTCCAAACCTAAAAAAGTATAAAAATTCTCCCAAATAACCCCAAACGGCCCACTCGATTTTGTTTAAACCGAAAAACAACATATGTCGAAATAGGTATTGATTTGAAGGTCACGACCCTCAACATCGCATCCACACATCTAATAAGAGAAGGACAATATTCAGAACATCCCAAACCCAAAAAAGTCTAAAAATGCCCCAAACAACCCACCCTGACAGGGTTTAAACCAAAAAATGAACATAAGTCGAAATAGCTATCGATTCGATGGTTACGACCCTTAACATCGCATCCACACGTCCAATAAGAGATAAGGACACTTTTTAGAACATCCCAAACCCAAAAAAGTATAGGAAAGCCCCCAAAAAACCCCAAATGACCTACTCGGTCAGGTTTAAACCGAAAATGAACATATGTCAAAATAGGTATCAATTCGAAGGTCACGACCCTCAACATCACATCCACGCATCTAATAAGAGATGAGGACACATTTTAGAACATCCCAAACCCCAAGAAGTACAGAAATGCCCCAAAATAACCCCAAACAACCCACCCAGTCTGGTTTAAACCGAAAATGAACTTTTGTCTAAATTGGTATCGATACGAAGGTCACGACCCTCAACTTCATATCCACATGTGTAATAAGAGATAAAGACACATTTTTGCACATCCCAAACCGAAAAAACCCAAACGACCCACTCGGTCTTGTTTGAATCGAAAATGAACATATGTTGAAATAGGTATCGATTCCAAGGTCAGGACCCCCAACATCGCATCCACACATCTAATAAGAGATAAGGACACTTTTTACAATATCCCAAAATGAAAAAAATACAGAAATGCCCCCAAATAATCCCAAATGACCCACCCGGTCTTGTTTAAACCGAAAATGAACATATGTCGAAATAGGTATCGATTCGAAGGCCACGACCCTCAACATCGCATCCACATGTTTAATAAGAGATAGGGACACTTTTTAGAACATCCTAAACCCGAAAAAGCACAAGAATGCCCCCAAATAACCCCAAACCACCCACCCGGTCTCGTTAGAACCGAAAATGAACATATGCCAAAATAGGTATCCCTTCGAAGGTCACGACCCTCAACTTCATATCCACACATGTACTGAGAGATAAGGACACATTTTAGAACATCCCAAACCCAAAAAGTACAAAAATGTCCCCAAGTAACCCCAAACGACCCACTCGATCTGGTTTAAACCGAAAATTAACATTCGTCGAAGTTGGTATCGATACGAAGGTTACGACCCACAACTTCACATCCACACGTGTAATAAGAGATAAGGAGACATTTTAGAACATCTCAGACCCAAAAAAATATAGAAATGCCCCCAAATAACCCCAAACGACCCACTCGGTCTTTTTTAAACCGAAAATGAATATATGTCAAAATAGGTATCGATTCCAAGGTCACCACCCTCATCATCGCATCCACACGTCTAATAAGAGATAAGGATACTTTTTTGAACATCCCAAACCCAAAAAAGTACAGAAATGCCCCCAAACAAGCCCAAACGCCCCTCCCGGTCTGGTTTAAACCGCAAATGAACATAAGTCAAAATAGGTATCGATTCGAAGAGATAAGGACACTTTGTAGAACATCCAAGACCCAAAAAACTACAGAAATGCCCCCAAATAACCCCAAACGACCCACCTAATCTGGTTTAAATCGAAAATGAACATATGCCAAAATAGGTATCAATTCGAAGGTCACGACCCTCAACATCGCATCCACACATCTAATATGAGATGAGGACACATTTTATAACATCCCAAACCCAAAAAAGTACAGAAATGCCCCCAAATGACCCCAAACGACCCACCCGATTTAGTTTAACTTGAAAATTAACATTTGCCAAAAATGGTATCGATACGACATTTTTGGGTTTGGGATGTTCTAAAAAGTGTCATTATCGCTTATTAGACGTGTAGATACGATGTTGAGGGTCGTGACGTTCGAATCGATACCTATTTCGACATATGGTCATTTTCGATTTAAACCAAACTGGGTGGGTGGTTTGGCGTTATTTGGGGGCATTTCTATACTTTTTTGGGTGTCGGATGTTCTAGAAAATGTCCTTATCTCTTATTAGACGTGTGGCTGCGTTGTTAAGGGTTGTGACCTTCGAATCGATACCTATTTCGACTTATGTTCATTTTCGGCTCAAACCAAATCAGGTGGGTCGTTTGGGGTTATTTGGGGGCATTTTTATAGTTTTTTGGGGGTTTTGGACATTCTAAAAAGTGTCCTTATCTCTTCTTAGAGGTGTGGATGCGATGTCGGGGGTTATTTGGGGGCGTTTTTGTACTTGTTTGGGTTAGGGATGTTCTAAAATGTGTCCTTATCTCTTATTACAGGTTTGGAAATGAAGTTGAAGGCCGTGACCTACGTATCGATATCAATTTCGACAAATGTTCATTTTTGGTCTAAACCAGATCGGGTCGGTTGTTTGGGGTTATTTGGGGGTATTTCTGTATATTTTTGCGTTTTGGATGTTCTAAAAAGTATCCTTATCTCTTATTAAACATGTAGACGCAATGTTGAGGGTCGTAACCTTTGAATTGATTCCTCATTTGCAGTGTAAACCAGATCGGGTGGGTCGTTTGGGGGCATTTCTGTACTTTTATGGGTTTGGGATGTTCTAAAAAGTGTCCTTATCTCTTATTCGTCGTGTGGATGTGATGTCGTGGGTCATAACCTTCGAATCGATACCTATTTTGACTTAAGTTCATTTGCGGTTTAAACCAGACCGGGTGGATCGTTTGGGGTTTATTGGGGGCATTTCTAAACTTTTTTGGGTTTGGGATGTTCTAAAAAGTGTCCCTATCTCTTATAAGACGTGTAGAGGCGATGTTGAGGGTTGTGACCTTCTAATTGATACCTATTTTGACATATGATCATTTTCGGTTTAAACCAAACCGGGTGGGTCGTTTGGGGTTATTTGGGGGCATTTCTATAGTTTTTTGGGCATTTCTATAGTTTTTTGGGTTTTGGACGTTCTAAAAAGTGTCCTTATCTCTTCTTAGACGTACGTGTTGATGCGATGTCGAGGGTCGTAACCTTCGAATCGATACCTATTTCGACATATGTTCATTTGCGGTTTAAACCAAACCGGGTGGATCGTTTTGGGTTTATTGGGGGCATTTCTGTACTTTTTTGGGTTTGGGATGTTCTAAAAAGTGTCCCTATCTCTTATAAGACGTGTAGAGGCAATGTTGAGGGTTGTGACCTTCTAATTGATACCTATTTTGACATATGTTCATTTTCAGTTTAAACCAGACCGGGTGGGTCGTTTGGGGTTATTTAGGGGAATTTCTATAGTTTTTTGGGTTTTGGACGTTCTAAAAAGTGTCCTTATCACTTCTTAGACGTGTTGATGGGATGTTGAGGGTCGTAACCTTTGAATCGATACCAATTTTGACTTATGTTAATTTACGGTTTAACCCAGACCGGGTGGATAGTTTGGGGTTGATTGGGGGGCATTTCTGTACTTTTTTGGGTTTGGGATGTTCTAAAATGTGTCCTTATCTCTTGTTGTAGGTGTGGATATGAAGTTTAGGGCCGTGACCTTCGTATCGATATCAATTTCGACAAATGTTCATTTTCGATTTACACCAGATCGGGTGGGTCGTTTGGGGTTATTTGGGGGCATTTCTATACCTTTTTACGTTTGGGATGTTCTAAAAAGTGTCCTTATCTCTTATTAAACCTGTGGATGCGATGTCGAGGGTCGTAACCTTTGAATCGATTCCTCATTTGCAGTTTAAACCAGATCGGGTGGGTCGTTTAGGGGGCATTTCTGTAATTTTTTGGGTTTGGGATGTTCTAAAAAGTGTCCTTATCTCTTATTCGACGTGTGGATGCGATGTCAAGGGTCGTAACCTTTGAATCGATACCTATTTTAACTTATGTTCATTTGCGGTTTAAACCAGACCGGGTGGATCGTTTGGGATTTATTGGGGGCATTTCTATAGTTTTTTGGGTTTGGGATGTTCTAAAAAGTGTCCCCATCTCTTATAAGACGTGTAGAGGCGATGTTGAGGGTTGTGACCTTCTAATTGATACCTATTTTGACATATATTCATTTTTGGTTTAAACCAGACCGGGTGGGTCGTTTGGGGTTATTTAGGGGAATTTCTATAGTTTTTTGGGTTTTGGACGTTCTAAAAAGTGTCCTTATCACTTCTTAGACGTGTTGATGCGATGTTGAGGGTCGTAACCTTTGAATCGATACCTATTTTGACTTATGTTAATTTACGGTTTAACCCAGACCGGGTGGATCGTTTGGGGTTGATTGGGGGGCATTTCTGTACTTTTTTGGGTTTGGGATGTTCTAAAATGTGTCCTTATCTCTTGTTGTAGGTGTGGATATGAAGTTTAGGGCCGTGATCTTCGTATCGATATCAATTTCGACAAATGTTCATTTTCGATTTACACCAGATCGGGTGGGTCGTTTGGGGTTATTTGGGGGCATTTCTATACCTTTTTACGTTTGGGATGTTCTAAAAAGTGTCCTTATCTCTTATTAAACCTGTGGATGCGATGTCGAGGGTTGTAACCTTTGAATCGATTCCTCATTTGCAGTTTAAACCAGATCGGGTGGGTCGTTTAGGGGCATTTCTGTAATTTTTTGGGTTTGGGATGTTCTAAAAAGTGTCCTTATCTCTTATTCGACGTGTGGATGCGATGTCAAGGGTCGTAACCTTTGAATCGATACCTATTTTAACTTATGTTCATTTGCGGTTTAAACCAGACCGGGTGGATCGTTTGGGATTTATTGGGGGCATTTCTATAGTTTTTTGGGTTTGGGATGTTCTAAAAAGTGTCCCCATCTCTTATAAGACGTGTAGAGGCGATGTTGAGGGTTGTGACCTTCTAATTGATACCTATTTTGACATATATTCATTTTTGGTTTAAACCAGACCGGGTGGGTCGTTTGGGGTTGTTTAGGGGAATTTCTATAGTTTTTTGGGTTTTGGACGTTCTAAAAAGTGTCCTTATCACTTCTTAGACGTGTTGATGCGATGTTGAGGGTCGTAACCTTTGAATCGATACCTATTTTGACTTATGTTAATTTACGGTTTAACCCAGACCGGGTGGATCGTTTGGGGTTGATTGGGGGGCATTTCTGTACTTTTTTGGGTTTGGGATGTTCTAAAATGTGTCCTTATCTCTTGTTGTAGGTGTGGATATGAAGTTTAGGGCCGTGACCTTCGTATCGATATCAATTTCGACAAATGTTCATTTTCGATTTACACCAGATCGGGTGGGTCGTTTGGGGTTATTTGGGGGCATTTCTATACCTTTTTACGTTTGGGATGTTCTAAAAAGTGTCCTTATCTCTTATTAAACCTGTGGATGCGATGTCGAGGGTCGTAACCTTTGAATCGATTCCTCATTTGCAGTTTAAACCAGATCGGGTGTGGATATGAAGTTGAGGCTCGTGACCTTCGTATCGATACCAATTATGACAAATGTTCATTTTCGGTGTAAACCAGATCGGGTGGGTCATTTGGGGTTATTTGGGGGAATTTTTGTACTCTTTTGGGTTTGGGATGTTCTAAAAAGTGTCATTATCTCTTATTAGACGTGTAGATGGGATGTTGAGGGTCGTGACCTTCGAATCGATAC
Organism: Telopea speciosissima; assembly: GCF_018873765.1. NCBI lineage: Eukaryota > Viridiplantae > Streptophyta > Magnoliopsida > Proteales > Proteaceae > Telopea > Telopea speciosissima. The sequence continues at coordinate 37,844,858 of NC_057922.1, read as the reverse complement.
CTATTTGACATATGTTCATTTTCGGTTTAAACTAGACTGGGTGGGTCGTTTGGGGTTATTTGGGGGCATTTCTATACTTTTTTGGGTTTGGGATGTTCTAAAATGTTTCCTCATCTCTAATTGGATGTGTGGATGCGATGTTGAGGGTCGTGACCTTCGTATTGATACGTATTTCGACATGTGTTCATTTTCGATTTAAACCTGACCGGGTGGGTCGTTTGGAGTTAATTGGGGGCATTTCTGTAGTTTTTTGGGTTTTGGGCTTTCTAAAAAGTGTCCTTATCTCTTCTCAGACGTGTGGACCCGATGTCAAGGGTCGTAACCTTCGAATCGATACCTATTTTGACTTATGTTCATTTGCGGTTTAAACCAGATCGGGTGGGTCGTTTGGGGTTGTTTGGGGCCATTTTTGTACTTTTTTGGGTTTGGGATGTTCTAAAAAGTGTCCTTATCTCTTATTAGACGTGTAGATGCGATGTTGAGAGTCGTGACCTTAGAATCGATGCCTATTTCGACATATGTTCATTTTCGGTTTAAACAAGACTGAGTGGGTCGTTTGGGGTTATTTGGGGGCATTTTTGAACTTTTTTGGGTTTGGGATGTTCTAAAATGTGTCCTTATCTCTTATTACACATGTGGATATGAAGTTGAGGGTCGTGACCTTCGTATCGATACCAATTTAGACAAATGTTCATTTTCGGTTTAAACCAGACCGGGTGGGTCATTTGGGGTTATTTGGGAGCATTTTTGAACTTTTTTGGGTTTGGGATGTTCTAAAATGTGTCCTCATCTCTTATTAGATGTGTACATGCGATGTTGATGGTCGTGACCTTCGAATTGATAGCTATTTCAATAAATATTCATTTTCAATTTAAACCAAGATCTAGTTTAAATTGAAAATGAACATTCGTCGAAATTCGTATCGATACGAAGGTCACGACCCTCAACTTCATATCCACACCTGTAATAAGAGATAAGGACACATTTTAGAACATCGCAAGCCCAAAAAAATACAGAAATGCCCCTAAATTACCCCAACGACCCACCCGGTTTGGTTTAAAAGAAAAATGAACATAGGTCGAAATAGGTTTTGATTCGAAGGTTACGACCCTTGACATCGCATCCACACGTCTAGTAAGAGATAAGGACACTTTTTAGAACATCCCAAATCGAAAAAAGAACAGAAATGCCCCAAAATAACCCTAAGCGACCCACCAGTCTGGTTTAACCGAAAATGAACATTCGTCGAAATTGGTATTGATACGAAGGTCACGATCCTCAACTTCATATCCACACCTGTAATAAGAAATAAGGACACATTTTAGAACATCCAAAACCCAAAAAATTATAGAAATGCCCCTAAATAATCCCAAACGACCCACCAAGTCTAGTTTAAACCGAAAATGAACATTTGTCTAAATTAGTATCGATACAAAGGTCACGACCCTCAATTTCACATCCACACGTGTAATAACAGATAAGGACACATTTTAGAACATCCCAAACCCAAAAAAGTACAGAAATACCCCCAAATTACCCCAAATGACCCACTCGGTCTTATTTAAACCGAAAATGAACATATGTCGAAATAGGTATTGATTCTAAGGTCACGACCCTCAACATTGCCACCACACGTCTAAGAAGAAATAAGGACACTTTTTAGAGCACCCAAAACGCAAAAAACTATAGAAATGCCCCCAAATAACCACAAACGACCCACCCAGTCTGGTTTAAATCGAAAATGAACATAAGTCGAAATAGGTATCAATTCGAAGATCACGACCCTTAACATCACATATTCACATCTAATAAGAGATGAGGACACATTTCAGAACATCCCAAACCCAAGAAAGTACAAAAATGCCCCCAAGTAACCCCTAACGACCAACCCGGTCTGGTTTAAACCAAAAATGAACATTTGCCGAAATTTGTATCGATATGAAGGTCACGACCCTCAACTTCATATCCACACGTGTAATAAGAGATAAGGACATATTTAAGAACATCCAAAACTCATAAAAGTACAGAAATGAACATATGTCGAAAAAGGTATTCAATTCGAAGGTCACGGCCCTCAACATCGCATCCACACATCTAATAAGAGATGAGGACACATTTTCGAACATCCCAAACCCAAAAAATTACAGAAATGCACCCAAATAACCCCAAATGACCCACCCGATCTGGTTTAAACCGAAAATGAACATTCGTCGAAATTGGTATCGATACGAAGGTCATGATCCTCAACTTCATATCCACACCTGTTATAAGAGATAAGGACACATTTTAAAACATCCCAAACCCAAAAAAGTACAGAAATGCCCCCAAACAACCCCAAATGACCCACTCTGTCTGGTTTAAATTGCAAATGACCATAAGTCAAAATAGGTATCGATTCGAAGGTTACGACCCTTGACATCGCATCCACACGTCTAATAGGAGATAAGGACACTTTTTAGAACCTTCCAAACCCAAAAAAGTACTGAAATGCCCGTAAATAACCCCAAATGACCCACCCGATCTAGTTTAAACCGAAAATGAACATTTGTCTAAATTGGTATCGATACGAAGCTCACGACCCTCAACTTCATATCACACCTGTAATAAGAGATAAGGACACATTTTAGAACATCCCAAACCCAAAAAAGTACAGAAATGCCCCCAAATAACCCCAAACGACCTACCCGATTTGGTTCAAATCGAAAATGAACATAGGTCGAACTAGGTATCGATTCGAAGCTCACGACCCTCAACATCGTGAGATAAGGACATGTTTTAAAACATCTACACCCTAAAAAATACAGAAATACCCCCAAATAACCCCTATCGACCCACCCGGTCTGGTTTAAACTGAAAATGAACATTTATTAAAATTGGTATCGATACAAAGGTCACGACCCTCAACTTCATATTCACACATGTAATAAGAGAAAAGGACACATTTTAGAACATTCCAAACCCAAAAAAGTACAGAAATACCCCCAAATATCCCCAAACGACCCACTCGGTCTTGTTCAAATAAAAAATGAGCATATGTCGAAACAGGTATCGACTCTAAGGTCACGACCCTCAACATGGACACACGTCTAATAAGAGATACGGATACTTTTTAGAACATCCCAAACCTAAAATAGTACAGAAATGCCCTCAAATAACCCCAAACGACCCACCCGTTCTGGTTTAAACCCAAAATGAACATTTGTGAAATTGGTAACAATACGAAAGTCACGACCCTCAACATCGCATCCACACGTCTAAAAAAAGATAAGGACACTTGTTAGAACATCCCACGCCCAAAAAAGTATAGAAATACCCCCAAATAACCCCAAACGACCCACTCGGTCTGGTTTAAACCGAAAATGAACATTTATCGAAATTGGTATCGATACGAAGGTCACAACCCTAAACTTCATATCCACACGTGTAATAAGCGATAGGGACACATTTTAGAACATCCCAAGCCCAAAAAAGTACAGAAATGCCCCCAAATAGCCCCCAACGACCCACCCGGTTTGGTTTAAATCGAAAATGAACATAGGTCGAAATAGGTATCGATTCGAAGGTCACGACCCTCAACATCGCATCCACACGTCTAACAAAAGATAAGGACACTTTTTAGAACATCCCACTCCCAAAAAAGTACAAAAACATCCCCAAATAACCCCAAACGACCCACCCGGTTTGGTTTAAACCAAAAATGAACATTTATCGAAATTGGTATCGATACGAAGGTCACAATCCTAAACTTCATATCCACACGTGTAATAAGCGATAGGGACACATTTTAGAACATCCCAAACCCAAATAAGTATATAAATGCCACCAAATAACCCCGAACGACCAACCCGATCTAGTTTAAACCAAAAATGAACATTCGTCGAAATTGGTATCGATACGAAGGTCACGATCTCAAACTTCATATCCACGCCAGTAATAAGCGATAAGGACACATTTTAGCACATCCCAGACCCAAAAAAGTACAGAAATGCCACCAAACAACCCACCCGGTCTGGTTTAAACTGAAAATAAACATATGCCGAAATAGGTATCGATTCGATGGTCACGACGCTCAACCACGCATCCACACGTGTAATAAGAGAAAAGGGAATTTTTTAGAACATCCCAAACCCAAAAAAGTACAGAAATGCCCCCAAACAACCCTAAACGACCCACCCTATCTGGTTTAAAGTGCAAATGAACATAAGTCAAAATAGGTATCGATTCGATGGTTACGACCCATGACATCCCATCCACACGTCTAATAAGAGATAAGGTCACTTTTTAGAACATCCCAAGCCCAAAAAGTACAGAAATGCCCCAAAATAACCCCTAACGACCCACTCTATCTTGTTTAAACCGAAAATGAACATTCGTCGAAATTGGTATCGATACGAAGGTCACGACCCTCAACTTCATATCCACACCTGTAATAAGAGATAAGGACACATTTTAGAACATCCCAACCCAAAAAAGTATAGAAATACCCCCAAATAACCCCCAACGACCCACCCAATCTGGTTTAAATCGAAAATGAACATTCGTCGAAATTCGTATCGATACAAAGGTCACGACCCTCAACTTCATATCCACACCTGTAATAAGAGATAAGGACACATTTTAGAACATTGCAAGCCCAAAAAAGTACAGAAATGCCCCTAAATTACCCCAACGACCCACCCGGTTTGGTTTAAAAGAAAAATGAACATAGGTCGAAATAGGTAATGATTCGAAGGTAACGACCCTTGACATCGCATCCACACGTCTAGTAAGAGATAAGGACACTTTTTAGAACATCCCAAATCGAAAAAAGAACAGAAATGCCCCAAAATAACCCTAAGCGACCCACCAGTCTGGTTTAACCGAAAATGAACATTCGTCAAAATTGGTATCGATACGAAGGTCACAATCCTCAACTTCGTATCCAAACCTGTAATAAGAAATAAGGACACATTTTAGAACATCCAAAACCCAAAAAAGTACAGAAATGCCCCTAAATAATCCCAAACGACCCACCAGGTAACCCCTAACGACACATTTTAAATAAAAAATGAACATTTATCTAAATTAGTATCGATACGAAGGTCCTGACCCTCAACTTCACATCCACACGTGTAATAACAGATAAGGACACATTTTAGAACATCCCAAACCCAAAAAAGTACAGAAATGCCCCCAAATTACCCCAAACGACCCACTCGGTCTTGTTTAAACCGAAAATGAACATATGTTGAAATAGGTATTGATTCTAAGGTCACGACCCTCAACATTGCCACCACACGTCTAAGAAGAAATAAGGACACTTTTTAGAGCGCCCAAAACGCAAAAAACTATAGAAATGCCCCCAAATAACCACAAACGACCCACGCTGTCTGGTTTAAATCGAAAATGAACATAAGTCGAAATAGGTATCAATTCGAAGATCACGACCCTCAACATCACATATTCACATCTAATAAGAGATGAGGACACATTTTAGAACATCCCAAACCCAAGAAAGTACAAAAATGCCCCCAAGTAACCCCTAACGACCAACCCGGTCTGGTTTAAACCAAAAATGAACATTTGCCAAAATTTGTATCGATATGAAGGTCACGACCCTCAACTTCATATCCACACATGTAATAAGAGATAAGGACATATTTAAGAACATCCAAAACTCATAAAAGTACAGAAATGAACATATGTCGAAAAAGGTATTCAATTCGAAGGTCACGACCCTCAACATCACATCCACACATCTAATAAGAGATGAGGACACATTTTCGAACATCCCAAACCCAAAAAATTACAGAAATGCACCCAAATAACCACAAATGACCCACCCGATCTGGTTTAAACCGAAAATGAACATTCGTCGAAATTGGTATCGATACGAAGGTCACGATCCTCAACTTCATATCCACACCTGTTATAAGAGATAAGGACACATTTTAAACCATCCCAAACCCAAAAAAGTACAGAAATGCCCCCAAACAACCCCAAATGACCCACTCTATCTGGTTTAAATTGCAAATGAACATAAGTCAAAATAGGTATCGATTCGAAGGTTACGACCCTTGACATCGCATCCACATGTCTAATAGGAGATAAGGACACTTTTTAGAACCTTCCAAACCCAAAAAAGTACTGAAATGCCCGTAAATAACCCCAAACGACCCACCCGTTCTAGTTTAAACCAAAAATGAACATTTGTCTAAATTGGTATCAATACGAAGCTCACGACCCTCAACTTCATATCACACCTGTAATAAGAGATAAGGACACATCTTAGAACATCCCAAACCCAAAAAAGTACAGAAATGCCCCCCAATCACCCCAAACGACCTACCCGGTTTGGTTCAAACCGAAAATGAACATAGGTCGAAATAGGTATCGATTCGAAGGTCACGACCCTCAACATCGTTAGATAAGGACACTTTTTAAAACATCTACACCCTAAAAAATACAGAAATACCCCCAAATAACCCCTATCGACCCACCCGGTCTGGTTTAACGAAAATGAACATTTATTAAAATTGGTATCGATACAAAGGTCACGACCCTCAACTTCATATCCACACATGTAATAAGAGAAAAGGACACATTTTAGAACATTCCAAACCCAAAAAAGTACAGAAATGCACCCAAATAACCACAAATGACCCACCCGATCTGGTTTAAACCGAAAATGAACATTCGTCGAAATTGGTATCGATACGAAGGTCACGATCCTCAACTTCATATCCACACCTGTTATAAGAGATAAGGACACATTTTAAAACATCCCAAACCCAAAAAAGTACAGAAATGCCCCCAAACAACCCCAAATGACCCACTCTATCTGGTTTAAATTGCAAATGAACATAAGTCAAAATAGGAATCGATTCGAAGGTTACGACCCTTGACATCGCATCCACATGTCTAATAGGAGATAAGGACACTTTTTAGAACCTTCCAAACCCAAAAAAGTACTGAAATGCCCGTAAATAACCCCAAACGACCCACCCGTTCTAGTTTAAACCAAAAATGAACATTTGTCTAAATTGGTATCAATACGAAGCTCACAACCCTCAACTTCATATCACACCTGTAATAAGAGATAAGGACACATCTTAGAACATCCCAAACCCAAAAAAGTACAGAAATGCCCCCAAATCACCCCAAACGACCTACCCGGTTTGGTTCAAACCGAAAATGAACATAGGTCGAAATAGGTATCGATTCGAAGGTCACGACCCTCAACATCGTTAGATAAGGACACTTTTTAAAACATCTACACCCTAAAAAATACAGAAATACCCCCAAATAACCCCTATCGACCCACCCGGTCTGGTTTAAACCGAAAATGAACATTTATTAAAATTGGTATCGATACAAAGGTCACGACCCTCAACTTCATATCCACACATGTAATAAGAGAAAAGGACACATTTTAGAACATTCCAAACCCAAAAAAGTACAGAAATACCCCCAAATATCCCCAAACGACCCACTCTGTCTTGTTCAAATCGAAAATGAACATATGTCAAAACAGGTATCGACTCTAAGGTCACGACCCTCAACATGGACACACGTCTAATAAGAGATAAGGATACTTTTTAGAACATTCCAAACCTAAAATAGTACAGAAATGCCCTCAAAAAACCCCAAACGACCCACCCGATCTGGTTTAAACCGAAAATGAACATTTGTGAAATTGGTAACAATACGAAAGTCACGACCCTCAACATCGCATCCACACGTCTAAAAAAAGATAAGAACACTTGTTAGAACATCCCACGCCCAAAAAAGTATAGAAATACCCCCAAATAACCCCAAATGACCCACCCGATCTGGTTTAAACCAAAAATGAACATTTATCGAAATTGGTATCGATACGAAGGTCACAACCCTAAACTTCATATCCACACGTGTAATAAGCGATAGGGACACATTGTAGCACATCCCAAGCCCAAAAATGTACAGAAATGCCCCCAAATAAACCCCAACGACCCCCCCGGTTTGGTTTAAATCGAAAATGAACATAGGTCCAAATAGGTATCGATTCGAAGGTCACGACCCTCAACATCGCATCCACACGTCTAACAAAAGATAAGGACACTTTTTAGAACATCCCACTCCCAAAAAAGTACAAAAACATCCCCAAATAACCCCAAACGACCCACCCGGTCTGGTTTAAACCAAAAATGAATATTTATCGAAATTGGTATCGATACGAAGGTCACAACCCTAAACTTCATATCCACATGTGTAATAAGCGATAGGGACACATTTTAGAACATCCCAAACCCAAATAAGTATATAAATGCCACCAAATAACCCCAAACGACCAACCCGATCTAGTTTAAACCAAAAATGAACATTCGTCGAAATTGATATCGATACGAAGGTCACGATCTCAAACTTCATATCCACACCAGTAATAAGCGATAAGGACACATTTTAGAACATCCCAGACCCAAAAAAGTACAGAAATGCCACCAAACGACCCACTCGGTCTGGTTTAAACTGAAAATGAACATATGTCGAAATAGGTATCGATTCGATGGTCATGACGCTCAACCTCGCATCCACACGTGCAATAAGAGATAAAAGAATTTTTTAGGACATCCCAAATCCAAAAAAGTACAAAAATGCCCCCAAACAACCCTAAACGACCCACCCTATCTGGTTTAAAGTGCAAATGAACATAAGTCAAAATAGGTATCGATTCGATGGTTACGACCCATGACATCCCATTCACACGTCTAATAAGAGATAAGGACACTTTTTAGAACATCCCAAGCCCAAAAAGTACAGAAATGCCCCAAAATAACCCCTAACGACCCACCCTATCTTGTTTAAACCGAAAATGAACATTCGTCGAAATTGGTATCGATATGAAGGTGACGATCCCCAACTTGACATCAACACCGGTAATAAGAGATAAGGACACATTTTAGAATATCCCAAACCCAAAAAAGTACAGAAATGCCCCCAAATAACCCCAAACGATCCACCCGGTCTGGTTTAAACCAAAAATGCACATTTGTCAAAATTGGTATCGATACGATGGTCACAACCCTCAACTTCATATCCACATGTGTAATAAGAGATAAGGACACATTTTAGAACATCCCAAGCCCAAAAAAGTACATAAATGCCCCCAAATAACCCCAAACGACCCACCCGATTTGGTTTAAATAAAAAATGAACATAGGTCAAAATAGGAATCGATTCGAAGGTCACGACCCTCAACATCGCATCCACACATCTGACAAAAGATAAGGACACTTTTTGGAACATCCCACACCCAAAAAAGTACAGAAATACCCCCAAATAACCCCAAACGACCCACCCAGTCTGGTTTAAATCGAAAATAAGCGATAGGGACACATTTTAGAACATCCCAAACCCAAATAAGTATAGAAATGCCCCCAAATAACCCCAAACGACCCATTCGGTCTTGTTTAAACCAAAAATGAACATATGTCGCAATAGGTTTCGATTCAAAGGTCACAACGCTCAACATCGCATCCACACTTCTAATAAGAGATAATGACATTTTTTGGAACATCCCAAACCCAAAAAAGTACAGAAATGCCGCCGAACAACCCCAAACGACCCACCCTATCTGGTTCAAAATGCAAATTAACATAAGTTGAAATAGGTATCGATTTGACGGTTACAACCCTTGACATCGCATTCACATGTCTAATAAGAGATAAGGACACTTTTTAGATTATCCCAAACCCAAAAAAGTACAATATACCCCCAAATAACCCCAAACGACCCACCCGTTGTGGTTTAAATCGAAAATGAACATTTATCGAAATTGGTATCGATACGAAGGTCACGACCCTCAACTTCATATCCACACGTGTAATAAGCGATAGGGACACATTTTAGAACATCCCAAACCCAAAAAAGTATAGAAATGCCCCAACACAACCCACTCGGTCTTGTTTAAACCGAAAATGAACATATGTCGAAATAGGTATCGATTCGAAGGTCACGATCCTCAACTTCATATCCACACCTGTAATAAGAGATAAGGACATATTTTAGAATATCCCAAACCCAAATAAGTACAGAAATGCCCCTAAATAACCCCAAACGACCCACCCGGTTTGGTTTAACCGAAATAAACATTTGTCGAAATAGGTATCGATTCGAAGGTCACAACCTTCAACTTCATATCCACATGTGTAATAAGACATAAGGACACATTTTATAACATCCCAGGCCGAAAAAAGTGTAGAAATGCCCCCAAATAACCCCAAACGATCCACCCAGTTTGGTTTAAACCGAAAATGAACATAGGTCGAAATAGGTATCGATTCAAAGGTCACGACCATCAACATTGCATCCACACATCTAACAAAAGATAAGGACACTTTTTAGAACATCCCACACCCAAAAAAGTACGGAAACACCCCCAAATAACCCCAAACGACCCACCCGGTCTGGTTTAAATCGAAAATGAACATTTATCGAAATTGGTATCGATACGAAGGTCACGACCCAAAACTTCATATCCACACGTGTAATAAGTGATAGGGACACATTTTAGAACATCCCAAACCCAAATAAGTATAGAAATGCCCCCAAATAACCCCAAACGACCCACTCGATCTTGTTTCAACCGAAAATGAACATATGTCGAACTAGGTTTCGATTCGAAGGTCACGACGCTCAACATCGCATCCACACGTCCAATAAGAGATAAGGACATTTTTTAGAACATCCCAAACCCAAGAAAGTACAGAAATGCCCCCTAACAACCCCAAACGATCCACCCTGCCTAGTTTAAATTGCAAATGAACATAAGTCGAAATAGGTATCGATTCGAAGGTTACGACCCTTGACATCGCATCCCATGAAATAGTTGTCAGATCAAAAGAACCTTGAGGGGACAGATGCCAATGGCCATCTCTAATAAAGTCCGAAACCAAGGCAAGCCGGTGAGAACCAGCATCATAACGGATCCGATCTCCATATCTTTTAATCAAAACCCCTTTGGGATCTTATTAGAGATAAGGACACTTTTTAGAACATCCCAAACCAAAAAAAGTACAGAAATGCCCCCAAATAACCCCAAATGACCAACCCGAACAGGTTTAAACCGAAAATGAACATTCGTCGCAATTGGTATCAATACAAAGGTCACGATACCCAACTTCATTTCCACACCAGTAATAAGAGATAAGGACACATTTTAGAACATCCCAAACCCAAAAAAGTACAAAAATGACCCCAAACAACCCCAAACGACCCACCCGGTCTAGTTTAAATTGAAAATGAACACAAGTCGAAATAGGTATCAATTGGAAGGTTACGACTCTTGACATCGCATCCACACGTCTAATAAAAGATAAGGACATTTTTTAGAACATCCCAAACCCAAAAAAGTACAGAAATGCCCCCAAACAACCCCAAACGACCCACCCGGTCTGGTTTAAACCTAAAATGAACATTTGTCGAAATTGGTATCGATACGATGGTCACAACCCTCAACTTCATATCCACATGTGTAATAAGAGATAAGGACACATTTTAGAACATCCCAAGCCCAAAAAAGTGTTGAAATGCCCCCAAATAACCCCAAACGACCCACCCGGTTTAGTTTAAACCGAAAATGAAAATAGGTCAAAATAGGTATCGATTCGAAGGTCACGACCCTCAACATCGCATCCACACGTCTAACAAAAGATAAGGACACTTTTTAGAACATCCCACACCCAAAAAAGTAAAGAAATACCCCCAAATAACCCCAAACGACCCACCCGGTCTGGTTTAAATCGAAAATGAACATTTATCAAAATTGGTATCGATACGAAGGTCACGACCCTCAACTTCATATCCAGACGTGTAATAAGAAATAGAGACATTTTAAAACATCCCAAACCCAAAAAAATATAGAAATGCCCCCAAATAACCCCAAACGACCCACACGGTCTTGTTGAAACAAAAAATGAACATATGTCGAAATAGGTATCGATTTGAAGGTCACGACGCTCAACCTCGCATCCACACGGCTAATAAGAGATATGGGTATTTTTTAAAACATCCCAAACCCAAAAAAGTACAGAAATGCCCCCAAACAACCCCAAACGACCCACCCTGTCTGGTTTAAATTACAAATGAACATAAGTCGAAATAGGTATCGATTCCACGGTTTCGACCCTTGACATCGCATCCACACATCTAATAAGAGATAAGGACACTTTTTAGAACATCCCTAACCCAAAATAGTACAGAAATGCCCCAAAATAACCCCTAACGACACACCCTATCTGGTTTAAACCGAAAATGAACATTCGTCAAAATTGGTATTAGTACGAAGGTGACGATCCTCACCTGCATATCCACACCTGTAATAAGAGATAAGGACACATTTTAGAATTTCCCAATAACAAAAAAGTACAGAAATGCCCCCAAATAACCCCAAACGACCCACCCGGTCTGGTTTAAACCAAAAATGAACATTTGTCAAAATTGGTATCGATACGATGGTCACAACCCTCAACTTCATATCCACATGTGTAATAAGAGATAAGGACACATTTTAGAACATCCCAAGCCCAAAAAAATACAGAAATGCCCCCAAATAACCCCAAACGACCCACCCGGTTTAGTTTAAACAAAAAATGAACGTAGGTCAAAATAGGTATCGATTCGAAGGTCACGACCCTCAACATCGCATCCACACGTCTAACAAAAGATAATGACACTTTTTAGAACATCCCACACCCAAAAAAGTACAGAAATACGCCCAAATAACCCCAAATGACCAACCGGTCTGGTTTAAATCGAAAATGAACATTTATCCAAATTGGTATCGATAGGAAGGTCATGACCCTCAACTTCATATCCACACGTGTAATAAGTGATAGGGACATATTTTAGAACATCCCAAACCCAAATAAGTATAGAAATGCCTCCAAATAACCCCAAATGACCCACTCGATTTTGTTTAAACCGAAAATGAACATATGTCGAAATAGGTATCGATTCGAAGGTCACGACGCTCAACCTCGCATCCACACGTCAAATAAGAGATAAGGGCATTTTCTAGAAAATCCCAAACCCAAAAAAGTACAGAAATGCCCCGAAACAACCCCGAACGACCCACCCTGTCTGGTTTAAATTACAAATGAACATAAGTCGAAATAGGTATCGATTCGACGGTTACGACCCTTGACATCGTATCCACATGTCTAATAAGAGATATGGACACTTTTTAGAACATCCCAAACCCAAAAAAGTACAGAAATGCCCCAAAATAACCCCTAACGACCCACCCTATCTGGTTTAAACTGAAAATGAAGATTCATCGAAATTGGTATCGATACGAAGGTCACGATCCTCAACTTCATGTCCACACCTGTAATAAGAGATAAGGACACATTTTAGAATATCGCAAACCAAAAAAAATACAGAAATGCCCCCAACTAACCCCAAACGACCCACCTAGTCTGGTTTAAACCAAAAATGAAAATTTGTCGAAATTGGTATCGATACGATGGTCACAACCCTAAACTTCATATCCTCATGTGTAATAAGAGATAAGGACACATTTTAGAACATCCCAAGCCCAAAAAAGTATAGAAATGCCCCCAAATAACCCCAAATGACCCACCCGGTTTGGTTTAAACCGAAAATGAGCGTAGGTCAAAATAGGTATCGATTCAAAGGTCACGACCCTCAACATCGCATCCACATGTCTAACAAAAGATAAGGACGCTTTTTAGAACATCCCACACCCAAAAAAGTACAGAAATACCCCCAAATAACCCCAAATGACCCACCCGGTCTGGTTTAAACCGAAAATGAACATTTATCGAAATTAGTATCGATAGGAAGGTCACGACCCTCAACTTCATATCCACATGTGTAATAAGCGATAGGGACACATTTTAGAACATCCCAAACCCAAATAAGTATAGAAATGCCCCCAAATAACCCCAAACGACCCATTCGGTCTTGTTTAAACCAAAAATGAACATACGTCGAAATAGGTTTCGATTCAAAGGTCACAGCGCTCAACATCGCATCCACACGTCTAATAAGAGATAAGGACATTTTTTAGAACATCCCAAACCCAAAAAAGTACAGAAATATCCCTGACAACCCCAAATGACCCACCCTGCCTGGTTCAAATCGCAAATGAACATAAGTCGGAATAGGTATCGATTCTAAGGTTACGACCCTTGACATCGTATCCACACGTCTAATAATAGATAAGGACACTTTTTAGAACATCCCAAACCCAAAAAAGTACAAAAATGCCCCCAAATAACCCCAAACGACCCACCCGATCTGGTTTAAGCCGAAAATGAACATTCGTCGAAATTGGTAACGATATGAAGGTCACTATCCTCAACTTCATATCCACAACAGTAATAAGAGATAAGGACACATTTTAGAACATCGCAAACCCAAAAAGTACAGAACTGCCCCCAAATAACCCTAAATGACCCACCCGGTTTGGTTTAAATTGAAAATGAACATAGGTCAAAATAGGTATTGATTCGAAGGTCACGACCCTCAACATCGTATCCACACGTCTAACAAAAGATAAGGACACATTTTAGAACATCCCACACCCAAAAAAGTACAGAAATACCACAAAATAACCCCAACGACCCACCCAGTCTAGTTTAAACCGAAAATGAACATTTATAGAAGTTGGTATCAATACGAAGGTCACGACCCTCAACTTCATATCCACAGGTGAAATAAGGAATACGGACACATTTTAGAACATCCCAAACCCAAAAAAATATAGAAATGCCCCCAAATAACCCCCAACGACCCACTCGGTCTTGTTTAAACAGAAAATGAACATATGTTGAAATAGGTATCGATTCGAAGGTCACGACGCTCAACCTCGCATCCACACGTGTAATAAGAGATAAGGGCATTTGTAGAACATCCCAAACCCAAAAAAGTATAGAAACGCCCCCAAACAACCCCAAACGTCCCACCCTGTCTGGTTTAAATTGCAAATGAACATAAGTCGAAATAGGTATCGATTCGACGGTTACGACCCTTGACATCGCATCCACACGTCTAATAAGAGATAAGGACACTTTTTAGAACATCCCAAACCTAGAAAAGCACAGAAATGTCTCAAAATACCCCTAATGACCCACCCTATCTGGTTTAAACTGAAAATGAACATTCGTCGAAATTGGTATCGATACGAAGGTCACGATCCTCAAGTTCATATCCACCCCTGTAATAATAGCTAAGGACACATTTTACAATATCCCAAACCCAAAAAAGTACAGAAATGCCCCCAAATAACCCCAAACTACCCACCCGGTCTGGTTTAAACCAAAAATTAACATTTATCGAAATTGGTATCGATACGATGGTCACAACCCTCAACTTCATATTCACGTGTTTAATAAGAGATAAGGACACATTTTAGAACATCCCAAGCCCAAAAAAGTATAGAAATGCCCCCAAATAACCCCAAATGTCCCACCCGGTTTGGTTTAAATCGAAAATGAACATAGGTCAAAATCAGTATCGATTCGAAGGTCACGACCCTCAACATCGCATCCACACGTCTAACAAAAGATAAGGACACTTTTTAGAACATCCCACACCCAAAAAATACAGAAATACGCCCAAATAACCCCAAACGACCCACCCGGTCTGGTTTAAACCGAAAATGAACATTTATCAAAATTGGTATCGATACGAAGGTCACGACCCTCAACTTCATATCCACACGTGTAATCAGCGATAGGGACACATTTTAGAACATCCCAAACCCAAATAAGTATAGAAATGCCCCCAAATAACCCCAAACGACCTACTCGGTCTTGTTTAAATCGAAAATGAACATATGTCGAAATAGGTATCGATTCAAAGGTCACAACACTCAACATCGCATCCACACGTCTAATAAGTGATAAGACATTTTTTAGAACATCCCAAACCCAAAAAAGTATAGAAATGGCCCCTAACAACCCCAAACGACCCACCCTGCCTGGTTTAAATCGTAAATGAACATAAGTCGAAATAGGTATCGATTCAAAGGTTACGACCCTTGACATCGCATCCACACGTCTGATAAGAGATAAGGACACTTTTTAGAACATCCCAAACCAAAAAAAGTACAGAAATGCCCCCAAATAACCCCTAACGACCCACCCTCTCTGGTTTAAACCGAAAATGAACATTCGTCGAAATTGGTATCGATACGAAGGTCACGATCCTCAACTTCATATCCACACCAGTAATAAGAGATAAAAGGGCACATTTTAGAACATCCGAAACCCAAAAAAGTACAGAAATGCCCCCAAATAACCCCAAACGACCCACCCGGTCTGGTTTAAACTAAAAATGAACATTTATCAAAATTGGTATCGATACGATGGTCACAACCCTCAACTTCATATCCACATGTTTAATAAGAGATAAGGACACATTTTAGAACATCCCAAGCCCAAAAAAGTGCAGAAATGCCCCCAAATAACCCCAAACGTCCCACCCGGTTTGGTTTAAATCGAAAATGAACATAGGTCAAAATCGGTATCGATTCGAAGGTCACGACCCTCAACATCGCATCCACACGTCTAACAAAAGATAAGGACACTTTTTAGAACATCCCACACCCAAAAAAATACAGAAATACGCCCAAATAACCCCAAACGACCCAGCCAGTCTGGTTTAAACCGAAAACGAACATTTATCAAAATTGGTATCAATACGAAGGTCACGACCCTCAACTTCATATCCACACGTGTAATAAGTGATAGGGACACATTTTAGAACCTCCCAAACCCAAATAAGTATAGAAATGCCCCCAAATAACCCCAAACGACCTACTCGGTCTTGTTTAAACCGAAAATGAACATATGTCGAAATAGGTATCGATTCGAAGGTCACAACGCTCAACATCGCATCCACACGTCCAATAAGAGATAAGGACATTTTTTAGAACATCCCAAACCCAAAAAAGTATAGAAATGGCCCCTAACAACCCCAAACGACCCACCCTGCCTGGTTTAAATCGTAAATGAACATAAGTCAAAATAGGTATCGATTCGAAGGTTACGACCCTTGACATCGCATCCACACGTCTAATAAGAGATAAGGACACTTTTTAGAACATCCCAAACCCAAAAAAGTATAGAAATGCCCCCAAATAACCCCTAACGACCCACCCGATCTGGTTTAAACCGAAAATGAACATTCGTCGAAATTGGTATCGATACAAAGCTATCTCCTTTTATAAGAGGTTGTTTGGGGCTGATTCTGATGATCGGGGGGTATTTCCTAGTTCGGTCCCCTTACAAGGTGGCTTGTCACTAGCTCAGCTGGAAGATCTTATTGGAAATGTGTCTAATAAGGAGATTATGGAAGTGGTGTTTGCTATGAAGAATTCCAAAGCTCTAGGGCCTGATGGGTTTGGGGCTGCCTTTTTTCAAACACTTTTGGGATGTTGTTGGTGAGGACTTGACTTTGGCTGTAAAGTGGTTCTTCTCTAAGTCTTGCCTTCCCAGCTCGATTAACACCACTTGCATTAGTTTGATCCCTAAAACAAGTGATGTGTCTTCTTTTGCAGGGTATAGGCCCATAGCCCTTTGTAATCTTTTTTATAAGATTATCACTAAGATCTTATCTAATAGATTGCAAAGTGTTGTTGGGCACGGGGTTAGTGATTCCCAATCTGCCTTTATAAAGGGAAGGTCCATTGTGGATAATATCCTTGTCTGTCATGATGTGGTTAGAGGAATTGAGCAGAAAGGAACAACTCCTACAGCTGTGTTGAAGATTGATCTCCATAAGGCTTATGACTCTCTCAGTAGGAAGTTTCTGTTTGACATTATGGAAAGAATGGGCTTCCCACAGAAGTTTATTGGTTGGGTGAAGGCTTGTGTTGGCTCCCCTTATTTCTCCATTTTGATTAATGGAAGCCTAGCTGATTATTTCAAAGGGGGACAGGGGTATCAGGCAAGGGGATCCCATCTCTCCCTATCTCTTTACTATTGCTGTGGAGGGGTTTTCAGCCTTGATGAGGAAGTTGGAAGCAGAGGGCAGGATTAATCTTCTCCCCAAATGCAAGAGCTCCCACCTCTCTCATCTTATTTTTGCAGATGATCTGATGATTTTTGTGAAGGCCTGCCATGATTCTATTTCGGCCTGTCTGGGGATCCTGGATGAATTTCATACCTTTTCTGGGTTGAAACTCAACAGGGCTAAGTCCTTTATTATTTTAGGGGGCCTTACCCATACGGCCAGACTGCAACTTTTGGAATTAACGAATTTTGTGGACACCAAGCTCCCTATCAGGTACCTTTGTGTTCCTCTTATCTCTCGTAAGCTGGGCTTTGCAGACTGCTCTTCTATCGTGGATCGAGTGCGGAGCAGGCTTGATGGCTGGAAGGCCCGGTTTCTGTTGTTTGCAGGGTGTGTACAACTATTGAGCTCCGTCCTTCAAGGCTAATATATTTATTGGTCAGGGATCTTTGCTCTTCCAGGTGCTGTCAAGAAGAAGCTGGAGTCCATCTTCTCCAATTTTCTTTGGTCCGGCCTATCTCTTGAATGAAATGTACATTATATTTCTTGGGATAATATTTGTAAGCCTAAGACAGAAGGGGGCCTTGGCATAAGGAGAATTTCTGATATGAATACTGCTGGTATTCTTAAGCAAATTTGGTGGATTGCCTCTAAGAAGGACAGTCTTTGGGTTAGGTGGGTTAATACCCGTTACCTAAAAAATGACTCTATTTGGACTGCTAAAGTCCCACAAAACTGTTCTTGGGTTTGGCAGAAAATTCTTAAGTATAGAGATTTGGTTGAGTCTCATATCCATCATATCATTGGGGATGGTCAATCTACTAGACTTTGGCTTGATAATTGGCATCCCAAAGGAGTGTTGATTAAAAGATTTGGGGACCGTATTCAATATGATGCTGGTTCTCATCGCCTTGCTTTGGTCTCGGATGTTATTAGGAATGGTAATTGGTATGCTCCCCCTCAGGGCTCTTTTGATTTGATTACTGTCTGGAGAGATCTCCCTACTATTCCCCTTGTTAATGGGGGGAAGGACCTTATTGTTTGTTAGAAAACCCCTAATGGCCTATTCAGTACCAAATCGGCCTGGGATCTGATAAGAAGGAGTGCTGCAAAGGTGGATTGGTTCAAACTTGTTTGGTTCCCTGGGTATCTTCCTAGACATTCTTGTACTACTGGGAGGTGTCTTAAGGGGGGTCTCCCAACCAAGGACCAACTTATCAAAAGAAACATCTTGGTTGGGTAGAATTGTGTTCTTTGTTGGGGGGGGGGATTGGAGAGTCACTGCCACCTGTTCTTTGATTGTCCCTTTTCCAATTCTATTTGGAATAGGGTTAGCTCTCTTTGTTCTCCAACTGGGAAGGGGCCTTCTGCCCTAACTGATGTGGTTAATTGGCTCTTCTTTGTGGTGTGCACCAATGACAAGTTAGATGTCATTCCTAAGCTGGCTTTTTGTGCTTCAGTTTACCATATTTGGTGGGAAAGAAATCAGCGTCTCTTTAACAATACTTCAAGGACCTTTGACAGAATTTTCCAAGATATAAAGTTCGATGTTGTCACCAAAGGTTCTTACCCCCCTGTTGTGGCTGCCAGTAACTCAAGGAATCAGTTCTTGGTTGAGAAGTGGGGGATTCATGTTAATTGGACTGTTTCGGTTTCTAAAGCTTGTTCTTGGTTTACTCCTTCAGCCCATATGGTAGCACTCCATTGTGATGGGTCTTTGAGCGTGGACAGAGCTGCATATGGAGGAATTATTCATCATGCCACTGGAGATCCTATTCTGGCCTATGTGGGTAAAGGGGTGGAGACTTCAGTGCTTAGCATGGAGTTATTAGCTATTCACAGAGGGGTGGCCTTGTGCTTGGAGAGGGATCTTCAAAGTGTTTCGATTAGATCTGATTCAAAGTTGGCAGTGGATTTCATTATTGGTGCGGTCAGCTGCCCTGGGAGCGTGTATGTTTTGAAGTGCCAGATTAGCTCTCTCCTGACCCAGTTGACTCACCTTGAAGTGAGACATGTTTGGAGGGAACTGAACCAATCGGCAAATTTTGTTGCTTCCATCGACAGTGGGGATGGGGAAACTATTATTTATCCCCCGGACTTTCCTGAAGACTTGATGAGGCTGATTCACGATGATACTGATAGGAAGACCTACTTTAGGATTCCGTGATTGGGGTGGGTCTTGCCTTTTCTTTGTATTTTCAAGGGGTCTGTCCTCGGGGGGTGTGGGGCCTCTTCCTCTCCCTTAGGTCTGTTTAAGGGGTGGTAATTGGCTGCCTTCTTTTGTATCTTCTTTTTTCGTTCTATACACTCACATATTACCTATAAAAAAAAAAGGTATCGATTGAAAGGTCACGACCCTCAACATCGCATCCACACGTCTAACAAAAGATAAGGACACATTTAAGAACATCCCAAAACTAAAAAAGTACAGAAATACCCCCAAATAACCCCAAACGACCCACCATGTCTCGTTTAAACCGAAAATGAACATTTATCGAAATTGGCATCGATACAAAGGTCACGACCCTCAACTTCATTTCCACACGTGTAATAAGCGATAGGGACACAGTTTAGAACATCCCAAACCCAAAAAAGTATAGAAATGCCCCCAAATAACCCCAAACGTCCCACTCGGTCTTGTTTAAATCGAAAATGAACATATGTCGAAATAGGTATCGATTCGAAGGTCACGACGCTCAACATCCCATCCACATGTCTAATAAGAGATAAGGGCATTTTTAGAACATCGTAAACCCAAAAAAGTACAGAAATGCCCCCAAACAACCCCAAACGACCCACCCTGTCTGGTTTAAATTGCAAATGAACATAAGTTGAAATAGGTATCGATTCGACGGTTACGACCCTTGAAGTCTCATCCACACGTCTAACAAGAGATAAGGACACTTTTTAGAACATCCCTAATCTAAAAAAGTACAGAAATGCCCCCAAATAAGCCCAAACGACCCACCCTGTTTGGTTTAAACAGAAAATCAACATATGTCAAAATAGGTACCGATTCGAAGGTCACGACCCTCAACGTCGCATCCACACCTCTAATAAAAGATATGGACACCTTTTACAACATCCCACACCCAAAAAAGTACAAAAATACCCCCAAATAACCCCAAACGACCCACCCTATCTGGTTTAGACCGAAAATGAACATTTATCAAAATTGGTATCGATACGAAGGTCACGACCCTCAACTTCATATCCACACGTGTAATCAGAAATAGGGACACATTTTCGAACATCCCAAACCCAAAAAAGTACAGAAATTCCCCCAAACAACTCCAAATGACCCACCCTGTCTGGTTTAAATTACAAATGAACGTAAGTCGAAATAGGTATCGATTGGAAGGTTATGACCCTTGACATCGCATCCACACGTCTAATAAGAGATAAGGACACTTTTTAGAACATCCCAAACCCAAAAAAGTACAGAAATGCCCCCAAATAACCCCGAACGACCTACCCGATCTGGTTTAAACCGAAAATGAACATTCGCCGAAATTGGTATCGATACGAATGTCATGATCCTCAACTTCATATCCACACCTGTAATAACAGATAAGGACACATTTTAGAACATCCCAAACCCAAAAGAGTACAGAAATGACCCCAAATAACCCCAAACGACCCACCTGGTTTGGTTTAAATCGAAAATGAACATATGTTGAAATAGGTATCGATTCGAAGGTCACCACCCTCAACAACGCATCCACACATCTAATAAGAGATATTGATATTTTTTTAGGACATCCCAAACCCAAAAAAGTACAGAACTGCCCCCAAATAATCCCAAACGACCCACCCAGTCTATTTTAAACCGAAAATGAACATTTGTCAAAATTGGTATCGATACGATGGTCACAACCCTCAACTTCATATCCACATGTGTAATAAGAGATAAGGACACATTTTAGAACATCCCAAACCCAAAAAAGTACAGAAATGCCCCAAAATAACCCCGAATGATCCACCCTGTTTGGTTTAAACCGAAAATGAACATATGTCAAAATTGGTATTAATTCGAAGGTCACGCCCCTGAACATTGCATCCACACGTCGAATAAAAGATAAGCACCCTTTTTATAACATCCCACACCCAAAAAAGTACAAAAATACCCCCAAATAACCCCAAACGACCCACCCAGTCTGGTTTAAACCGAAAATGAACATTTATCGAAATTGGTATCGATACGAAGGTCATGACCTTCAACTTCATATCCACACGTGTAATAAGAAATAGGGACACATTTTAGAACATCCCAAACCCAAAAAAGTATAGAAATGCCCCCAAACGACCCACCCTGTCTGATTTAAATTGCAAATGAACATAAGTCGAAAGAGGTATCGATTCCAAGGTAACGAGCCTTGACATCGCATCCACACATCTAATAAGAGATAAGGACACTTTTTAGAACATCCCAAACCCAAAAAAGTACAGAAATGCCCCCAAATAACCCCTAACGACCCACCCGATCTGGTTTAAACCGAAAATAAACATTCGCCAAAATTGGTATCGATACAAAGGTCACGGTCCTGAGCTTCATATCCACACTTGGAATAAGAGATAAGGACACATTTTAGAACATCCCAAACCCAAAAAAGTATAGAAATGCCCCCAAATAACCCCAAACAACCCACCCGGTCTAGTTTAAACCAAAAATAAATATTTGTCTAAATTGGTATCGATACGAAGTTCACAACCCTCAACTATCACACCTATAATAAGAGATAAGGACACATTTTAGAACATCCCAAACCCAAAAAAGTACAAAAATGCCCCCAAATAACCCCAAAAGACTCACACGATCTGGTTTAATCCGAAAATTAACATTCGTCGCAATTGGTATCGATACGAAGGTCACGACACTCAACTTCGTATCCACACCTGTAATAGGAGATAAGGACACATTTTAGAACATCCCAAACCCCAAAAAGTACAGAAATGCCCCCAAATCACCCCAAACAACCTACCTGGTTTGGTTCAATCAAAAAATGAACATAGGTCGAAATAGGTATCGATTCGAAGGTCACGACCTCAACATCGCTTCCACACCTATAATAAGAGATAAGGATACTTTTTAAAACATCCACACCCAAAAAAGTATAGAAATACCCCCAAATAACCACAAACGACCCACTCGGTCTAGTTGACACCGAAAATGAACTTTTATTAAAATTGGTATCGATACGAAGGTCATGACCCTCAACTTCATATCCACACATGTAATAAGAGAAAATGACACATTTTAGAACATTCCAAATCCAAAAAACGTACAGAAATGCGCCCAAATATCCCCAAATGACCCACTCGGTCTTGCTTAAATCGAAAATGAACATATGTCGAAATAGGTATCGATTCTAAAGTCACGACCCTCAGAATCGCATCCACACTTCTAATAAGAGATAAGGACACTTTAGTTAACATCCCAAACCCAAAAAAGTACAGAAATGCCCCCAAATAACCCCTAACGACCCACCCGATCTGGTTTAAACCGAAAAAGAACATTCGTCGAAATTGGTATCGATACGAAGGTCACGATCCTGAACTTCATATCCACACTTGTAATAAGAGATAAGGACACATTTTAGAACATCCCAAACCCAAAAAAGTACAGAAATGCCCCCAAATAACCCCTAACGACCCACCCGATCTGGTTTAAACCGAAAATTAACATCCATCGCAATTGGTACCGATACAAAGGTCACGACCCTCAACTTCATATCACACCTGTAATAAGAGATAAAGACACATTTTAGAACATCCCAAACCCAAAAAAGTACAGAAATGCCCCCAAATAACCCCAAACGACCCACACGATCTGGTTTAAACCGAAAATGAACATTCATCGCAATTGGCATCGATATGAAGGTCACGACCCTCAACTTCGTATCCACACCTATAATAAGAGATAAGGACACATTTTAGAACATCCCAAACCCAAAAAAGTACAGAAATGCCCCCAAATCACCCCAAACGACCTACCTGGTTTGGTTCAAACCAAAAATTAACATAGGTCAAAATAGGTATCGATTCGAAGGTCACGACCCTCAACATCGCTTCCACACCTCTAATAAGAGATAAGGATACTTTTTAAAATATCCACACCCAAAAAATTATAGAAATACCCCCAAATAGCCCTAAACGACCCACCCGGTCTGGTTTAAACCGAAAATGAACTTTTATTAAAATTGGTATCGATACGAAGGTCACGACCCTCAACTTCATATCCACACATGTGATAAGAGAAAATGACACATTTTAGAACATTCCAAACCCAAAAAAGTACAGAACTGCGCTCAAATATCCCCAAATGACCCACTCGGTCTTGCTTAAATCGAAAATGAACATATGTCGAAATAGGTATCAAGTCTAAAGTCACGACCCTCAGAATCGCATCCACACATCTAATAAGGACACTTTTTAGAACATCCCAAACCCGAAAAAGTAGAGAAATGCCCCTAAATAACCCCAAACGACCCACCCTGTCTGGTTTAAATCGAAAACGAACATTCATCAAAATTGGTATCGATACGAAGGTCATGATCCACAACTTCATATCCACACCTGTAAGGACACATTTTAGAATATCCCAAACCCAAAAAAGTACAGAAATGCCCCCAAATAACCCAAAACGACCCACTCGATCTAGTTTAAACCAAAAATGAACATTTGACGAAATTGGTATCGATACGATGGTCACACCGCTCAACTACATATCCACAGGTGTAATAAGAGATAAGGATACATTTTAGAACATCCCAAGCCCAAAAAAGTACAGAAATGCCCCCAAATAACCCCAAACGACCCACCCAGTTTGGTTTAAACTGAAAATGAACATTGGTCAAAATAGGTATCGATACGAAGGTCACGACCCTCAACTTCATATCCACACCTGTAATAAGAGATAAGGACATATTTTAGAACATCCCAAACCCAAAAAAGTACAGAAATGCCCCCAAATCACCCCAAACGACCTACCCGATTTGGTTCAAACAAAAAATAAACATAGGTCAAAATAGGTATCGATGAGAACGTCACGGCCCTCAACATCGCATCCACACCTCTAATAAGAGATAATGACACTTTTTAAAACATCCACACCCAAAAAAGTACAGAAATACCCCCAAATAACCACAAACGACCCACTCGGTCTGGTTTAAACCGAAAATGAACTTTTATTAAAATTGTTATCGATACGAAGGTCACGATCCTCAACTTCATATCCACACATGTAATAAGAGAAAAGGACACATTTTAGAACATTCCAAACCCCAAAAATTACAGAAATGCGCCCAAATAACCCCAAACGACCCACCCGATCTGGTTTAAACCGAAAATGAACATTCATCGAAATTGGTATCGATACGAAGGTCACGATCCTCAACATCATATCCACACCTGTAATAAGAGATAAGGACACATTTTAGAATATCCCAAACCCCAAAAAGTATAGAAATACCCCAAAATAACCCCAAACGACCCACCCGGTCTCGTTTAAATAAAAAATGAACATTTGTCGAAATTGGCATCGATACGATGGTCACAACCCTCAACTTCATATCCACATGTGTAATAAGAGATAAGCACACATTTTTGAACATCCCAAGCCTCAAATAGTATAGAAATGCCCCCAAATAACCCCAAACGACCCACCCGATTTGGTTTAAACCGAAAATGAACATACGTCAAAATAGGTATTGATTCGAAGCTCACGACCCTCAACATCGCATCCACACATGTAACAAAAGATAAGAACACTTTTTAGAACATCCCACGCCCAAAAAAGTACAGAAATACCCCCAAATAACCGCAAACGACCCACCCGGTCTGGTTTAAATTGAAAATGAACATTTATCGAAATTGGTATCGATACGAAGGTCATGACCCTCAACTTCATATCCACACATGTAATATGGGATAGGGACACATTTTAGGACATCCCAAACCCAAATAAGTATAGAAATGCCCCCAAATAACCCCAAACGACCCACTCGGTCTTGTTTAAATCGAAAATGAACATATGTCGAAATAGGTTTCGATTCGAAGCTCACAACGCTCAAAATCATATCCACATGTCTAATAAGAGATAAGGACACGTTTTAGAACATCCCAAACCCAAAAAAGTACAGAAATGCCCCCAAATAACCCCAAACTACCCACCCGATCTGGTTTAAACCGAAAATGAACATTCATCGAAATTGGTATTGAAACGAAAGTCACGATCCTCAACTTCATATCCACACCAGTAATAAGAGATAAGGACACATTTTAGAACAACCCAAACCCAAAAAAGTACAGAAATGCCCCCAAATAACCCCTAACGACCCACCCGGTTTGGTTTAAACCAAAAATGAACATAGGTCAAAATAGGTATTGATTCGAAGGTCACGACCCTCAACATCGCATCCACACGTGTAACAAAAGATAAGGACACTTTTTATAACATCCCACATCCAAAAAAGTACAGAAATACCCCCAAATAACCCCAAACGACCCACCCGGTCTGTTTAAACCGAAAATGAACATTTATCGAAATTGGTATCGATACGAAGGTCACGACCCTCAACTTCCTTTCCACACGTGTAATAAGCGATAGGGACACATTTTAGAACATCCCAAACCCAAAAAAGTATAGATATGCCCCCAAATAACCCCAAACGACCCACTCGGTCATGTTTATACCGAAATTTAACATATGTCGAAATAGGTATCGATTCGAAGGTCACAACGCTCATCATCGTATCCACACGTCTAATAAGAGATAAGGGCATTTTTTAGAACATCCCAAACCCAAAGTAGTACAGAAATGCCCCCAAACAACCCCAAACGACCCACCCTATCTGGTTTAAATTGTAAATGAACATAAGTCGAAATAGGTATCGATTCGACGATTACGACCCTTGACGTCGCATCCACACGTCTAATAAGAGATAAGGACACTTTTTAGAACAACTCAAACCCAAAAAAGTATAGAAATGCCCCAAAATAACCCCTAACGACCCACCCTATCTTGTTTAAACTCAAATTTAACATTTGTCAAAATTGGTATCGATACAAAGGTCACGATGCTCAACTTCATATCCACACCTGTAATAAGAGATAAGGGCACATTTTAGAACATCCCAAACCCAAAAAAGTACAGAAATGCCCCCAAATAACCCCAAACGACCCACCCAGTCCAGTTTAAACCAAAAATGAACATTTGTCTAAATTGGTATCGGTACGAAGGTCACGACCCTCAACTTCATATCCACACCAGTAAGAGATAAGCACACATTTTAGAACATCCCAACCCCAAAAAGATACAAAAATGCCCCCAAATAACCCCAACGACCCACCCGGTTTGGCTTAAATCGAAAATGAACATAGGTCAAAGTAGGTATCGATTCGAAGGTCACGACCCTCAACATCGCATCCACACATCTAATAAATAATAAGGACACTTTTTGGCACATCCCACACCCAAAAAAGTACAGAAATACTCCCAAATAACCCCAAACGACCCGCCCAGTCTGGTTTAAATTGAAAATGAACATTTATCGAAATTGGTATCGATACGAAGGTCACGACCGTCAACTTCATATCCACACATGTAATAAGCGATAGAGACACATTTTAGAACATCCCAAACCCAAATAAGTATTGAAATGCCCCCAAATAACCCAAAACGACCCACTCGGTCTTGTTTAAACTGAAAATGTACATATGTCGAATTAGGTATCGATTCGATGGTCATGACGATCAACATCGTATCCACACGTCTAATAAGAGGTAAGGACATTTTTTCGAACATCCCAAACCCAAAAAAGTACAGAAATGCCCCAAACGACCCACACTGTCTGGTTTAAATCGCAATTGAACATAAGTCGAAATAGGTATCGATTCGATGGTTACGATCTTTGACAATGCATCCAGTGGATTTGGGATGTTCTGAGAAGTGTCCTTATCTCTTATTAGACGTGTGGATGCGATGTCAAGGGTCGTTACCTTCGAATCGATACCTATTTCGACTTATGTTCATTTACGATTTAAACCAGACAGTGTGGGTCGTTTGGGGTTGTTTGGGGGCATTTCTACACTTTTTTGGGTGTGGATATGAAGTTGAAGGTCGTGACCTTCGTATCGATACCAATTTTGATAAATGTTTATTTTCGGTTTAAACCAGACCGGGTGGATCGTTCGGGGTTATTTGGGGGTGTTTCTGTACTTTTTTGGGCGTGGGATGTTCTAACAAGTGTCCTTATCTTTTTTTAGACATGTGGATGCGATGTTGAGGGTCGTGACCTTCGTATTGTTACCAATTTCGATGAATGTTCATTTTCGATTTAAACCAGATCGGGTGGGTCGTTTGGGGTTGTTTGTGGGCATTTCTGTACTATTTTGGGTTTGGGATGTTCTAAAAAGTATCCTTATCTCTTATTAGACGTGTGTCCATGTTGAGGGTCGTGACCTTAGAGTCGATACCTGTCTCGACATATGTTCATTTTCAATTTGAACAAGACTGAGTGGGTCGTTTTGGGATGTTTGGGGGCATTTCTGTACTTTTTTGGGTTTGGAATGTTCTAAAATGTGTCCTTTTCTCTTATTACATGTGTGGATATGAAGTTGAGGGTCGTGACCTTTGTATCGATACCAATATTAATAAATGTTCAGTTTGGGTTTAAACCAAACCGGGTGGGTCGATAAGGGTTATTTGGGGTTATTTCTGTATTTTTTTGGGTGTAGATGTTTTAAAAAGTGTCCTTATCCCACGATGTTGAGGGTCGTGAGCTTCGAATCGATACCTATTTCGACCTATGTTCATTTTCGGTTTGAACCAAACTGGGTAGGTCGTTTGGGGTGATTTTGGGGCATTTCTGTACTTTTTTGGGTTTGGGATGTTCTAAAATGTGTCCTTATCTCTTATTACAGGTGTGATATGAAGTTGAGGGTCGTGAGTTTCGTATTGATACCAATTTAGACAAATGTTCATTTTCTGTTTAAACTAGAACGGGTGAGTCGTTTGGGGTTAGTTACTTTTTGGGTTTGGAATATTCTAAAAAGTGTCCTTATCTCTTATTAGACGTGTGGATGCGATGTCAAGGGTTGTAACCTTCGAATCGATACCTATTTCGAATTATATTCAATTGCAATATAAACCAGACAGGGTGGGTCGTTTGGGATTGTTTGGGGGCATTTCTGTACTTTTTGGGTTTGGGATGTTCTAAAATGTGTCCCTATTTCTTATTACACGTGTGGATATAAAGTTGAGGGCCCTGACCATCGTATCGATACCAATTTTTATAAATGTTCATTTTCGGTTTAAACCATACCGGGTGGGTAGTTTGGGGGTGATTTGGGGGTATTTTTGTACTTTTTGGGGTGTGGGATGTTCTAAAAAGTGTCCTTATCTTTTATTAAACGTGTGGATGCGATGTTGAGGATCGTGACCTTTGAATCGATACCTATTTCGACCTATATTCATTTTTTATTTAAACCAAACCTGGTGGGTCGTTTGGGGTAATTTGGGGGCATTTCTGTACTTTTTTGGGCTTGCGATGTTCTAAAATGTGTCCTTATCTCTTATTACAGGTGTGGAAATGAAGTTAAGGGTCGTGACCTTCGTATCGATACCAATCTCAAAGAATGTTCATTTTCGATTTAAACCAGAAAGGGTGGGTCGTTTGACGTTATTTGGGGGCATTTCTGTACTTTTCTATGTTCAGGATGTTCGAAAATGTGTCCTCATTTCTTCTGAGATGTGTGGATGCGATGTTGAGGGTCGTGACCTTCGAATTGATTACCTATTTCGGCATATGTTCATTTTCGGTTTAAACAAGACCGGGTGGGTCGTTTGGGATTATTTGGGGGCACTTCTGTACTTTTATGGGTTTGGGATGTTCTAAAATGTGTCCTTATTTGTTATTACAGGTGTGGATATGAAGTTGAGGATCGTGACCTTCGTATCGATACCAATTTTGACGAATGTTCATTTTCGGTTTAAACCAGGTCGGGTGGGTCGTTTGGGGTTATTTGGGGGTATTTTTGTTCTTTTTTCGATTTGGGATGTTCTAAAAAGTGTCCTTATCTCTTACTAGACATGTGGATGCAATGTCAAGGGTCGTAACCTTCGAATCAATACCTATTTCGACCTATGTTCATTTTTCTTTTAAACCAAACCGGGTGGGTCGTTTGGGGTAATTTAGGGGTATTTTTGTACTTTTTTGGGCTTGCGATGTTCTAAAATGGGTCCTTATCTCTTATTACAGGTGTGGATATGAAGTTGAGGGTCGTGACCTTCATATCGATATGAATTTCGACGAATGTTCTTTTTCGATTTAAACCGGATCGGGTGGGTCGTTGGGGGTTATTTGGGGGTATTTCTATACTTTTTTGGGTTTGGGATGTTCTAAAATGTGTCCTTATGTCTTATTACAGGTGTGGATATGAAGTTGAGGGTCGTGACCTTCGTATCGATACCAATTTCGACGAATGTTCATTTTCGATTTAAACCAGATCGGGTGGGTTGTTTGGGGTTATTTGGGGGCATTTCTGTAATTTTTTGGTTTGGGATGTTCGAAAATGTATCCTCATTTCTTATGAGAAGTGTGGATGCGATGTTGAGGGTTGTGACCTTCGAATTGATACCTCTTTCGACATATGTTCATTTTCGGTTTAATCCAGACCGGGTGGGTCGTTTGTGGTTATTTGGGGGCATTTCTGTAGTTTTTTGGCTTTTGAACGTTCTAAACAGTGTCCTTATCTCTTCTTAGACATGAGGATGCGATGTTGAGGGTCGTGACCTTGGAATCGATAATTATTTTGACATATGTTCATTTTCGGTTTAAGCAAGACCGAGTGGGTCGTTTGGGGCTGTTTGGGGGCATTTCTGTACTATTTTGGGTTTGGGATGTTCTAAAATGTGTCCTTATCTATTATTACACGTGTGGATATGAAGTTGAGGGTCGTGACCTTCGTATCGGTACCAATTTAGACAAATGTTCATTTTCGATTTAAACCAGACGGGGTGGGTCGTTTGTGGTTATTTGGGGCCTTTCTATAGTTTTTTGGGTGTTGGGCGTTCTAAAAAGTGTCCTTATCTCTTCTTAAACGTGTGGATGCGATGTCGAGGGTCATAACCTTAGAATCGATACCTATTTCGACTTTTGTTCATTTACGGTTTAAACCAGATGGGGTGGATCGTTAGGGGTTATTTGGGGGTATTTCTGTACTTTTTTGGGTTTGGGATGTTCTAAAAAGTGTGCTTATCTCTTATTAGACGTGTGGTGGCGATGTTGAGGGTTGTGACCTTGGAATCAATACCTATTTTGACATATGTTTATTTTCGGTTTAAACAAGACCAAGTGGGTCGTTTGGGGTTATTTGGGGGCATTTCTGTACTTTTATGGGTTTGGGATGTTCTAAAATGTGTCCTTATTTGTTATTATAGGTGTGGATATGAAGTTGAGGGTCGTGACCTTCGTATCGATACCAATTTCGACGAATGTTCATTTTCAGTTTAAACCAGATCGAGTGGGTTGTTTGGGGTTATTTTGGGGCATTTCTGTAATTTTTTGGTTTGGGATGTTCGAAAATGTATCCTCATCTCTTATGAGAAGTGTGGATGCGATGTTGAGGCTTGGGACCTTCGAATTGATACCTCTTTCGACATATGTTCATTTTCGGTTTAAACCAGACCGGGTGGGTCGTTTGTGGTTATTTGGGGGCATTTCTGTAGTTTTTTGGGTTTTGAACTTTCTAAACACTGTCCTTATCTCTTCTTAGACGTGAGGATGCGATATTGAGGGTCATGACCTTGGAATTGATAACTATTTCGACATATCTTCATTTTCGGTCTAAACAAGACCGAGTGGGTCGTTTGGGGTGGTTTGGGGGCATTTCTGTACTTTTATGGGTTTGGGATGTTCTAAAATGTGTCCTTATCTATTATTACACGTGTGGATATGAAGTTGAGGGTCGTGACCTTCGTATCGATACCAATTTAGACAAATGTTCATTTTCGGTTTAAACCAGACCGGGTAGGTCGTTTGTGGTTATTTGGGGGCATTTATGTGCTTTTTTGGGTTTGGGATGTTCTAAAATGTGTCCTTATCTCTGATTACAAGTGTCGATGTGATGTTGAGGATCGTGACCTTCGTATCGATACCAATTTCGACGAATGTTCATTTTTGGTTTAAACCAGATCGGGTGGGTCGTTTGGGGTTATTTTGGGGCATTTCTGCACTTTTTTGGGTTTGGTATGTTCTAAAAAGTTTCCTTATCTCTTATTAGACGTGTGGATGCGATGTTGAGGGTCGTGACCATCGAATTGATACCTATTTAGACCGATGTTCATTTTCGGTTTAAACCAAACCGGGTGGGTCGTTTGGGGTTATTTGGGGGCATTTCTATACTTTTTTAGGTTTGGGATGTTCTAAAATGTGTCCTTAACTCTTATTACTGGTGTGGATATGAAGTTGAGGGTCGTGACCTTCGTGTCGATACCAATTTCGACGAGTGTTCATTTTCGATTTAAACTAGATCGGGTGGGTTATTTGGGGGTATTTTTGTACTTTTTTGGGTTTGGGATGTTCTAAAATGTGTCCTCATCTCTTATTAGATGCGTAGATGCAATGTTGAGGGTCGTGGCCTTTGAATTGATACCTATTTCGACATATGTTCATTTTCGGTGTAAACCAGACCAGGTGGGTTGTCTGTGGTTATTTGGGGGCATTTCTATAATTTTTTGGGTTTTGAACTTTCTAAAAATTGTCCTTATCTCTTCTTAGACTTGTGGATGCAATGTCGAGGGTCGTAACCTTCGAATCGATACCAATTTCGACTTATGTTCATTTGTGGTTTAAACTATATCGGGTGGGTTGTTTGGGGTTGTTTGGGGGCATGTCCTTATCTCTTATTAGACGTGTGGATGAGATGTTGAGGGTCGTCATCTCGATATCGATACCTATTTTGATATATGTTCATTTTCGATTTAAACAAGATCGAGGGGGTCGTT
Organism: Telopea speciosissima; assembly: GCF_018873765.1. Classification (NCBI taxonomy): domain Eukaryota; kingdom Viridiplantae; phylum Streptophyta; class Magnoliopsida; order Proteales; family Proteaceae; genus Telopea; species Telopea speciosissima. Next base: position 37,811,851 of record NC_057922.1, on the reverse strand, counting down.
TGGGGTTATTTGGGGGCATTTCTGTACTTTTTTGGGTTTGGGCTATTCTAAAATGTGTCCTTATCTGTTATAACACGTGTGGATATGAAGTTGAGGGTCGTGACCTTCATATTGATACCAGTTTAGACAAATGTTCATTTTTAGTTTAAACCAGACAAGGTTGGTCGTTTGGGGTTATTTGGGGGCATTTCTGTACTTATTTGGGTTTGGGATGTTCTAAAATGCGTCCTTATCTCTTATTACAGGTGTGGATATGAAGTTGAGGGTCGTGACCTTCGTATCGATACCAATTTCGACAAATGTTCATTTTCGGTTTAAACAGACCGGGTGGATCGTTTGGGGTTATGTGGGGGCATTTTTGTACTTTTTTTGGGTTTGGGATGTTCTAAAATGTGTCCTCATCTCTTATTAGATGTGTAGATGCGATGTTGAGGGTCGTGACCTTCGAATTGATACCTATTTCGACATATGTTCATTTTCGGTTTAAACTAGACCAGGTGGGTCGTCTGTGGTTATCTGGGGGCATTTCTACAGTTTTTTTGGGTTTTGAACGTTCTAAAAAGTTTCCTTATCTATTCTTAGACGTGTGGATGCAATGTCGAGGGTCGTAACCTTCGAATCGATACCTATATCGACTTATGTTCATTTGCGGTTTAAACCTGATTGGGTGGGTTGTTTGGGGGCATTTCTATACTTTTTAGGTTTGCGATGTTCTAAAAAGTGTCCTTAACTCTTATTAGACGTGTGGATGCGATGTTGAGGGTCGTGACCTTGGAATCGATACCTATTTCGACATATGTTCATTTTCGGTTTAAACAAGACCGGGTGGGTCGTTTGGCATTATTTGGGGGTATTTTTGTACTTTTTTCTGTTTGGGATGTTCTAAAATGTGTCCTCATCTCATATTAGATGTGAAGATGCGATGTTGAGGGTCGTGACCTTCGAATTAATACCTATTTCGACATGTGTTCATTTTCAATTTAAACCAGACCAGGTGGGTCATTAGGGGTTGCTTGGGGGCACTTATGTACTTTTTTGGGTTTGGGATGTTCTAAATGTGTCCACATCTCTTATTAGATGTGTAAATATGATGTTGAGGATCGTGACCATCTAATTGATACCTATTTCGACATGTGTTCATTTTCGATTTAAACCAGACCGGGTGGGTCGTTTGTGGTTATTCGGGGGCATTTTCTGTAGTTTTTTGGGTTTTGGAAATTCTAAAAACTGTCCTTATCTCTTCTTAGACGTGTGGATGCGATGTCAAGGGTCGTAACCTTAGAATCGATACCTATTTTGACTTATGTTCATTTGCGGTTTAAACCAGACCGGGTGGGTTGTTTGGGGTTTTTTTGGGGCATTTCTATACTTTTTTGGGTTTGGGATATTCTAAAAAGTGTCCTTAGCTCTTATTAGACGTGTGGTGGCGATGTTGAGGGTCGTGACCTTGGAATCAATACCTATTTCGACATATGTTCATTTTCGGTTTAAACAGGACCGAGTGGGTCTTTTGGGGTTATTTGGGGGCATTTCTATATTTTTTTTGGGTTTCTGATGTTCTAAAATGTGTCCTTATCTGTTATTACACGTGTGGATATGAAGTTGAGGTTCGTGACCTTCGTATTGATACCAATTTAGACAAATGTTCATTTTCGGTTTAAACTAGACCGGGTGGGTCGTTTGGGGTTATTTAGGGGCATTTCTGTACTTTTTTGGGTTTCGGATGTTCTAAATGTGTCCTTATCTCTTATTACAGGTGTGGATATGAAGTTTAGGATTGTGACCTCCGTATCGATACCAATTTCGACGAATGTTCATTTTCGATTTAAACCAGATCGGATGGGTTGTTTGGGGTTATTTGGGGGCATTTCTATACTTTTCTGTGTTTGGGATGTTCTATAAAGTGTCCTTATCTCTTATTAGACATGTGGATCCGATGTCAAGGGTCATAACCTTTGAATTGATACCTATTTTGACTTATGTTCATTTGCAATTTAAACCAGACAGGGTGGGTCGTTTGGGGTTATTTGGGGGCATTTTTGTACTTTTTTGGATTTGAGATGTTCTAAAATGTGTCCTTATCTATTATTACAGGTGCAGATATGAAGTTGAGGATCGTGACCTTCGTATCGATACCAATTTCGACTAATGTTCATTTTCGGTTTAAACCAGACCGGGTGGGTCATTAGGGGTTATTTGTGGGCATTTCTGTACTTTTTTGGGTTTGGGATGTTCTAAAAAGTGTCATTATCTCTTATTAGACGTGTGGATGCGATGTCAAGGGTCGTAACCTTCGAATCGATACCTATTTCGACTTATTATCATTTACAATTTAAACTAGACAAGATAGGTCGTTTGGGGTTGTTTGGGGGCATTTCTGTACTTTTTCGGGTTTGGGATGTTCTAAAAAATGTTCTTATCTCTTATTAGACGTGTGGATGCGATGTTGAGTGTCGTGACGTTCGACTCCATACCTATTTCGACATATGTTCATTTTCGGTTTAAACAAGACCGAGTGGGTCATTTGGGGTTATTTGGGGGCATTTCTATACTTTTTTGGGTTTAGGATGTTCTAAAATGTGTCCCTATTTCTTATTACACGTGTGGATATGAAGTTGAGGGATGTGACCTTCCTATCAATACCAATTTTGATAAATGTTCATTTTCGGTTTAAACCAGACCGGGTGGGTCGTTTGGGGATATTTGGGGGTATTTCTATACTTTTTTGGGTGTGGGATGTTCTAAAAAGTGTCCTTACCTTTAATTAGACATGTGGATGCGTTGTTGAGGGTCGTGACCTTCGAATCCATACCTATTTCGACCTATGTTCATTTTCGGTTTAAACCAAACTGGGTGGGTCGTTTGGGATTATTTTGGGGCATTTCTGTATTTTTTTGGGCTTGGGATGTTCTAAGATGTGTCATTATCTCTTATTACCAATTTCGACGAATGTTCATTTTCATTTTAAACCAGATCGGGTGGGTCATTTGGGGTTATTTGGGGGCATTTCTATAATTTTTTGGGTTTGGGATGTTCGAAAATGTGTCCTCATCTCTTATTAGATGTGTGGATGCGATGTTGAGGGTCGTGACCTTCGAATTGATTACCTATTTCGACATATGTTCATTTTCGGTTTAAACAAGATCGGGTGGGTCTTTTGGGATTATTTGGGGGCATTTCTGTACTTTTTTGAGTTTTGGATGTTCTTAAATGTGTCCTTATCTTTTATTACACGTGTGGAAATAAAGTTGAGGGTCGTGACCTTCGTATCGATACCAATTTTGGCAAATGTTCATTTTCCGTTTAAACCAGACTGGGTGGGTCGTTAGGGGTTACTTGGGGGCATTTTTGTATTTTTTCTGGGTTTGGGATGTTCTAAAATGTGTCCTCATCTCTTATTAGATGTGTAGATGTGATGTTGTGGGTCGTGACCTTCGAATTGATACATATTTTGACATAAGTTCATATTCGGTTTAAACCAGACCAGGTGGGTCGTTTGTGGTTGTTTGAGGGCATTTCTGTACTTTTTTGGGTTTGGGATGTTCTGAAAAATGTCCTTATCTCTTATTAGACGTGTGGTGGCGATGTTGAGGGTCGTGACCTTGGAATCAATACCTATTTTGACACATATTCATTTTTGGTTTATACAAGACTGAGTGGGTCGTTTGGGGTTATTTGGGGGCATTTTTGTACTTTTTTGGGCTTGGGATGTTCTAAAATGTGTCCTTATTTCTTATTACAGGTGCGGATATGAAGTTGAGGATTGTGACCTTCGTATCGATACCAATTTCGACGAATGTTCATTTTCAGTTTAAACCAGATCGGGTGGGTCATTTTGGGTTATCTGGGGGCATTTCTGTACTTTTTTTGATTTGGGATGTTCTAAAAAGTATCCTTGTCTCTTATTAAACATGTGGATGCGATGTCAATGGTCGTAACCTTCGAATCGATACCTATTTCGACCTATGTTCATTTTTGGTTTAAACCAAACCGGGTGGGTCGTTTGGGGTAATTTGGGGGCATTTCTGTACTTTTTTGGGCTTGCGATGTTCTAAAATGTGTCCTTATCTCTTATTATAGGTGTGGATATGAAGTTGAGGGTCGTGACCTTCGTATAGATACCAATTTCGACGAATGTTCATTTTCGATTTAAACCAGATCGGGTGGGTCGTTTGGGGTTATTTGGGGGCATTTCTGTACTTTTTTGGGTTTGGGATGTTCTAAAATGTGTCCTTATCTGTTATTACAGGTGTGAATATGAAGTTGAGGGTCGTGACCTTCGTATCAATACCAATTTTGATGAATGTTCATTTTTGGTTTAAACCAGAGCGGGTTTGGGATGTTTGAAAATGTGTCCTCATCTCTTATGAGATGTGTGGATGCGATGTTGAGGGTGATGACCTTCGAATTGATTACCTATTTCGACATATGTTCATTTTTTATTTAAACATGATCGGGTGGGTCGTTTAGATTATTTGGGGGCATTTCTGTACTCTTTTGAGTTTTGGATGTTCTTAAATGTGTGCTTGTCTCTTATTACACGTGTGGATACGAAGTTGAGGGTCGTGACCTTCGTATCGATGCCAATTTTGGCAAACGTTCATTTTTTGTTTAAACCAGACAGGGTTGGTCCTTTGGGGTTATTTGGGGGCATTTTTATAGTTTTTTGGGTTTGGGATGTTCTAAAATATTTCGTCATCTCTTATTAGATGTGCAGATGCGATGTTGAGGGTCGTGACTTTCGAATTGATACCTATTTTGACATATGTTCATTTTCGGTTTAAACCAGACCGAGTGAGTCATTTGTGGTTATTTGGGGGCATTTCTATAGTTTTTTCGGTTTTGGATGTTCTAAAAAGTGTCCTTATCTCTTCTTAGACGTGTGGATGCGATGTTGAGAGTTGTAACCATGGAATCGATACCTATTTTGACTTATGTTCATTTTCGGTTTAAACAAGACCGAGTGGGTCGTTTGGGGGCATTTTTGTACTTTTTTGGGATAGGGATGTTCTAAAATGTGTCCTTATCTGTTATTACACGTGTGGATATGAAGTTGAGGGTCGTGACCTTCGTATCGATATAAATTTAGACAAATGTTCATTTTTTATTTAAACTAGACCGGGTGGGTCGTTTGTGGTTATTTGGGCGCATTTCTATACTTTTTTGGGTATGGGATGTTCTAAAATGTGTCCATATCTCTTATTACAGGTGTGGATGTGATGTTCAGAATCGTGACCTTCGTATCGATACCAGTTTCAACGAATGTTCATTTTCGATTTAAACCAGACCGGGTGGGTCGTTTGGGGTTGTTTGGGGGCATTTCTGTACTTTTTTGGGTTTGGGATGTTCTGAAAAGTGTCATTATCTCTTATTAGACGTGTGGTGGCGATGTTGAGGGTCGTGACCTTGGAATCAATACCTATTTCAACACATGTTCATTTTCGGTTTAAACAAGACTGAATGGGTCGTTTGGGGTTATTTGGGGGCATTTCTGTACTTTTTTGGGTTTTTGATGTTCTTAAATGTGTCTTTATCTGTTATTACACGTGTGGATATGAAGTTGAGGGTCATGACCTTCGTATCGATACCAATTTAGAGAAATGTTTATTTTCGGTTTAAACTAGACCGGGTGGGTTGTTTGTGGTTATTGAGGGGCATTTTTGTACTTTTTTGGGTTTCGGATGTTCTAAAAGGTGTCCTTATATCTTATTACAGGTGTGGATATGAAGTTGAGGATCGTGACCTTCGTATCTATACCAATTTCGACGAATGTTCATTTTCGGTCTAAACCAGATCGGGTGGGTTGTTTGGGGTTATTTGGTGGCATTTTTGTACATTTTTCGATTTGGGATGTTCTAAAAAGTGTCCTTATCTCTTATTAGACATGTGGATGCGATGTCAAGGGTCGTAACCTTCGAATTGATACCTATTTCGACTTATGTTCATTTGCAATTTAAACCAGACAGGGTGGGTTGTTTGGGGTTATTTAGGGGCTTTTTTGTACTTTTTTGGGTTTGGGAAGTTCTAAAATGTGTCCTTATCTATTATTACAGGTGTGGATATGAAGTTGAGGATCGTGATCTTCGTATCGATACCAATTTTGACTAATGTTCATTTTCGGTTTAAACCAGATCGGGTGGGTCGTTTGGGGTTATTTGGGGGTATTTCTGTACTTTTTTGGGTGTGGGATGTTCTAAAAAGTACCCTTACCTTTTATTAGACGTGTGGATGCGATGTTGAGGGTCGTGACCTTCGAATCGATACCTATTTCGACCTAAGTTCATTTTTGGTTTAAACCAAACCGGGTGGGTCGTTTGGGGTAATTTGAGGGCATTTCTGTACTTTTTTGGGCTTGGGATGTTCTAAGATGTGTCATTATCTCTTATTACAGATGTGGATATGAAGTTGAGGGTCATGACCTTCGTATCGATACCAATTTTGACGAATGTTCATTTTCAGTTTAAACCAGATCGTGTGGGTCATTTGGGGTTATTTGGGGGCATTTTTGTAATTTTTTGGGTTTGGAATGTTCGAAAATGTGTCCTCATCTCTTATTAGATGTGTGGATGCGATGTTGAGGGTCGTGACCTTCGAATTGATTACCTATTTCGACATATGTTCATTTTTTATTTTAACAAGACCGGGTGGGTCTTTTGGGATTATTTGGGGGCATTTTTGTACTTTTTTTAGTTTTGGTTGTTCTTAAATATGTCCTTATCTCTTATTACACGTGTGGATATGAAGTTGAGGGTCGTGACCTTCATATCGATCCCATATTTGGCAAATGTTTATTTTCGGTTTAAACCAGACCGGGTTGGTCGTTAGGGGTTACTTGGGGGCATTTTTGTACTTTTTTGGGTTTGGGATGTTCTAAAATTTGTCCTCATCTCTTGTTAGATATGTAGATGTGATGTTGAGGGTCGTGACTATAGAATTGATACCTATTTCGACATATGTTCATTTTCGATTTAAACCAGACCGGGTGGGTCGTTTATGGTTATTTGGGGGCATTTCTATAGCTTTTTGGGTTTTGGACGTTCTAAAAAGTGTCTTTATCTCTTCTTAGACGTGTGGATGCGATGTTGAGGGTCGTGACCATAGAATTGATACCTATTTCGACATATGTTCATTTTCGATTTAAACCAGACCGGGTGGGTCGTTTGGGGTTTTTTGGGGGCATTTCTATTCTTTTTTGGGTTTGGGATATTCTAAAAAGTGTCCTTACCTCTCATTAGACGTGTGGTGGCGATGTTGAGGGTCGTAACCATGGAATCAATACCTATTTTGACAAATGTTCAATTTTGGTTTAAACAAGACCGAGTGGGTCGTTTGGGGTTATTTGGAGGCATTTCTGTACTTTTTTGGGTTTCAGATGTTTTAAAATGTGTCCTTATCTGTTATTAAACGTGTGGATATGAAGTTGAGGGTCGTGACCTTCGTATTGATACCAATTTAGACAAATGTTCATTTTCGGTTTAAACTAGACCGGGTGGGTCATTTGGGGTTATTTAGGGGCATTTCTGTACTTTTTTGGGTTTCGGGTGTTCTAAAATGTGTCCTTATCTCTTATTACAGGTGTGGATATGAAGTTGAGGATCGTGACCTTCGTATCGATAACAATTTTGACGAATGTTCATTTTCGGTTTAAACCAGATCAGGTGGGTCGTTTGGGGTTATTTGGGGGCATTTCAGTACTTTTTTCGGTTTGGGATGTTCTAAAAAGTGTCATGTTCTCTTATTACACATGTGGATACGACGTCAAGGCTCATAACCTTCGAATTGATACCTATTTCGACTTATGTTCATTTGTAATTTAAACCAGATAGGGTGGGTCATTTATGGTTATTTAAGGGCATTTCTGTTCTTTTTTGGGTTTGGGATGTTCTAAAATGTGTCCTTATCTATTATTACAGGTGTGGATACGAAGTTGAGGATCCTGACCTTCGTATCGATACCAATTTAGACTAATGCTCATTTTCGATTTAAACCAGATCGGGTGGGTCGTTAGGGGTTATTTGGGGGCATTTCTGTAATTTTTTGGGTTTGGGATGTTCTAAAAAGTGTCCTTATCTCTTAATAGACGTGTGGATGCGATGTCAAGGGTCGTAACCTTTGAATCGATACCTATTTCGACTTATGTTCATTTGCAATTTAAACCAGAAAGGGTGGGTCGTTTGGGGTTGTTTCGGGGCATTTCTGTACTTTTTTGGGTTAGGATGTTCTAAAAAATGTTCTTATCTCTTATTAGACGTGTGGATGCGATGTTGAGCGTCGTGACCTTCGACTCAATACCTATTTCGACATATGTTCATTTTTTATTTAAACAAGACCGAGTGGGTCATTTGGGGTTGTTTGGGGGCATTTCTATACTTTTTTGGGTTTGGGACCTTCTGAAATGTGTCCCTATTTCTTATTACACGTGTGGATATGAAGTTGAGGGACGTGACCTGCCTATCAATACCAATTTCGATAAATGTTCATTTTCGGGTTAAACCAGACCGGGTGGGTCATTTGGGGTTATTTAAGGTATTTCTATACTTCTTTGGGTGTGGGATGTTCTAAAAAGTGTCCTTACCTTATATTAGATGTGTGGATGCGAGGTTGAAGGTCGTGACCTTCGAATCGATTACCAATTTGGACATATATTCATTTTCGATTTTAACAAGACCGGGTGGGTCTTTTGGGATTATTTGAGGGGCATTTCTTTACTTTTTTGAGTTTTGGTTGTACTTAAATATGTCCTTATCTCTTATTACATGTGTGGATATGAAGTTGAGGGTCGTGACCTTCATATCGATACCAATTTTGGCAAATGTTCATTTTCGATTTAAACCAGACTGGGTTGGTCGTTAGGGGTTACTTGGGGGCATTTTTATACTTTTTTGGGTTTGGGATGTTCTAAAATTTGTCCTCATCTCTTATTAGATGTGTAGATGTGATGTTGAGGGTCGTGACCATCGAATTGATACCTATTTTGACATTTGTTCATTTTCGATTTAAACTAGACCGGGTGGGTCGTTTGTGGTTATTTGGGGGCATTTCTGTAGTTTTTCAGGTTTTGGACATTCTAAAAAGTGTCCTTATCTCTTCTTAGACGTGCGGATGCGATGTCGAGGGTGGCAACCTTAGAATCGAAACCTATTTTGACTTATGTTCATTTGCGGTTTAAACCAGACCAGGTGGGTCGTTTGGGGTTGTTTGGGGGCATTTCTATACTTTTTTGGGTTTCGGATATTCTAAAAAGTGTCCTTACCTCTTATTAGACGTGTGGTGGCAATGTTGAGGGTCGTGACCTTGGAATCAATATCTATTTCGACATATGTTCAATTTCGGTTTAAACAAGACCCAGTGGGTCGTTTGGGGTTATTTGGAGGCATTTCTGTACCTTTTTGGGTTTCTGATGTTCTAAAACGTGTCCTTATCTGTTATTACACGTGTGGATATGAAGTTGAGGGTCGTGACCTTCGTATTGATACCAATTTAGACAAATGTTCATATTCGGTTTAAACTAGACCGGGTGGGTCGTTTGGGGTTATTTAGGAGCATTTCTGTACTTTTTTGGGTTTCGGATGTTCTAAAATGTGTCCTTATCTCTTATTACAGGTGTGGATATGAAGTTGAGGATCGTGACCTTCGTATCGATAGCAATTTCGACGAATGTTCATTTTCGGTTTAAACCAGATCGGGTGGGTCGTTTGGGGTTATATGGGGGCATTTCTGTATTTTTTTCGGTTTGGGATGTTCTAAAAAGTGTCCTTATCTCCTATTAGAAATGTGGATACGATGTCAAGGGTCGTAACTTTCGAATTGATACCTATTTCAAGTTATGTTCATTTGCAATTTAAACCAGACAGGGTGGGTCGTTTGGGGTTATTTGGGGGCATTTCTGTACTTTTTTGGGTTTGGGATGTTCTAAAATGTGTCCTTATTTATTATTACAGGTGTGGATACCAAGTTGAGGATCGTGACCTTCGTATCGATACCAATTTAGACTAATGTTCATTTTCGGTTTAAACCAGACCGGGTTGGTCGTTAGGGGTTACTTGGGGGCATTTTTGTACTTTTTTGGGTTTGGGATGTTCTAAAATTTGTCCTCATCTCTTATTAGATGTGTAGATGCGATGTTGAGGGTCGTGACCATTGAATTGATACCTATTTCAACGTATGTTCTTTTTCGATTTAAACCAGACCGGGTGGGTCGTTTGTGGTTATTTGGGGGCATTTCTGTAGTTTTTTGGGTTTTGGATGTTCTAAAAAGTGTCCTTATCTCTTCTTAGACGTGTGGATGCGATGTCGAGGGTCGTAACCTTAGAATCGAAATCTATTTTGACTTATGTTCATTTGCGGTTTAAACCAGACCGGGTGGGTCGTTTGGGGTTGTTTGGGGGCATTTCTATACTTTTTTTGGTTTGGGATATTCTAAAAAGTGTCCTTACCTCTTATTAGACGTGTGGTGGCGATGTTCAGGGTCGTGACTTTGGAATCAATACCTATCTCGACATATGTGCAATTTCGCTTTAAACATGACCGAGTGGGTCGTTTGGGGTTATTTGAAGGCATTTCTGTACTTTTTTTGGTTTCTGATGTTCTAAAATGTTTCCTTATCTGTTATTACACGTATGGATATGAAGTTGAGGGTCGTGACCTTCATATCGATACCAATTTTGGCAAATGTTCATTTTCGGTTTAAACCAGACCGGGTTGGTCGTTAGGGGTTACTTGGGGGCATTTTTATACCTTTTTGGGTTTGGGATGTTCTAAAATTTGTCCTCATCACTTATTAGATGTGTAGATGTGATGTTGAGGGTCGTAACCATCGAATTGATACGTATTTCGACATATGTTCATTTTTGATTTAAACCATACCGGGTGGGTCGTTTGTGGTTATTTGGGGGCATTTCTGTAGTTTTTCGGGTTTTGGATGGTCTAAAAAGTGTCCTTACCTTTTCTTAGACGTGTGGATACGATGTCGATGGTGGTAACCTTGGAATCGAAACCTATTTTGACTTATGTTCATTTACGGTTTAAACCAGACCGGGTGGTTCGTTTGGGGTTGTTTGGGGGCATTTTTATACTTTTTTGGGTTTGGGATATTCAAAAAAGTGTCCTTACCTCTTATTAGACGTGTGGTGGCGATGTTGAGGGTCGTGACCTTGGAATCAATACCTATTTTGACATATGTTCAATTTCGGTTTAAACAATACCGAGTGGGTCGTTTGGGGTTATTTGGAGGCATTTCTGTACTTTTTTGGGCTTCTGATGTTCTAAAACGCGCCCTTATCTGTTATTACACGTGTGGATATGAAGTTGAGGGTCGTGACCTTCGTATTGATACCAATTTAGGCAAATGTTCATATTCGGTTTAAACTAGACCGGGTGGGTCGTTTGGGGTTATTTAGGGGCATTTCTGTACTTTTTTGGGTTTCAGATGTTCTAAAATGTGTCCTTATCTCTTATTATAGGTGTGGATATGAAATTGAGGATCGTGACCTTCGTATCGATAGCAATTTCGACGAATGTTCATTTTCAGTTAAACCAGATCGGGTGGGTCGTTTGGGGTTATTTGGGGGCATTTCTGTACTTTTTTTGGCTTGGGATGTTCTAAAAAGTGTCCTTATCTCCTATTCGACATGTGGATACGATGTCAAGGGTCGTAACCTTCGAATTGATACATATTTCAACTTATGTTCATTTGCAATTTAAACCAGACAGGTTGGGTCGTTTGGGGTTATTTGGGGGCATTTCTGTACTTTTTTGGGTTTGGGATGTTCTAAAATGTGTCCTTATTTATTATTACAGGTGTGGATGCGAAGTTGAGGATCGCGACTTTTGTATCGATACCAATTTAGACTAATGTTCATTTTCGGTTTAAACCAGATCGGGTGGGTCGTTAGGGGTTAATTGGGGGTATTTCTGTACTTTTTTAGGTTTGGGATGTTTTAAAAAGTGTCCTTATCTCTTATTAGACGTGTGGATGCGATGTCAAGGGTCGTAACCTTCGAATCGATACCTATTTCGACTTATGTTCATTAGTAATTTAAACTAGACAGGGTGGGTCGTTTGGGGTTGTTTGGGGGCATTTCTATACTTTTTTGGGTTTGGGACGTTCTAAGAAATGTTCTTATCTCTTATTAGACGTGTGGATGCGATGTTTAGCGTCGTGACCATCGACTCGATACCTATTTCGACATATGTTGATTTTCGGTTTAAACAAGACCGAGTGGGTCATTTGGGGTTATTTGGGGGTACTTTTTTGGGTTTGAGACCTTCTAAAATGTGTCCCTATTTCTTATTACACGTGTGGATATGAAGTTGAGGGACGTGACCTTCCTATCAGTACCAATTTCGATAAATGTTCATTTTCTGTTTAAACCAGATCGGGTGGGTCGTTTGGGGTTATTTGGGGGTATTTCTGTCATTTTTGGGTGTGGGATGTTCTAAAAAGTGTCCTTACCTTTTATTAGACGTGTGGATGCGATGTTGAGGGTCGTGAACTTTGAATCGATACCTATTTCGACCTATGTTCATTTTCGGTTTAAACGAAATCGGGTGGGTCGTTTGGGGTTATTTTGGGGCATTTCTGTACTTTTTTGAATTTGGGATGTTCTAAAAGCTGTCCTTATATCTTATTACAGATGTGGATATGAAGTTGAGGGTCATGACCTTCGTATCGATACCAATTTCGACGAATGTTCATTTTTGGTTTAAACCAGATTGGGTGGGTCATTTGGGGTTATTTGGGGGCATTTTTATAATTTTTTGGGTTTGGGATGTTCGAAAATGTGTCCTCATCTCTTATTAGATGTGTGGATGCGATGTTGAGGGTCGTGACCTTCGAATTGATTACCTATTTCGACATATGTTCATTTTCGATTTTAACAAGACCGGGTGGGTCTTTTGGGATTATTTGGGGGCATTTTTGTACTTTTTTGAGTTTTAGTTGTTCTTAAATATGTCCTTATCTCTTATTACATGTGTGGATATGAAGTTGAGGGTCGTGACCTTCATATCGATACCAATTTCGGCAAATGTTCATTTTCGGTTTAAACCAGACCGGGTTGGTCGTTAGGGGTTACTTGGGGGCATTTTTGTACTTTTTTGGGTTTGGGATGTTCTAAAATTTGCCCTCATCTCTTATTAGATGTGTAGATGTGATGTTGAGGGTCGTGACCCTTGAATTGATACCTATTTCGACGTATGTTCATTTTCGATTTAAACCAGACCGGGTAGGTCGTTTGTGGTTATTTGGAGGCATTTCTATAGTTCTTTGGGTTTTGGAATATTCTAAAAAGTGTCTTTACCTCTTATTAGACATGTGGATACGATGTCAAGGGTCGTAACCTTCGAATTGATACCTATTTCAACTTATGTTCATTTGCAATTTAAACCAGATAGGTTGGGTCGTTTGGGGTTATTTGGGGGCATTTCTATACTTTTTTGGGTTTGGAATATTCTAAAAAGTGTCTTTACCTCTTATTAGACGTGTGGTGGCGATGTTGAGGGTCGTGACCTTGGAATCAATACCTATTTCGACATATGTTCAATTTCGGTTTAAACAAGACCGAGTGGGTCGTTTGGGGTTATTTGGAGGCATTTCTGTACTTTTTTGGGTTTCTGATGTTCTAAAACGTGTCCTTATCTGTTATTACACGTGTGGATATGAAGTTGAGGGTCGTGACCTTCGTATTGATACCAATTTAGACAAATGTTCATATTCGGTTTAAACTAGACCGGGTGGGTCGTTTGGGGTTATTTTGGGGCATTTCTGTACTTTTTTGGGTTTCGGATGTTCTAAAATGTGTCCTTATCTCTTATTACAGGTGTGGATATGAAGTTGAGGATCGTGACCTTCGTATCGATAGCAATTTTGACGAATGTTCATTTTCGCTTTAAACCAGATCGGGTGGGTCGTTTGGGGTTATTTGGGGCATTTCTGTACTTTTTTCGGTTTGGGATGTTCTAAAAAGTGTCCTTATCTCCTATTAGACATGTGGATACGATGTCAAGGGTCGTAACCTTCGAATTGATACCTATTTCAACTTATGTTCATTTGCAATTTAAACCAGATAGGTTGGGTCGTTTGGGGTTATTTGGGGGCATTTCTGTACTTTTTTGGGTTTGGGATGTTCTAAAATGTGTCCTTATTTATTATTACAGGTGTGGATACGAAGTTGAGGATCGTGACCTTCGTATCGATACCAATTTAGACTAATGTTCATTTTCGGTTTAAACCAGATTGAGTGGGTCGTTAGGGGTTATTTAGGGGCATTTCTGTACTTTTTTAGGTTTGGGATGTTCTAAAAAGTGTCCTTATCTCTTATTAGACGTGTGGATGCGATGTCAAGGGTCGTAACCTTCGAATCGATACCTATTTCGACTTATGTTCATTTGTAATTTAAACCAGACAGGGTGGGTCGTTTGGGGTTGTTTGGGGGCATTTCTGTACTTTTTTGGGTTTGGGACGTTCTAAGAAATGTTCTTATCTCTTATTAGACGTGTGGATGCGATGTTTAGTGTCGTGACCATCGACTCGATACCTATTTCGACATATGTTGATTTTCGATTTAAACAAGACCGAGTGGGTCATTTGGGGTTATTTGGGGGCATTTCTATACTTTTTTGGGTTTGAGACCTTCAAAAATGTGTCCCTATTTCTTATTACACGTGTGGATATGAAGTTGAGGGACGTGACCTTCCTATCAGTACTAATTTCGATAAATGTACATTTTCGGTTTAAACCAGATCGGGTGGGTCGTTTGGGGTTATTTGGGAGTATTTCTGTCATTTTTGGGTGTGGGATGTTCTAAAAAGTGTCCTTACCTTTTATTATACGTGTGGATGCGATGTTGAGGTCGTGAACTTCAAATCGATACCTATTTCGACCTATGTTCATTTTCGGTTTAAACGAAACCGGGTGGGTCATTTGGGGTTATTTTTGGGCATTTCTGTACTTTTTTGAATTTGGGATGTTCTAAAAGCTGTCCTTATCTCTTATTATAGATGTGGATATGAAGTTGAGGGTCATGACCTTCGTATCGATACCAATTTCGACGAATGTTCATTTTCAGTTTAAACCATATCGGGTGGGTCATTTGGGGTTATTTGGGGGCAATTCTGTAATTTTTTGGGTTTGGGATGTTCGAAAATGTGTCCTCATCCCTTATTAGATGTGTGGATGCGATGTTGAGGGTTGTGACCTTCGAATTGATTACCTATTTTGACATATGTTCATTTTCGATTTTAACAAGATCGGGTGGGTCTTTTGGGATTATTTGGGGGCATTTTTGTACTTTTTTGAGTTTTAGTTGTTCTTAAATATGTCCTTATCTCTTATTACATGTGTGGATATGAAGTTGAGGGTCGTGACCTTCATATCGATACCAATTTCAGCAAATGTTCATTTTTGGTTTAAACCAGACCGGGTTGGTCGTTTGGGGTTATTTAGGGGCATTTCTGTACTTTTTTTGGGTGTCGGATGTTCTAAAATGTGTCCTTATCTCTTATAAGACATGTGGATGCGATGTCAAGGGTTGTAACCTTCGAATCGATACCTATTTCAACTTATGTTCATTTGCGGTTCAAACCAGACAGGGTGGGTCGTTTGGGGTTGTTTGGGGGCATTTCTGTACTTTTTTGTGTTCGGGATGTTCAAAAAAATTTTCCTTATCTCTTATTAAATGTGTGTATTGACCATCCAATTAATACCTATTTGGACATATGTTCATTTTTGATTTAAACAAGACCGAGTGGGTCATTTGGGGATATTTGGGGGCATTTCTGTACTATTTTGGGTTTGGGATGCTCTAAAATGCATCCTAATCTCTTATTACAGGTGTGGATATGAAGTTCAGGGTCGTGACCGTCGTATCGATACCAATTTTGGCAAATGTTCAGTTTTAGTTTAAACCTGACCGGGTGGGTTGTTTGGGGTTATTTGGGGTCATTTTTGTACTTTTTTGGGTTTGGGAAGTTCTAAAATGTGTCCTCATCTCTTATTAGATGTGTAGATGCGATGTTGAGGGTCGTGACCTTCGAATTGATACCTATTTCCATATATGTTCATTTTCGGTTTAAACCAAACCAGGTGGGTCGTCTGTGGTTATTTGGGGGCATTTCTATAGTTTTTTGGGTTTTGAACATTCTAAAATGTGTCCTATCTCTTCTTAGACGAGTGGATGCAATGTTGAGGGTCGTAACCTTCGAATGGATACCTATTTTGACTTATGTTCATTTGCGGTTTAAACCAGATCGGGTGGGTGGTTTGGGGTTGTTTGGGGGTATTTCAGTACTTTTTTAGGTTTACGATGTTCTAAAAAGTACCCTTATCTCGTATTAGATGTGTAGATGCGATGTTGATGGTCTTGACCTTCGAGTTGATACCTATTTCGACATATGTTCATTTTCGGTTTAAACCAGACCAGGTGGGTCTTCTGTGGTTATTTGGGGGCATTTCTATAGTTTTTTGGGTTTTGAACATTCTAAAAAGTGTCCTTATCACTTCTTAGACGTGTGGATGCAATGTCGAGGGTCGTAACCTTCAAATCGATACCTATTTTGACTTATGTTCATTTGTGGTTTAAACCAGATCGGGTAAGTTATTTGGGGTTGTTTGGGGGCATTTCAGTACTTTTTTAGGTTTACGATGTTCTAAAAAGTACCCTTACCTCGTATTAGATGGGTGGGTCGTTTGGGGTTATTTTGGGGCATTGCTGCACTTTTTTGGGTTTGGTATGTTCTAAAAAGTGTCATTATCTCTTATTAGATGTGTGGATGCGATGTTGAGGGTCGTGACTATTGAATTGATACCTATTTCGACCTATGTTCATTTTTGGTTTAAACCAAACCGGGTGGGTCGTTTGGGGTTATTTGGGGGCATTTTTGTACTTTCTTGGGTTTGGGATGTTCTAAAATGTGTCCTCAACTCTTCTTACTGGTGTAGATATGAAGTTGAGGGTCATGACCTTCGTATCGATACCAATTTAGATAAATGTTCATTTTCGGTTTAAACCAGACCGGGTGGGTCGTTTGGTGTCAATTGGAGGCATTTCTGTACTTTTCTGGTGTGGATATGAAGTTGAGGGTCGTGACCTTCATATCGATACAAATTTCGACGAATGTTCATTTTCAGTTTAAACAAGATCGGGTGCATCGTTTGGGGTTGTTTGGGGGCGTACTTTTTTGGGTTTGGGATGTTCTAAAATGTGTCCTTATCTCTTATTACAGGTGTGGATATGAAATTGAGGGTCGTGACCTTCGTATCGATACCAATTTCGGCAAATGTTTATTTTCTGTTTAAACCAGACCGGGTGGGTCATTTGGGGTTATTTGGGGGCATTTTTATACTTTTTTGGCTTTGGGATATACTAAAATGTGTCCTCATCTCTTATTAGATGGGTAGATGCAATGTTGAGGGTGGTGACCTTCGAATTGATACCTATTTCGACATATGTTCATTTTCGGTTTAAACCAGACCAGGTGGGTCTTCTGTGATTATTTGGGGCTATTTCTATAGTTTTTTGGGTTTTGAACGTTCTAAAAAGTGTCCTTATCTCTTCTTAGATGTGTGGATGCAATGTCGAGGACGTATGTTCATTTGCGGTTTAAACCACATCGGGTGGGTTGTTTGGGGTTGTTTGGGGGTATGTCCTTATCCCTTATTGGATGTGTGGATGCGATGTTGAGGGTCGTGACCTTGGAATCAATACCTATGTCGACATATGTTCATTTTCGATTTAAACAAGATCGAGTGGGTTGTTTGGGGTTATTTGGCGGCATTTCTGTACTTTTTTGGGTTTGGGATGTTCTAAAATGTGTCCTTATCTGTTGTTATAACATGTGTGGATATGAAGTTGAGGGTCGTGACCTTCATATCGATACTGGTTTAGACAAATGTTCATTTTCGGTTTAAACCAGACCAGGTTGGTCGTTTGGGGTTATTTGGGGGCATTTCTGTACTTTTTTAGGTTTGGGATGTTCTAAAATATGTCCTTATCTCTTATTACAGGTGTTGATATGAAGTTGAGGGTTGTGACCTTCGTATCGATACCAATTTTGATAAATGTTCATTTTCAGTTTAAACAATACTGAGTGGGTCGTTTGGGGCTATTTGGGGGCATTTCTATACTTTTTTGGGTTTGGGATGTTCTAAAAAGTGTCCTTATCTCTTATTAGATGTGTGGATGCGATGTCAAGGGTTGTATCCTTCGTATCGATACCTATTTAGACTTATATTCATTTTCAATTTAAACCAGACAGGGTGGGTCGTTTCGGGTTGTTTAGGGGCATTTAGGTACTTTTTTAGGCTTGGGATGTTCTAAAAAGTGTCCTTATCTCTTATTACACGTGTGGATATGAAGTTTAGGGTCGTGACCTTTGTATCGATACCAATTTCGACAAATGTTCATTTTTGGTTTAAACCAGACCGGGTAGGTCGTTTGGGGTTATTTGGGGGCATTTCTGTACTTTTTTAGGTTTGGGATGTTCGAAAATGTGTCCTTATCTTTCATTACAGGTGTGGATATGAAGTTGAGGGTCGTGACCATCGTATCGATACCAATTTTGACGAATGTTCATTTTTGGTTCAAACCAGATCGGGTGGGTCGTTTAGGGTTATTTGGGTGCATTTCTGTACTTTTTTGGGTTTGGGATGTTCTAAAATGTGTCCTCATCTCTTATTTGATGTGTGCATGCGATGTTGAGGCTCGTGACCTTCGAATAGATACCTATTTCGACATATGCTCATTTTCGGTTTAAACCAGACTGGGTGGGTCGTTTGGGGTTATTTGGAGGCATTTCTATAAGTTTTTTTGGTTTGTGATGTTCTAAAAAGTGTCCTTATCTCTTATTAGATGTGTGGATGCGATGTTAAGGGTCGTAACCTTCGAATCTATACCTATTTTGACTTATGTTCATTTACGATTTAAACCAGACAGGGTGGGTCGTTTGGGGTTGTTTGGGGGCATTTCGGTACTTTTCTAGGTTTGGGATGTTCGAAAATGTGTCCTTATCTCTTATTACAGGTGTGGATATGAAGTTGAGGGTCGTGACCTTCGTATTGATACCAATTTAGACAAATGTTCTTTTTCGATTTAAACCAGACCGGGTGGGTTGTTTGGGGTTATTTAGGGACATTTCTGTATATTTTTGGGTTTGGAATGTTCTAAAATGTGTTCTTATCTGTTATTACTAGTGTGGATATGAAGTTGAGGGTTCTGATTTTTGTAGCGATACCAATTTCGATGAATGTTCATTTTCGGTTTTAACCAGATCGGGTGGGTCATTTGGGGTTATTTGGGGGCATTTTTGTACTTTTTTGGGTTTGGGATGTTCTAAAATGTGTCCTTATCTCTTATTACAGGTGTTGATATGAAGTTGAGGGTTGTGACCTTCGTATCGGTACCAATTTTGATAAATGTTCATTTTCGGTTTAAACAAGACCGAGTGGGTCGTTTGGGGCTATTTGGGGGCATTTCTATACTTTTTTGGGTTTGGGATGTTCTAAAAAGTGTCCTTATCTCTCATTAGACGTGTGGATGCGATGTCAAGGGTTCTAACCATTGAATGGATACCTATTTTGACTTATTTTCTTTTGCAATTTAAACCAGATAGGGTGGGTCGTTTTGGGTTGTTTTGGGGCATTTAGGTACTTTTTTAGGTTTGGTATGTTCTAAAATGTGTCCTTATCTCTTCTTATAGGTGTGGATATGAAGTTGAGGGTCATAACCTTCGTATCGATACCAATTTTGACGATTGTTCATTTTCGGTTTAAACCAGATCGGGTGGGTCGTTTGGGGTTATTTGGGTGCATTTCTATACTTTTGTGGGTTTGGGATGTTCTAAAATGTGTCCTCATCTCTTATTAGATGTGTGGATGCGATGTTGAGGGTCGTGACCTTCGAATTGATACCTATTTCGACATATGTTCATTTTCGATTTAAACCAGACTGGGTGGGTTATTTGGGGTTATTTGTAGGCATTTCTATAAGTTTTTTGGGTTTGGGATCTTCCAAAAAATGTTCTTATCTCTTATTAGAAGTGTGGATGCGATGTCAAGGGTCGTAACCTTCGACTCGATACCTTTTTTGGCTTATGTTCATTTACGATTTAAACCAGACAGGGTGGGTTGTTTGGGGTTGTTTTGGGACATTTTGCTACTTTTCTAGGTTTGGGATGTTCTAAAATGTGTCCTTATCTCTTATTACATGTGTGGATAAGAAGTTGAGGGTTGTGACCTTTGTATCGATACCAATTTCAACAAATGTTCATTTTCGGTTTAAACCTGACCTGGTGGGTCGTTTGGGGTTATTTGGGGGCATTTTTGTACTTTTTTGGATTTGAGATGTTCTAAAATGTGCCCTTATCTCTTATTACAGGTGTGGCTATGAAGTTGAAGGTCGTGACCTTCGTATCGATACCAATTTAGATAAATGTTCATTTTCGATTTAAACCAGACCGGGTGGATCGTTTGGGGTTATTTAGGGACATTTTTGTACATTTTTGGGTTTGGAATGTTCTAAAATGTGTTCTTATCTGTTATTACGAGTGTGGATATGAAGTTGAGGGTTCTGATTTTTGTACCGATACCAATTTCGACGAATGTTCATTTTCGGTTTTAACCAGATCGGGTGGGTCCTTTGGGGTTATTTGGGGGCATTTCTGTACTTTTTTTGGGTTTGGGATGTTCTAAAATGTGTCCTTATCTCTTATTACAGGTGTTGATATGAAGTTGAGGGTTGTGACCTTCGTATCGATACCAATTTAGATAAATGTTCTTTTTCAGTTTAAACAAGACCGAGTGGGTTGTTTGCGGCTATTTGGGGGCATTTCTATACTTTTTTGGGTTTGGGATGTTCTAAAAAGTGTCCTTATCTCTTATTATACGTGTGGATGCGATGTCAAGGGTTGTAACCTTCGAATCGATACCTATTTTGACTTATGTTCATTTGCAATTTAAACCAGACAGGGTGGGTCGTTTTGGGTTGTTTAGGGGCATTTAGGTACTTTTTTAGGTTTGGGAAGTTCTAAAATGTGTCCTTATCTCTTCTTACACGTATGGATATTAAGTTGAGGGTCGTGACCTTTGTATCGATACCAATTTCGATAAATGTTCTTTTTCGGTTTAAACCAGACTGGGTGGGTCGTTTGGGGTTATTTGGGGACATTTTTGTGCATTTTTGGGTTTGGGATGCTCTAAAACGTGTCTTTATCTCTTATTACAAGTGTGGATATGAAGTTGAGGGTCGTGACCTTCATATCCATACCAATTTTGACGAATGTTCATTTTCGGTTTAAACCAGATCGGGTGGGTCGTTTGGGGTTATTTGGGTGCATTTTTTTTTTTTTTTTTTTTTCGATAAGTAAGAAGATTGTATTAGAAAAGGAGGAAAAACTACAAACGGAGGCATTCTCTAAGAATCCGATAAGGGGAAGAGAACCCAAAGCACGATGGGACGGGCCCCATCAAACAAGAACCGAGCCAAAAAGGCTACGGCCTGTAATAAGTGACAAAATCTGAGTCCTGCTTAAGGTAGTCAATAAGGGCAGGGGGGAAATCTCCAGGATCCCAAACTACCCCATGTGAGTCGCAAGGGACTGCAGCCATAAAATCTGATGGTCGATTTTGTTCTCTCCAAACATGGGTGAATTCTTTCATTCTCAAATCATTTGCCAAAGCAAGGATTCTACTCTTGAGAGGTTGTACTTTCCAAGGTCCTACAACCTTGCCAGAAATAGTGTCATTCGCCAACTTGGAATCAGATCTGATAGAAGCATCAAGGATTCCTCTCTCTATGCAAAGGGAGATGCCTCTATGTATAGCAGCCAGCTCCATGGAGAGAATGCAAAGTTCCAGCCCTTGGTTAGCAAATGCAGCTATAGGTTGTCCAATCGCATTACGAATCACTCCTCCAAAAGCAGCTCTACCATTGGACAACGAACCATCACAGTGAAGGGACCACAAATTGTTAGGAGGTAAGAACCACGAGCATGGTCTCGGCATCCTAATAGCCCAATGAACTTGCAAGTTCCAGGCCGAAGCAATGTGGGAATTAGCAGGACTAGGATCCCCACTCAAAGAACCAGATGTGACTATAGTCCTAACATCCCCCTTGATAGCTTCCACAATCTGATCCTTAGATCTAGCCTTTTGCCAAAAAATTCTGAAATTTCTTTCAAACCAAATATGCTTGACAGTGGCACAAAATGCAAGCTTTAAAACCACACCTAAGCTCCCTGCTCTTCCTGCAGCATAACGAACCCAAATGGCAGCATCAAATATGTTCATGGGAGCCTGTCCATGAAGAGAACACATACCAAAGATCCTCCTCCAAATATCAATGGAAAAAGGGCAAGCAAAGAAAATATGGTTTCTGCTCTCAATACCAGCCCAACAAAACTCACAACTATGTTGAACCGGGATCCCCCTGTGAAGAAGATTATCCCTAGTGGGGACAGCATCAACCAGACACCTCCAAGAAACAAAAGAGTGGGACTTAATGCTGCCTTCAAACCAAATTGCTTCACTCCAATCTACGGGGTTGGCCTTCACACGGGTGGCATTCCAAGCCGATTTGGTTGAAAAGATACCTGTCGGATTGCCAGTCCATACTACCAAATCCGGGTTGTCACCATGCAACTTATCAATGGAGGGGAGGGCTCTCCACACATCAATAAGGTCAAAAGAGGTTGAAGGGCCAGGCAGCCAGTCTCCATCCCGAACAATTTCCTTGACAAGTGCATGATGGGCTGCAAGCACATAAGATCCCGCATCATAGCAAATCCTACTACCAAACCTATTAAAAAGGACTCCCTCTGGGTGCCACTTATCGAGCCAAAGTTTGGTGGATCTGCCATTGCCAATGAAGGTATTAATTAAAGGCAATGCCTTATCTCTATATTTCAAAACTTTCCTCCAAACCCAAGAGCAATTTTGCAACACCTTAACTGTCCAAAGCGATTCCTGCTTGAGGTACCTCTGCTGGACCCAATGCACCCAAAGTCGTTTTTGCTTGGAGGCAATCCACCAGATTTGCTTCATAATACCAGCCACATTCATCTCCTTAACCCGCTTAAGCCCAAGACCTCCTTCAGTTTTAGGCTTGCAGACCGCATCCCAAGAAATGAAGTGCATTTTCCTTTCAAGCGAGGGGCCTGACCAAAGGAAATTAGAAAACATGGACTCAAGCTGTGAGATAAGGTTACCTGGCAGCCCAAAAATACCAGCCCAGTAAATGTAGCATCCTTGGAGCACAGAAGAGATAAGTTGGAGATGCCCCAGCATAAGATAAAAACCTGGCTTTCCATCCTTCCAATTTCCTTCTAACCAAATCTAAAATAGGACTGCAATCTTTCAAGGACAGCCTGCCCGAGACAAGAGGGACGCCGAGGTACCTGATAAGGAGAGTGGTCTCAGAGAAACCTGTTAATTCCAAAAGTTCCATACTACTAGTTTGGGTTAGGCCCCCTACAATAATAGAGGAATTAGATCTATTGAGATGCAGCCCTGAAAGACCTGCAAACTCGTCAAGACCCCCCAAACTAGCCAAAACAGATTCGCGATTGGCCTTCACAAAGATCATTAGGTCATCCACAAATATAAGGTGAGAAAGATGTAGAGCTTTACATCTAGGCAGCAATTTGATTTGACCATCTACTTCCAGCCTTCGTATAATTCCTGAAAAAGCTTCCATGGCAATAGTGAACAAATAAGGAGAGAGCGGGTCACCTTGCCTGATACCTCTATCTCCCTTGAAGTAACCTGTGGGGCTGCCATTAATGAGAACGGAGAACATGGGTGTGGTAACACAAGCCTTAACCCATCCAAGGAATTTCCCTGTGAAGCCCATTCTTTCCATCACTCCAAAATAGAAAGTTCCTGCTCAAGGAGTCATAGGCTTTATGGAGATCAACCTTCAACACCACAGTGGGGTTGGCTGCTTTCTGCTCAATTCCTCTCACAATATCATGGCAAACAAGAATATTATCAACTATAGATCTTCCTTTGATAAAAGCTGATTGATTGAAACTGATCACCTCGCCGATAACCTTCTGGAGTCTATTAGAGATGATCTTAGAAATGATCTTATAAAGCAGATTGCAAAGGGCAATGGGTCTATAGCCCGCAAAGGAGGAAACATCTCCAGATTTAGGGATCAGAGAAATAAAGGTAGCATTAACAGAATAGGGCATAAAGGAGTTCTCAAAAAACCATTTAATAGCCTTGATAAGGTCCTCCTTAATAATCTCCCAGGTTGTTTTGTAAAATCTAGCCCCGAAACCATCAGGCCCTGGGGCCTTAGAATCTTTCATAGCAAAGACCACACCCTTGATCTCCTCTCTACTAATCTCCCTTTCCAATTCCAATATCTGAATTTCAGAAATAGCACCCGAAAGGTGGATAGAATTTGGGCAGGTTCCCTCATCAATTGAATCAGTCCCAAATAAATTACAATAAAACTTTACAGCCTCTTCTTTAATCCTTTTTGGTTCATCAACCACCACTCCATTCTGATCAACAATCTCCAGAATATGCTTTCTATTGAATCTGCTGCGCATGGACTTATGAAAAAAACTGTTATTTCCATCACCTAGTTGGAGCCACTTCACCCTAGATTTCTCCTTTAGGACCCTCTCCTCCATTTGCAAAGCACTCCAGAGCTTGCCCTTGGCCTCTCTCTCTAGGATAATTAGAGAATCATCCATCGGATTCAAAGATATATCAGCCTGAATTCTGGAAAGTTCCTCCTCAGCCACCTTGACAGAATGAAAAACATCCCCAAAATCCTCCTTATTCCACCTCTTCAGCTCAAGCTTAACATTCCTTAACTTTGCAGCGAAACAAAGAAGAGGATTGGACTGTGGCTTTATAGGGAAAGCCCAGCCTTTCTTAACCACTTCAAAGTAATCTCCATGAGTAGTCCAAGCATCGAAAAATTTGAAAGGCTTTGGACCTGAATTGAAATTGTCCAACAGCTTAAGGATAATCGGACTATGGTCAGAGATACCAGGGCAAAGGAAATTCGCCTCAGAAAAACTTAGTTTATCTAGCCAATGGCTGTTAACTAAGACCCGATCAAGTTTACAACAAATTCTGCTGCTGCCTTTTTGGTTATTACTCCAAGTAAACATTTCTCCTTTCCACTTCAAATCAGCTAGGCCCGAATTGAAAATACAAGCGTTAAAGTCCTCTACAGCCCCATGAAGAATGGCCTCCCCTCCAAGCTTCTCATTCTGATGCCGAAAAATATTAAAATCCCCCATTACAGCCCAGGGGTCGATCATACCAGCAGCAATTTCCTTTATGTCCTTCCACAGCTCAAGCCTCCCCTCAAGAGTATTAAAAGCATAAACAGCGGTGCAGTGGCAGGCCAAAGAAGAACCAAGAATTCCAACTTTCAAATGAATAAATTGAGGTTTAGATTTAATGATCTCAACCTTTAAACTCTCCTCATCCCAACCAATCCAAATTCTGGCATGGTGTTCTGGACTACAGTTATGAGTGAATTTCCATCCCCTTTTAAGGTTTTGAAAAGTAGTATTAACATTATTCTCCTTAACTTTTGTCTCCAAAAGAATAGCCAACTTATACTCCTTAGCAGCAAGCATTCTTTTAACACTTCTTTGTTTTTCAGGGGCATTCAGCCCTCTCACATTCCAGCATAGACTATTCATTAGGAACGATTAGGAGGGGTTGGAGCCAGCTTCTTACCCCCCAAAGCCAATCCAATCTTAGTCCCCCTTCACAGCCGAACTAGCATTGGAAGTGATTTCAATACGCTGAGGCTTGAAAGAAGCCAAAAATCTTCTCCTTCCCTGCTCCCTTAGTCCTCTCCCCTCTTTATCTGAATTTAAAACAATGGGGATAGTGGGGTTGGACATACCTTCAAATGTGGGGTCTTTCAAAGATAAGCTAGCCGAATCCTTTCTTCCTTTGGTGGAGAGGCTGGTAGTTTTGGAAATCAAATCTGGCCGGGCAACTTCTTTAGCTCCTTCTTCAATGACATCACCATCCAACGTGGCCCCCTCATCAAGAATCTTCAAAAGAGAATCCCTAATAGAGCTCCCCCAATCAGCATTGCTTACCAAAACTGAAGTGGAAGAATTATTACCTTCCATAAGTGCCCCACTCTCCTTCTCTCCACCCTCACCAATTCTCTCCTTCATGGTCAACGCATGGGCTTTAGTAGGAGAAGACCCAGCTGTCACATTCATCCCATTTGAATTTTCCAAAATCTCCACACCATCCAAGCCAGCTATACCTTTTCTTCCAAGATTCTCCCCATCTGTCGTAATTAAAGAATCCAAGGCATTCATCCCATTTGAATTTTCCAAAATCTCCACACCATCCAAGCCAGCTATACCTTTTCTTCCAAGATTCTCCCCATCTGTCGTAATTAAAGAATCCCTTGGATTCTGCCCATCATCCAGCTCATCTCCTAATAAGATGTTGCAAGAATCAACATCCAACATTAGCTCCTTTGGATCATAGGCAACTTCCTCCGTTAGATCTTCCAGCAAAGCAAATGCATTGACATGAACAACTTCCTTCCCCTTACCAGCTGCAATCTTGGTTGGAGAATTAGGAAGATTTCTAGAACCAGCAGATTTGGAAATCCCCATAGATTTTGTGATCCCAGCAGATTCCGTGATCCTAGCAAATCTTTCACCCAAGTTGGCACCTCCATTTGAATTTTGAATCTCAGCCCCATCACCACCGTGCATGGCCTGAGCACCACCACCACGTCCCGCTCCGGCCACCTGAGAATGACCAGCACCAGCTTTCACCCCACACTCTTTTCAGCTGTTACCCTTCTGTGTAGCTTGATTAGCACCACATTGACTAGTGGCATGGCCAAAAATCATGCAGCTATTGCAGCGTGGAGGGCACCATTCATACTTCACTTTTTGAAAGAACACCAACCCTTCATCATCATGGACAGCCACTTGCTCCGGGACATCATGGGTAGCCTCAATTTCCACACATATGCGGGCATAGGAGAGCCTTTCCTTAGTCATTGTCATTTTGTCAGTGGCTATCGGTTTGCCGATAACACTAGCAATCGAACTCAAAGCCTCCACATTCCAGAAGTGAAAAAGAAGGTTGGGGAAAGTAATCCAGATAGGAATGGAGTTTAATTCAACCTTTTGAAGCTTCATTCCTAGTTTCCAAGGCCGGAGGATCAACGGTCTTCGCTGCACAGTCCATGGTCCTCCGTCTAGCACTTTAACTTTATCTTCCTCCAAATTCAAACGAAAAACAAAGAATCCACTCTCTAAAAGATTAACATCCACATGCCCAGAAATACTCCATTGTTTCAGCAGCACTTCCTTAACATAAGTAAAACTTGGCCTACGGCCAATGAAATGCCCAAGAAGAGTGTTCTTCCATTTAGATAATTCTGCCTTAAGCATGGCTGAAGAACATTGTGCAACACGCATACCATTAATACAAACAGGCTCAATGAAACTTAACTCCAAACCTTCACTATTAAGGGAGCTTAAAGAAGATTGAAAGAATAAAGTCCATGACACCCCCTTCCGAACAGCTTCTCCATGTATATCCATTCCCGATCCTGCCACCAAAACACCACCACCACCCGAGGAGGATCCCCCACCTGCAGCAACTTCTCTCGGCCTTGATCCACCACCAAGACCACCCCCTGCCGACTTAGAACCGCCATCCACCGAACCCCTAGCTTCCCCCTCTCCCGGAATGGGTAGAGGAAGAAGACCATCAGCCGAAGCAAATGGCCCGCCGGCCATCACCAAGATCAACCACCAAGAGCACCACACTCAAAATCTCCAGAGCTTCTCAAATCGACATATGTTCATTTTTGGTTTAAACCAGACTGGGTGGGTCGTTTGGGGTTATTTGGGGGCATTTCTGTACTTTTTTGGGTTTGGGATGTTCTAAAATGCGCTCTTATCTCTTATTATAGGTGTGGATATGAAGTTGAGGGTCGTGACCTTTGTATCGATACCAATTTTGACAAATGTTCATTTTCATTTTAAACTAGACCAGGTGGGTCGTTTGGGGTTATTTGGGGGCATTTCTGTACTTTTTTGGGTTTGGGATGTTCTAAAATGCGCTCTTATCTCTTATTGCAGGTGTGGATATGAAGTTGAGGGTCGTGAACTTCGTGTCGATACAAATTTAGACAAACGTTCATTTTCGGTTTAAACCAGACTGGGTGGGTCGTTTGGGGTTATTTGGGGGCATTTCTACAAGTTTTTTGTGTTTGGGATGTTCTAAAAAGTGTCCTTATCTCTTATTAGACGTGTGGATGCAATGTCAAGGGTCGTAACCTTCGAATCGATACCTATTTTGACTTATGTTCATTTGCGATTTAAACCAGACAGGGTGGGTCGTTTGGGATTGTTTGGGGGCATTTCGGTACTTTTATAGGTTTGGGATGTTCTAAAATGTGTCCTTATCTCTTATTACACGTGTGGATATGAAGTTGAGGGACGTGACCTTTGTATCGATACCAATTTCGACGAATGTTCATTTTCGGTTTAAACCTGATCGGGTGGGTCATTTGGATTTATTTGGGGGCATTTCCATTCTTTTTTGGGTTTGGGATGTTCTAAAATGTGTCCTCATCTCTTATTAGATGTGTGGATGCGATGTTGAGGGTCGTGACCTTCGAATTGATACCTATTTTGACATATGTTCATTTTTCGGTTTAAACCAGACCGGGTGGGTCTTTTGGGTTTATTTGGGGGCATTTCTATACTTTTTTGTGTTTGGGATGTTCTAAAAAATGTCCTTATCTCTTATTAGATGTGTGGATGCGATGTCAAGGGTTAGAACCTTCGAATCGATACCTATTTCGACTTATGTTCATTTGCGATTTAAACCAGACAGGGTGGGTCATTTGGGGTTGTTTGGGGGCATTTCTGTATTTTTTTGGGTTTGGGATGTTCTAAAAAATGTGTTTATCTCTTCTTAGACATGTAGATGCGATGTTGAGGGTCGTGACCTTCGAATCGATACCTATTTCGACATATGTTCATTTTTTATTTAAACCAGATAGGGTGGGTTGTTTGGTGTTGTTTGGGGGCATTTCGGTACTTTTTTTGGGTTTGGGATGTTCTAAAATGTGTCCTTATCTCTTATTACAGGTGTAGATATGAAGTTGAGGGTCGTGACCTTCGTATCGATACCAATAGACAAATGTTCATTTTCGATTTAAACCAGACTGGGTGGGTTGTTTGGGGTCATTTGGGGCCATTTCTGTACTTTTTTGGGTTTGGGATGTTCTAAAATGTGTCCTTACCTCTTATTACACATGTGGATATGAAGTTGAGGGTCGCGACCTTCGTATTGATAACAATTTCAACAAATGTTCATTTTCGAATTAAACAGACCGGGTGGGTCGTTTGGGGTTATTTGGGGGCATTTCTATACTTTTTTGGTATTGGGATGTTTTAAAATGTGTCCTTATCTCTTATTACCGGTGTGGATAAGAAGTTGATGGTTGTGACCTTGGTATCGACACCAATTTAGATAAATGTTCATTTTCGGTTTAAACAAGACCGAGTGGGTCGTTTGGGGCTATTTGGGGGCATTTCTATACTTTTTTGGGTTTGGGATGTTCTAAAAAGTGTCCTTATCTCTTATTAGACGTGTGGATGTGATGTCAAGGGTTGTAACCTTCGAATCGATACCTATATTGACTTATGTTCATTTGCAATTTAAACCAAACAAGGTGGGTCATTTTGGGTTTTTTGGGGGCGTTTAGGTACTTTTTTTAGGTTAGGGATGTTCTAAAATGTGTCCTTATCTCTTATTACACGTGTGGATATGAAGTTTAGGGTGGTGACCTTTGTATCGATACCAATTTTGACAAATGTTCATTTTCGGTTTAAACCAGACCGGGTAGGTGGTTTGGTGTTATTTGGGGGCATTTCTATACTTTTTTGGGTTTGGGATGTTCGAAAATGTGTCCTTATCTCTTATTATAGGTGTGGATATGAAGTTGAGGGTCGTGACCTTCGTATCGATACCAATTTTGACGAATGTTCATTTTCGCTTTAAACTAGATCGGGTGAGTCGTTTGGGGTTATTTGGGTGCATTTCTGTACTATTTTGGGTTTGGGATGTTCTAAAATGTGTCCACATCTCTTATTAGATGTGTGCATGCGATGTTGAGGGTCGTGACCTTCGAATTGATACCTATTTCAAAATATGTTCATTTTCGGTTTAAACCAGACTGGGTGGGTAGTTTGGGGTTATTTGGGGCCAGTTCTATAAGTTTTTTGGGTTTGGGATGTTCTAAAAAGTGTCCTTATCTCTTATTAGATGTGTGGATGCGATGTCAAGGGTCGTAACCTTCGAATCGATGCCTATTTCGACTTATGTTCATTTGCGATTTAAACCAGACAGGGTTGGTCATTTGGGGGCATTTCGGTACTTTTCTAGGTTTAGGATGTTCTAAAATGTGTCCTTATCTCTTATTACACGTGTGGTTATGAAGTTGAGGGTCGTGACCTTTGTATCGATACCAATTTCGACAAATGTTCATTTTCGGTTTAAACCAGACCGGGTGGGTCGTTTGGGGTTATTTGGGGGCATTTTTGTACTTTTTTGGGTTTGGGATGTTCTAAATTGTGCCCTTATCTCTTATTACAGGTGTGGATATGAAGTTGAGGGTCGTGACCTTCGTATTGATACCAATTTAGACAAATGTTCGTTTTCGATTTAAACCAGACCGGGTGGTTCGTTTGGGGTTAGTTAGGGGCATTTCTGTACATTTTTAGGTTTGGAATGTTCTAAAATGTGTCCTTATCTCTTATTACAGGTGTGGATATGAAGTTGAAGGTAATGAGCTTTGTGTCGATACCAATTTAGACAAATGTTCATTTTCGGTTTAAACAAGACCGAGTGGGTCGTTTGTGGTTATTTGTGGGCATTTCTTTAAGTTTTTTGGGTTTGGGATTTTCTAAAAAGTGTCCTTATCTCTTATTAGACGTGTGGATGTGATGTCAAGGGTCGTAACCTTTGAATCGATTCCTATTTTGACTTATGTTCATTTGCGATTTAAACCAGATAGGTTGGGGCTTTTTGGTTGTTTGGGGGCATTTCGGTACTTTTATAGGTTTGGGATGTTGTAAAATGTGTCCTTATCTTTTATTACACATGTGGATATGAAGTTGAGGGTCGTGACCTTTGTATCGATACCAATTTCGAAAAATGTTCATTTTTTATTTAAACCAGACCGGGTTGGTCGTTCGGGGTTATTTGGGGCCATTTCTGTACTTTTTTGGGTTTGGGAAGTTCTAAAATGTGTCCTTATCTCTTATTACAGGTGTGGTTATGAAGTTGAGGGTCGTGACCTTCGTATCGATACCAATTTAAACAGATGTTCTTTTTCGTTTTATACCAGACCGGGTGGGTCGTTTGGGGTTATTTGGGGACATTTCTGTACATTTTTGGGTTTGGGATGTTCTAAAATGTGTCCTTGTCTCTTATTACAGGTGTGGATATGAAGTTGAGGGTCGTGACCTTCGTGTCGATACCTATTTTGACGAATGTTCATTTTCGATTTAAACCCGATCGGGTGGGTCGTTTGGGGTTATTTTTGGCATTTCTATACTTTTTGGGTTTGGGATGTCCTAAAAAATGTCCTTATCTCTTATTAGTTGCGTGGATGCGTTGTTGGAGGTCGTGACCTTCGAATCGATACCTATTTCGACATATGTTCATTTTCGGTTTAAACCAAACTGGGTGGGTCATTTGCGGTTAATTGGGGGTATTTTTGTACTTTTTTGGGTTTGGGATGTTCTGAAATGTGTCCTTATCTCTTATTACAGGTGTGGATATGAAGTTGAGGATCGTGGCCTTCGTATCGATACCAATTATGACGAATGTTCATTTTCAATTTAAACCAGATCGGGTGGGTCGTTTGAGGTTATTTGGGGGTATTTCTGTACTTTTGTGGGTTTGGGTTGTTCGAAAATGTGTCCTCATATCTTTTTAGACGTGTGGATACGATGTTGAGGGTCGTGACCTTCGAATTGATTACCTATTTCGACATATGTTCATTTTCGGTTTAAATCAAACCGGGTGGATTGTTTGGGGTTATTTGGGATGTTGTAAAAAATGTCCTTATCTTTTATTAGACGTGTGGATACGTTGTTGAGGGTCGTGACCTTTGAATCGATAATTATTTCGACATATGTTCATTTTTTATTTAAACCAAACCAGATGGGTCGTTTGGGGTTATTTGGGGGCATTTTTGTACTTTTTTGGGTTTGGGATGTTCTAAAATGTGTCCTTATCTCTTATTATAGGTGTGGATATGAAGTTGAGGATCGTGACCTTCGTATCGATACCAATTACGATGAATAATCATTTTCGATATAAACCAGATCGGGTGGGTCGTTTGGGGTCATTTGGGGGCATTTCTGTACTTTTTTAGGTTTGGGATGTTCTAAAATGTGTCCATATATCTTATTACATGTGTGGATATGAATTGAGTGTCGTGACCTTCGTATCGATACCAATTTCGACAAATGTTCATTTTCAATTTAAACTGGACCAGGTGGCTCATTTGAGGTTATTTGGGGGCATTGCTCTACTTTTTTGGGTTTGGGATGTTCTAAAATGTGTCCTTATCTGTTATTGGACGTGTGGATGCGACGTCAAGGGTCGTAACCTTCAAATCGATACCTATTTCGACTTATGTTCATTTGCAGTTTAAACCAGACAGGGTGGGTCGTTTGGGGTTATTTGGGGGATTTCTGTATTTTTTGGGTTTGGGATGTTGTGAAATGTGTTCTTATCTCTTATTACACGTGTGGATATGAAGGTGAGGGTCGTGACCTTTGTATCGATACCAATTTCGACAAATGTTCATTTTCGGTTTAAACCAGATCGGGTGGGTCGTTTGGGGTTATTTGGGTGCATTTCTGTACTTTTTTGGGTTTGGGATGTCCTAAAAAATGTCATTATCTCTTATTAGACGTGTGGATCCATTGTTGAGGGTTGTGACCTTCGAATCGATACCTATGTCGACATATGTTCATTTTCGATTTAAACCAAACCGGGTGGGTTGTTTGGGGTTATTTGGGGGCATTTTTGTACTTTTTTGGGTTTGGGATGTTCTAAAATGTGTCCTTATCTCTTATTACAGGTGTGGATATGAAGTTAAGGATCGTGAACTTCGTATCGATACCAATTACGACGAATGTTCATTTTCGGTATAAACCAGATCGGGTGGATCGTTGGCGATTATTTGGGGGTATTACTGTACTTTTTTGGGTTTGGGATGTTCAAAAATGTATCCTCATGTCTTATTAGACGTGTGCATACGATGTTGAGGGTCGTGACCTTCTAATGGATTACCTATTTTGACATATGTTCATTTTTGGTTTAAATCAAACCGGGTGAGTCGTTTGGGGTTGTTTGGGGGCATTTGTGTACTTTTTTGGGTTTGGGATGTTCTAAAAAATGTCCTTATCTCTTATTAGACGTGTGGATGCATTGTTGAGGGTCGTGACCTTCGAATCGATTCCTATTTCGACATATGTTCATTTTCGGTTTAAACAAGACCGGGTGGGTTGTTGGGATTATTTGTGGGCATTTCTATACTTTTTTGAGTTTTGGATGTTCTAAAATGTGTCCTTATCTCTTATTACGCGTGTGGATGTGAAGTTGAGGTTCGTGACCTTCGTATCGATACCAATTTCGACAAATGTTTATTTTTGGTTTAAACCAGATCGGGTGGGTCGTTTGGGGTTATTTGGGTGCCTTTCTGTACTTTTCTGGGTTTGGGATGATCTAAAATGTGTCCTCATCTCTTATTAGATGTGTGGATGCGATGTTTAGGGTCGTGTCCTTCGAATTGATACCTATTTTGACACATGTTCATTTTTTATTTTAAACTAGACCGGGTGGGTCGTTTGGGGTTATTTGGTGGCATTTCTGTACTTTTTTGGGTTTGGGATGTTCTGAAATGTGTCCTTATCTGTTATTACACGTGTGGATATGAAGTTGAGGGTCGTGACATTCGTATCGATACAAATTTAAACAAATGTTTATTTTCGGTTTAAACCAGACTGGGTGGGTCATTTGGGGTTATTTAGGGGCATTTCTATACTTTTTTGGGTTTGGGATGTTCTAAAATGTGTCCTTATCTCTTATTACATGTGTAGATATGAAGTTGAGGGTCGTGACCTTCGTATCGATACCAATTTAGACGAACGTTCATTTTTGATTTAACAAAGACCGGGTGGGTCGTTTGGGGTTATTGAGGGGCATTTTTGTACTTTTTTGGGTTTGGGATGTTCTAAAAAGTGTCATTATATCTTATTACAAGTGTGGATATGAAGTTGAGGGTCATGACCTTCGTATCGATACCAATTTCGACGAATGTTCATTTTCGGTTTAAACCAGATCGGGTGGGTCGTTTAGGGTTATGTGGGTGCATTTCTTTACTTTTTTGGGTTTGGGATGTTCTAAAATGTGTCCTCATCTCTTATTAGATGTGTGGATGCGATGTTGAGGGTCATGACCTTCGAATTGGTACCTATTTCGACATATGTTCATTTTCGGTTTAAACCAGACCGGGTGGGTCGTTTGGATTTATTTGGGGCATTGCTATACTTTTTTGGGTTTGGGATGTTCTAAAATGTGTCCTTATCTCTTGTTACAGGTGTGGATATGAAGTTAAGGGTCATGACATGACCTTCGTATCGATACCAATTTCGACGAATGTTCATTTTCGATTTAAACCAAATCGGGTGGGTCGTTTGGGGTTATTTGGGGGATTTCTGTACTTTTTTGGGTTTGGGATGTTCTAAAATGTCTCCTTATCACTTATTACACGTGTGGATGCGATGTTGAGGGTCGTGACCTTCGAATCGATACCTATTTCGACATATGTTCATTTTCGGTTTAAACAAGACCGAGTGGATCGTTTGGGGTTATTTGGGGGCATTTCTGTACTTTTTTGGGTTTGGGATGTTCTAAAATGTGTCGTTATCTCTTATTACAAGTGTGGATATGAACTTGAGGGTCGTGACCTTCGTATCGATACCAATTTCAACGAATGTTGATTTTTGGTTTAAACCAGATCGGGTGGGTCGTTTGGGGTCATTTGGGGGCATTTATGTACTTTTTTGGGTTTGGGATGTTCTAAAATGTGCGCTTATCTATTATTACAGGTGTGGATATGAAGTTGAGGGTCATGACCTTCGTATCGATATCAATTTCGACGAATGTTCATTTTCGGATTAAACTAGATTGGGTGGGTCGTTTGGGGTTATTTTGGGGCATTTCTGTACTTTTTTGGGTTTGGGATGTTCGAAAATGTGTCCGCATCTCTTATTAGATGTGTGGATGCGATGTTGAGGGTCGTGACCTTCGAATTGATTACCTATTTCGACATATGTTCATTTTCGGTTTAAACAAGACCGGGTGGGTTGTTGGGATTATTTGTGGGCATTTCTATACTTTTTTGAGTTTTGGATATTCTTAAATGTGTCCTTATCACTTATTACACGTGTGGATATGAAGTTGACGGTCGTGACCTTCGTATCGATACCAATTTTGGCAAATGTTCATTTCGGTTTAAACTAGACCGGGTGGGTTGTTTGGGGTTATTTGGGGGCATTTCTGTACTTTTTTGGTTTTGGGATGTTCTAAAATGTGTCCTTATCTCTTCTTTTTTTTTTTGATAGGTAATATGTGAGTGTACAGAACGAAAAAAGAAGAAACAAAAGAAGGCAGCCAATTACCACCCCTTAGACAGACCTAAGGGAGAGGAAGAGGCCCCACACCCCCCGAGGACAGACCCCTCGAAAATACAAAGAAAAGGCAAGACCCACCCCAATGACGGAATCCTAAAGTAGGTCTTCCTATCAGTATCATCGTGAATCAGCCTCATCAGGTCTTCAGGAAAGTCCGGGGGATGAATAATAGTTTCCCCATCCCCACTGTCGATGGAGGCAACAAAATCTGCCGGCTGGTTCAGTTCCCTCCAAACATGTCTCACTTCAAGGTGAGTCAACTGGGTCAGGAGAGAGCTAATCTGGCACTTCAAAACATACACGCTCCAAGGGCAGCTGACCGTACCAGTAATGATATCCACTGCCAACTTCGAATCAGATCTAATCGAAACACTTTGAAGATCCCTCTCCAAGCACAAGGCCACCCCTCTGTGAATAGCTAATAACTCCATGCTAAGCACTGAAGTCTCCATCCCTTTACCCACATAGGCCAGAATAGGATCTCCAGTGGCATGACGAATAATTCCTCCATATGCAGCTCTGTCCACGCTCAAAGACCCATCACAACGGAGAGCTACCATATGGGCTGAAGGAGTAAACTAAGAACAAGCTTTAGAAACCGAAGCAGTCCAATTAACATGAATCCCCCACTTCTCAACCAAGAACTGATTCCTTGAGTTACTAGCAGCCACAACAGGGGGTAAGACCTTTAGTGACAACATCAAACTTTATATCTTGGAAAATTCTGTCAAAGGTCCTTGAAGTATTGCTAAAGAGACGCTGATTTCTTTCCCACCAAATATGGTAAACTGAAGCACAAAAAGCCAGCTTAGGAATGACATCTAACTTGTCATTGGTGCACACCACAAAGGAGAGCCAATTAACCACATCAGTTAGGGCAGAGGGCCCCTTCCCACTTGGAGAACAAAGAGAGCTAACCCTATTCCAAATAGAATTGGAAAAGGGACAATCAAAGAACAGGTGGGAGTGACTCTCCAATCCCCCCCCAACAAAGAACACAATTCTGCCCAACCAAGATGTTTCTTTTGATAAGTTGGTCCTTGGTTGGGAGACCCCCCTTAAGACACCTCCAGGTAGTACAAGAATGTCTAGGAAGATACCCAGGGAACCAAACAAGTTTGAACCAATCCACCTTTCGCAAATGAGCAAAAGTCAAAATAGGTATCGATTTGAAGGTTACGACCCTTCACATCGTATCCACACGTCTAATAAGGGATAAGGAGACTTTTTAGAACATCCCAAACCCATAAAAGTACAGAAATGCCCCCAAATAACCCCAAACGACCCACCCGGTCCGATTTAAACCGAAAATGAACATTCATCGAAATTCGTAGTGATACGAAGGTCACGACCCTCAACTTCATATCCACACCTGTAATAAGAGATAAGGACACATTTTAGAATATCTCAAACCCAAAAAAGTACAGAATTGCCCCCAAATAACCCCAAACGACCCACCCGGTCTGGTTTAAACTGAAAATGAACATTTGCCGAAATTGGTATCGATACAAAGGTCACGACCCTCAACTTCATATCCACCTATGTAATAAGAGATAAGGACACATTTTAGAACATCCCTAACCCAAAAAAGTACAGAAATACTCCCAAATATCCCAAAATGACCCACCCGATCTGGTTTAAACCAAAAATGAACATTCGTTGAAATTGGTATCGATAAGAAGGTCACGATCCTCAACTTCATATCCACACCTGTAATAAGAGATAATGACACATTTTATAAAATCCCAAACCCAAAAGAGTACAGAAATACCCCCAAATAACCCCAAACGACCCACCCGGTCTGGTTTAAATCGAAAATGAACATTTGACTAAATTGGTATCGATACGAAGGTCAAGACCGTCAACTTCATATCCACACGTGTAATAAGAGATAAGGACACATTTTAGAACATCCCAAACCCAAAAAGTACAGAAATGCCCCCAAATAACCCCAAACGACCCACTCGTCTTATTTAAACCGAAAATGAACAATTGTCTAAATTGGAATCGATACGAAGGTCACGACCCTCAACTTCATATCCACACGTCTATGAAGAGATAAGGACACTTTTTAGCACGTCCAAAATCTAAAAAAGTACAGAAATGCCCCCAAATAACCAAAAACGACCCACCCTGTCTGGTTTAAATTGAAAATGAACATATGTCGAAAAAGGTATCAATTCGAAGGTCATGACCCTCAACATCGCATCCACACATCTAATAAGAGATGAGGACACATTTTAGAACATCCCAAACCCAAAAAAGTACAGAAATGCCCCCAATAACCCCAAACGACCCACCCAGTCTGGTTTAAATTGAAAACGAACATTTGTCTAAATTGGTATCGATACGAAGGTCACGACCCTCAAATTCATATCCACACCTGTAATAAGAGAAAATGACACATTTTAGAACATCCCAAACCCAAAAAAGAACAGAAATGCCCCCAAATAGCCCCAGACGACCCACCCGGTCTGGTTTAAACCGAAATGAATATTTGTCCAAATTGGTATCGATCCGAAGGTCATGACCCTCAACTTCATATCCACATGTGTAATAAGAGATAAGGCCCCATTTTAGAACATCCCCAACCCAAAAAAGTACGGAAATGCCCCCAAAGAACCCCACATGACCCACTCGGTCTTGTTTAAACAGAAAATGAATATATGTCGAAGTAGGAATCGATTCCAAGGTCAGCACCCTCAACATCGTAACCACACATCTAAGAAGAGATAAGGACACTTTTTAGAATGTCCAAAACCACAAAAACTACAGAAATACCCCCAAATAACCCCAAACGACCCACCCAGTTTGATTTAAATCGAAAATGAACATATGTCGAAATAGGTATCGAGTCGAAGGTCCACACGTCTAATAAGAGATAAGAACAATTTTAAGAACATGCCAAACCCAAAAAAGTATAGAAATGCCCCCAAATAACCCAAAATGACCCACTCGGTCTTGTTTAAATCGAAAATGAACATAAGTCGAAATAGGTATCGATTCGAAGGTCACGACCCTCAACATCGCTTCCACACGTCTAATAAGAGATAAGGACATTTTTTACAACATCCGAAACCCAAAAAAATACGAAAATGCCCCCAAACAACCACAAATGACCCACCTTATCTAATTTAAACCGCAAATGAACATAAGTCAAAATAGGTATCGATTCGAAGGTTATGACCTTTGACATCGCATCCACACTTCTAATAAGAGACAAGGACACTTTTTAGAACATCCCAAACCCAAAAAAGTATAGAAATGCCCCCAAATAACCACAAACGACCCACTCGGTCTTGTTTAAACCGAAAATGAACATAAGTCGAAATAGGTAACGATTCCAAGGTCACGACCCTCAACATCGCATCCACACATCTAATAAGAGATAAGGACACTTTTTAGAACATCCCAAACCCAAAAAAGTACAGGAATGCCCCCAATTAACCCCAAATGACCCACCCGATCTGGTTTAAACCGAAAATGAACATTCATCGAAATTGGTATCGATACGAAAGTCACGACCCTCAACTTCATATCCACACCTGTAAGGACACATTTTATAATATCCCAAACCCAAAAAACTACAGAAAGCCCCCAAATAAATCCAAACGACCCACCAGGTCTGGTTTAAACCGAAAATGAACATTTGTCAAAATTGGTATCGATACGAAGGTCACGACCCTCAACTTCATATCCAAATGTGTAATAGAGATAAGGACACATTTTTAAACATCCCAAACCCAAAAAAGTACAGAAACACCCCCAAATAACCCAAAACGACCCACCCAATCTGGTTTAAATCGAAAATGAACATTCGTCGAAATTGGTATCGATACGAAGGTCACGATCCTCAACTTCATATCCACACCTGTAATAAGAGATAAGGACACATTTTAGAACATCCCAAACCCAAAAGAGTACAGAAATGCCCCCAAATAACCCCAAACGACCCACCCGGTCTCGTTTGAATCAAAAATAAACATTTGTCTAAATTGGTATCGATACGAAGGTCATGACCCTCAACTTCATATCCACATGTGTAATTCGAGATAATGAAACAGTTTAGAACATCCCAAACCCAAAAAAGTACAGAAATACCCTCAAATAACCCCAAACGACCCACTCGGTCTTCTTTCAATCGAAAATGAACATTTGTCTAAATTGGTATCAATACGAAGGTCACGACCCTCAACTTTGCATCCACTCATCTAATAAGCGATGAGGACACATTTTAGAACATTCCAAATCCAAAAAAGTACAGAAATGCCCCCAAATAACCCCAAACGACCCATCCGGTCTGGTTTAAACCGAAAATAAACATTTGTCCAAATTGGTATCGATCTGAAGGTCACGGCCCTCAACTTCATATCCACTCGTGTAATAAGAGACAAGGACACATTTTAGAACATCCCAAACCCAAAAAAATACAGAAATTCCCCCAAACAACCCGAAATAACCCACCCTATCTGGTTTAAACCGTAAATGAATATAAGTCGAAATAGGCATCAATTCGAAGGCTACGACCCTTGACATCACATCCACACTTCTATTAAGAGATAAGAACACTTTTCAGAACATCCCAAACCCAAAAAGATATAAAAATGCCCCCAAATTACCCCCAACGACCCACTCGGTCTTGTTTAAATCGATAATGAACATAAGTCAAAATAGGTAACGATTTCAAGGTCACGACCCTCAACATATCCACACATCTAATAAGAGATAAGGACACCTTTTAGAACATCCCAAACTCAAGAAATTATAGAAATGCCCCCAAATAACCACAAAAGACCCACCCAATCTGGTTTAAACCGAAAATGAACATTCATCGCAATTGGTATCGATACGAAGGTCACGACCCTCAACTTTATATCCACAACTGTAATAGGAGATATGGACACATTTTAGACTATCCCAAACCCATAAAAGTACATAAATGCCCCCAAATAACCCCAAACGACCCACCCGGTCTTGTTTAAACCGAAAATGAATATATGTCGAAATTGGTATCGATACGAAGGTCACGACCCTCAACTTCATATCCACACGTCTAATAGGAGATATGGACACATTTTAGAACATCCCAAACCCAAAAAAGTACAGAAATGCCCCCAAATAACCCCAACCGACCCACTCGGTCTTGTTTAAACCGAAAATGAAAATATGTCGAAATAGGTATCGAATCCAAGGTCACCACCCTCAACATCGCATCCACACGTCTAATATGACATAAGGACACTTTTAAAACATCCCAAACCCAAAAAACTGTAGAAATGCCCCCAAACAACCCCAAAGGACCCACCCGGTCTGGTTTAAACAGTAAATGAACATAAGGCAAAATAAGTATCGATTCGAAGGTTACGACCCTCGACATCACATCCACACGTATAAGAAGAGATAAGGACACTGTTTAGAATGTCCAAAACCTAAAAAACTAAAGAAATTCGCCCAAATGACCCCAAACGACCCACCCTATCTGGTTTAAATCGCAAATGAACATAAGTCGAAATAAGTATTGATTCGAAGGTTACAACCCTCAACATCGCATCCACACGTCTAATAAGAGATAAGGGTACTTTTTAGAACATCACAAACCCAAAAAAGTATAGAAATGGCCCCAAATAACCCCAAACGAGCCACCCAGTCTGATTTAAATAGAAAATGAACATATGTCAAAATTGGTATCGATTCGAAGGTCACGACCCTCAACTTCATATCCACACGTGTAATAAGAGATAATGACATTTTTTAGAACATCCCAAACCCAAAAAAGTATAGAAATGCCCCCAAATAACCCCAAATGACCCACTCGGTCTTGTTTAAACCGAAAATGAACATTTTTCCAAATTGGTTTCGATACGAAGGTCACGACCCTCAGCTTCATATCCACACCTGTAAGAAAAGATAAGGACACATTTTAGGACATCCCAAACGCACAAAAGTACAGAAATGCCCTCAAACAACCCCAAATGACCCAACCTGTCTGGTTTAAATCGCAAATGAACATAAGTCGAAAAAGGTTTCGATTCAAAGGTTACGACCCTTGACATCGCATCCACACGTCTGATAAGTGATAAGGAAACTTTTTAGAACATCCGAAACCCAAAAAAGTATAGAAATGCCCCTAAATAACACCAAACGACCCACTCAGTCTTGTTTAAACAAAAAATGAACATTTGTCCAAATTGGTATCGATACTAAGGTCACTACCCTCAACTTCATATCCACACCAGTAATAAGAGATAAGGACACATTTTAGAACATCCCAAACCCAAAAAAGTACAGAAATGCCCCCAAACGACCCACCCTATCTGGTTTAACTCGCAAATGAACAAAGTCAAAATAGGTATCGATTCGAAGGTTATGACCCTTAACATCGCATCCACACACGTCTAAAAAGTGATAAGGAAACTTTTTTAGAACATCCCAAACCAAAAAAAGTACATAAATGCCCCCAAATAACCCCAAAAGATCCACCCGATCTGGTTTAAACCGAAAATGAACATTTGACTAAATTGTTATCGATACGAAGGTCACGATCCTCAACTTCATATCCACACATGTAATTTGAGATGAGGACACATTTTAGAACATCCCAAACCCAAAAAAGTACAGAAATGCCCCCAAATAACCCCAAACGACCCACTCGGTCTTCTTTAAACCGAAAATGAACATTTGCCCAAATTGGTATCGATACGAAGGTCACGATCCTCAACTTCATATCCACACGTCTATGAGGAGAGAATGACACTTTTTTGAACATCCCAGACCCAAAAAAGTACACAAATGCCCCCAAATATTCCAAAACGACCCACCCGGTTTGGTTTAAATCGAAAATGAACATATGCCGAAATAGGTATCAATTCGAAGGTCACGACCCTCAACATCGCATCCACACATCTAATAAGCGATGCGGACACATTTTAGACATCCCAAACCCAAAAAAAGTACAGAAATGCCCCCAAATAACCCCGAACGACCCACCCGGTCAGGTTTAAATCGAAAATGAACATTTATCAAAATTGGTATCGATACGAAGGTCACGAACTTCAACTTAATATTCACACCTATAATAAGAGATAAGGACACAATTTAGAACATCCCAAATCCAAACAAGTGCAGAAATGCCCCCAAAATAACCCCTAACGACCCACCCGATCTGGTTTAAATCGAAAATGAACATTTGTCCAAACTGGTATCGTTCCGAAGGTCACGACCCTCAACTTCATATCCACACGTGCAATAAGAGATAAGGACACATTTTAGAATATCCCAAACCCAAAAAAGTACAGAAATGCCCCCAAATAACCCCAAATGACCTACTCGGTCTTGTTTAAATCGAAAATGAACATATGTCAAAATAGGAATCGATTCCAAGGTCAGCACCCTCAACATCGCATCCACACGTCTAATAAGAGATAAGGACACTTTTTAGAACAACTCAAACCCAAAAAAGTGCATAAATGCCCCCCAAACAACCCCAAACGACCCACCCGGTCTAGTTTAAACCGAAAATGAACATAAGTCGAAATAGGTGTCTATTCGAAGAAGAGATAAGGACACTTTTTAGAACGTCCAAAATCCAAAAAACTACAAAAATGCCCCTAAATAACCCCAAACGATCCACCCAATTTGATTTAAACCGAAAATGAACATATGTCGAAATAGGTATCGATTCGAAGGTCACGACCTTCAACATCGCATCCACACGTCTAATAAGAGATAAGGACAATTTTTAGAACAACCCAAACCCAAAAAAATACAAAAATGCCCCCAAACAACCCCAAAGGACCCACCCTGTCTGGTTTAAACCGTAAATGAACATAAGTCGAAATAGGTATCGATTCGAAGGTTACGACCCTGGACATCTCATCCACACTTCTAATGAGAGATAAGGACACTTTTTAGAACATCCCAAACCCAAAAAAGTGTAGAAATGCCCCTTAATAGCACCAAACGACCCACCCGGTTTGATTCGAACCAAAAATGAACATGTGCCAAAATAGGTATCGATTCGAA
Source organism: Telopea speciosissima (assembly GCF_018873765.1). Taxonomy (NCBI): domain Eukaryota; kingdom Viridiplantae; phylum Streptophyta; class Magnoliopsida; order Proteales; family Proteaceae; genus Telopea; species Telopea speciosissima. The sequence goes on along the minus strand of NC_057922.1, from coordinate 37,768,078 downwards.
GGTCACGACCCTCAAGATCGCATCCACACAACTAATAAGAGATAAGGACACATTTTAGAACATACCAAATTCAAAAAAGTATAGAAATGCTACCAAATAACCCCAAACGAACCACCCAGTTTGGTATAAACCAAAAATGAACATATGTCGAAATGGGTATCGATTCGAAGGTCACGACCCTCAACATCGCTTCCACACGTCCAATAAGAGATAAGAACGCTTTTTAGAACGTCCAAAATCCAAAAAACTACAGAAGTGCCCCCAAATAACCCCAAACGACCCGCTCGGTCTGGTCTAAATTGAAAATGGGCATATGTCGAAACAGGTATCAATTCGAAGGTCACGACCCTCAACCTCGCAACCACATAGCTAATAAGAGATGAGGACAAATTTTAGAACATCCCAAACCCAAAAAAGAACAGAAATGCCCCCAAATAAGCCTAAACGATCCACCCGGTCTAGTTTAAATCGAAAATGAACATTTGCCAAAGTTGGTATCGATACGAAGGTCACGACCCTCAACTTCATACCCACACGTGTAATAAGAGACAAGGACACATTTTAGAACATCTAAAAATTAAAAAAGTACAGAAATGCCTCCAAATAATCCCAAACAACCCACCCGATCTTGTTTAAACCGAAAATAAACATATGTCGAAATAGGTAATCAATTCGAAGGTCACGACCCTCAACATCGCATCCACACACACATCTAATTAGAGAAGAGGCCACATTTTCGAACATCCCAAACCCAAAAAAATATAGAAACGCCCCCAAATAACCCCAAACGACCCACCTGATCTGGTTTAAACCGAAAATGAACATACGTAGAAATAGGTATCGATTCTAAGGTCACGACCCTCAACATCGTATCCACATGTCTAATAAGAGATAAGGACACTTTTCAGCACATCCCAAACCCAAAAAAGTACAGAAATGCCCCCAAACAACCCCAAACGACCCACCTGGTCTGGTTTAAATCATCAATGAACATAAGTCGAAATAGTTATCGATTCGAAGGTTACGACCCTCAACATCGAATCCAAAAATCTAAGAAGAGATAAGGACACTTTTTAGAACGTCCAAAACCCAAAAAACTACAGAAATGCCCCCAAATAACCCTAGATGACCCACCCGATCTGGTTTAAGCCAAAAATGAACTTATGTCGAAATAGGTATCAATTCAAAGGTGACGACCCTCAACATCGCATGCACACAGCTAATAAGAGATTAGGACAAATTTTAGAACATCCAAAATCCAAAAAAGTACAGAAATGCCCCCAAATAAACCCAAACGACCAACCCGATCTAGTTTAAACCGAAAATGAACATTTGTCGAAATTGGTATCGATACGAAGGTCACGACCCTCAACTTCATACCCACACGTGTAATAAGAGACAAGGACACATTTTAGAACATCCAAAAATTAAAAAAGTACAGAAATGCCCCCAAATAATCCCAAACAACCCACCCGATCTTGTTTAAACCGAAAATATAATATGTCGAAATAGGTAATCAATTCGAAGGTCACGACCCTCAACATCGCATCCACACACACATCTAATTAGAGAAGAGGCCACATTTTCGAACATCCCAAACCCAAAAAAATATAGAAACGCCCCCAAATAACCCCAAACGACCCACCTGATCTGGTTTAAACCGAAAATGAACATACGTAGAAATAGGTATCGATTCCAAGGTCACGACCCTCAACGTCGCATCCACATGTCTAATAAGAGATAAGGACACTTTTCAGCACATCCCAAACCCAAAAAAGTACAGAAATGCCCCCAAACAACCCCAAACGACCCACCTGGTCTGGTTTAAATCGTCAATGAATATAAGTCGAAATAGTTATCAATTCGAAGGTTACGACCCTCGACATCGAATCCAAAAATCTAAGAAGAGATAAGGACACTTTTTAGAACGTCCAAAACCCAAAAAACTACAGAAATGCCCCCAAATAACCCTAGATGACCCACCCGATCTGGTTTAAGCCAAAAATGAACTTATGTCGAAATAGGTATCAATTCGAAGGTGACGACCCTCAACATCGCATGCACACAGCTAATAAGAGATTAGGACAAATTTTAGAACATCCAAAATCCAAAAAAGTACAGAAATGCCCCCAAATAAACCCAAACGACCCACCCGATCTAGTTTAAATCGAAAATGAACATTTGCCAAAGTTGGTATCGATACGAAGGTCACGACCCTCAACTTCATACCCACACGTGTAATAAGAGACAAGGACACATTTTAGAACATCTAAAAATTAAAAAAGTACAGAAATGCCTCCAAATAATCCCAAACAACCCACCCGATCTTGTTTAAACCGAAAATAAACATATGTCGAAATAGGTAATCAATTCGAAGGTCATGACCCTCAACATCGCATCCACACACACATCTAATTAGAGAAGAGGCCACATTTTCGAACATCCCAAACCCAAAAAAATATAGAAACGCCCCCAAATAACCCCAAACGACCCACCTGATCTGGTTTAAACCGAAAATGAACATACGTAGAAATAGGTATCGATTCTAAGGTCACGACCCTCAACATCGTATCCACATGTCTAATAAGAGATAAGGACACTTTTCAGCACATCCCAAACCCAAAAAAGTACAGAAATGCCCCCAAACAACCCCAAACGACCCACCTGGTCTGGTTTAAATCGTCAATGAACATAAGTCGAAATAGTTATCGATTCGAAGGTTACGACCCTCAACATCGAATCCAAAAATCTAAGAAGAGATAAGGACACTTTTTAGAACGTCCAAAACCCAAAAAACTACAGAAATGCCCCCAAATAACCCTAGATGACCCACCCGATCTGGTTTAAGCCAAAAATGAACTTATGTCGAAATAGGTATCAATTCAAAGGTGACGACCCTCAACATCGCATGCACACAGTTAATAAGAGATTAGGACAAATTTTAGAACATCCAAAATCCAAAAAAGTACAGAAATGCCCCCAAATAAACCCAAACGACCCACCCGATCTAGTTTAAACCGAAAATGAACATTTGCCGAAATTGGTATCGATACGAAGGTCACGACCCTCAACTTCATACCCATACGTGTAATAAGAGACAAGGACACATTTTAGAACATCCAAAAATTAAAAAAGTACAGAAATGCCCCCAAATAATCCCAAACAACCCACCCGATCTTGTTTAAACCGAAAATATAATATGTCGAAATAGGTAATCAATTCGAAGGTCACGACCCTCAACATCGCATCCACACACACATCTAATTAGAGAAGAGGCCACATTTTCGAACATCCCAAACCCAAAAAAATATAGAAACGCCCCCAAATAACCCCAAACGACCCACCTGATCTGGTTTAAACCGAAAATGAACATACATAGAAATAGGTATCGATTCCAAGGTCACGACCCTCAACATCGCATCCACATGTCTAATAAGAGATAAGGACACTTTTCAGCACATCCCAAACCCAAAAAAGTACAGAAATGCCCCCAAACAACCCCAAACGACCCACCTGGTCTGGTTTAAATCGTCAATGAATATAAGTCGAAATAGTTATCGATTCGAAGGTTACGACCCTCGACATCGAATCCAAAAATCTAAGAAGAGATAAGGACACTTTTTAGAACGTCCAAAACCCAAAAAACTACAGAAATGCCCCCAAATAACCCTAGATGACCCACCCGATCTGGTTTAAGCCAAAAATGAACTTATGTCGAAATAGGTATCAATTCGAAGGTGACGACCCTCAACATCGCATGCACACAGCTAATAAGAGATTAGGACAAATTTTAGAACATCCAAAATCCAAAAAAGTACAGAAATGCCCCCAAATAAACCCAAACGACCCACCCGATCTAGTTTAAATCGAAAATGAACATTTGCCAAAATTGGTATCGATACGAAGGTCACGACCCTCAACTTCCTACCCACACATGTAATAAGAGATAAGGACATATTTTAGAACATCCAAAACTCAAAAAAGTACAGAAATGCCGCTAAATAATCCCAAACAACCCACCCGATCTTGTTTAAATCGAAAATAAACATATGTCGAAATAGGTAATCAATTCGAAGGTCACGACCCTCAACATTGCATCCACACATCTAATTAGAGATGAGGACACATTTTCGAACATCCCAAACCCAAAAAAGTATAGAAATGCCCCAAATAACCCCAAACGACCCACCCGATCTGGTTTAAACCGAAAATGAACATACGTCAAAATAGGTATCGATTCCAAGGTCACGACCCTCAACATCACATACACATGTCTAATATGAGATAAGGACACTTTTTAGAACATCCAAAACCCAAAAAAGTACAGAAATGCCCCCAAACAACCCCAAACGACCCACCCAGTCTAGTATAAACCATAAATGAACATAAGTCGAAATAGTTATTGATTCGAAGGTTACGACCCTCGACATCGAATCCACAAATATATGAAGAGATAAGGACACTTTTTAGAACGTCTAAAACCCAAAAAACTACAGAAATGCCCCCAAATAACCCCAGATGACCCACCCGATCTGGTTTAAACCGAAAATGAACTCATGTCGACATAGGTATCAATTCGAAGGTCACGACCCTCAACATCGCATCCACACATGTAATTAGAGATGAGGACACATTTTAGAACATCCCAAACCCAAAAATGTACAGAAATGCCCCCATATAATCCCAAACGACTCACCCTGTCTTGTTTAAATTGAAAATAAACATATGTCAAAATAGGTAATCAATTCGAAGGTCACGACCCTCAACATCGTATCCACACATCTAATAATAGATGAGGACACATTTTTGAACATCCCAAACCAGAAAAAGTACAGAAAAGCCCCTAAATAACCCCGAACGACCCACTCGATCTGGTTTAAACCGAAAATGAACTTTCGTTGAAATTGGTATCGATACGATGGTCACGACCCTCTACTTCATATCCACACCTGTAATAAAAGATAAGGACACATTTTAGAATATCCCAAACCAAAAAAAGTACAGAAACGCCCCCAAATAACCCCAAACGACCCACCCAGTTTGGTTTAAACCGAAAATGAACATAGGTCGAAATAGGTATGATTCTAAGGTCATGACCATCAACATCGCATCCACATGTCCAATAAGAGATAATGACACTTTAGAACATCCCAAACCCAAAAAAGCACAGAAATGCCCCCATATAACCCTAAACGGCCCACCCGATCTGGTTTAAACCGAAAATGAACATTCGTCGAAATTGGTATCGATACGAAGGTCACGTTCCTTAACTTCATATCTACACCTGTAAAAAGAGATAAGGACACATTTTAGAACATCACAAACCCAAAAATATACAGAAATGCCCCCAAATAACCCCAAACTACCCACCCGGTCTGGTTTAAATCGAAAATGAAGATTTGTCTAAATTATTATCGATATGAAGGTCATGACCCTCAACTTCATATCCACGCATGTAATAAGAGATAAAGACACATTTTAGAACATCCCAAACCCAAAAAAGTACAGAAATGCCCCCAAATAACCCCAAACGACCCACTCGATCTTATTTAAACCGAAAATGAACATTTATCGAAATTGGTATCTATACAAAGGTCAGGACCCTCAACTTGATATCCACACCTGTAATAAGAGATAAGGACACATTTCAGAAAACCCAAACCCAAAATTGTACATAAACGCCCCCAAATATCCCCAAACGACCCACTCAGTCTGGTTTAACCCGAAAATGAACATTTGTCGAAATTGGCATCAATACGAAGGTCACGACCTTCAATATCGCATCCACACATCTAATAAGAGATGAGCACACATTTTTAAACATCCCAAACCCAGAAAAGTATAAAAATGCCCCCAAATAACCCCAAACGACCCACCCGGTCTGGTTTAAATCGAAAACGAACATTTGTCTAAATTGGTATCAATACGAAGGTCACGACCCTCAACTTCATATCCACAGTTGTAATAAGTGATAAGGACACATTTTAGAACATCCCAAACCCAAAAAAGTACAGAAATGCCCCCAAATAACCCCAAACGACCCACTTTGTCTTTTTTAAACCCAAAATGAACATATGTCGAAATAGGCATCGAATCCAAGGTCACCACCCTCAACATCGCATCCACATGTCTAATATGAGATAAGGACACTTTTTAGAACATCCCAAACCCAAAAAACTACAGAAATGCCCCCAAACAACCCCAAAGGACCCACCCGGTCTGGTTTAAACAGTAAATGAACATAAGGCGAAATAGGTATCGATTCGAAGGTTACGACCCTCGACATCACATCCACATGTCTAAGAAGAGATAAAGACACTTTTTAGAACGTCCAAAACCCAAAAAACTACAGAAATGCCCCCAAAGAACCCTAGATGACCCACCCGATCTGGTTTAAGCCAAAAATGAACTTATGTCGAAATAGGTATCAATTCGAAGGTGACAACCCTCAACATCGCATGCACACAGCTAATAAGAGATTAGGACAAATTTTAGAACATACCAAACCCAAAAAAGTATAGAAATGCCCCCAAATAAACCCAAACGACCCACCCGGTCTAGTTTAAACCGAAAATGAACATTTACCAAAATTGGTATCGATACGAAGGTCACAACCCTCAACTTCATACCCACACGTGTAATAAGAGATAAGGACACATTTTAGAACATCCAAAACTCAAAAAAGTACAGAAATACCGCCAATTAATCCCAAACAACCCACCCGATCTAGTTTAAACCAAAAATAAACATATGTCAAAATAGTTAATCAATTCGAAGGTCACGACCCTCAACATCGCATCCACACATCTAATTAGAGATGAGGACACATTTTCGAACATCCCAAACCCAAAAAAGTATAGAAATGCCCCAAATAACCCCAAATGACCCACCCGATCTGGTTTAAACCGAAAATGAACATACGTCGAAATAGGTATCGATTCCAAGGTCACGACCCTCAACATCACATCCACATGTCTAATATGAGATAAGGACACTTTTTAGAACATCCCAAACCCAAAAAAGTACAGAAATGCCCCCAAACAACCCCAAACGACCCACCCGGTCTGGTATAAACCATAAATGAACATAAGTCGAAATAGTTATTGATTCGAAGGTTACGACCCTCGACATCGAATCCACAAATATATGAAGAGATAAGGACACTTTTTAGAACGTCCAAAACCCAAAAAACTACAAAAATGCCCCCAAATAACCCCAGATGACCCACCCGTTCTGGTTTAAACCGAAAATGAACTCATGTCGACATAGGTATCAATTCGAAGGTCACGACCCTCAACATCGCATCCACACATGTAATAAGAGATGAGGACACATTTTAGAACATGCCAAACCCAAAAAAGTACAGAAATGCCCCCATATAATCCCAAACGACTCACCCTGTCTTGTTTAAACTGAAAATAAACATATGTCAAAATAGGTAATCAATTCGAAGGTCACGACCCTCAACATCGCATCCACACATCCAATAATAGATGAGGACACATTTTTGAACATCCCAAACAAGAAAAAGTATAGAAAAGCCCCCAAATAACCCCAAACGACCCACTCGATCTGGTTTAAACCGAAAATGAACTTTCGTCGAAATTGGTATCGATACGATGGTCACGACCCTCTACTTCATATCCACACCTGTAATAAAAGATAAGGACACATTTTAGAACATCCCAAACCCAAAAAAGTACAGAAATGCCCCCATATAACCCCAAACGGCCCACCAGATCTGGTTTAAACCGAAAATGAACATTCGTCGAAATTGGTATCGATACGAAGGTCACGTTCCTTAACTTCATATCCTCACCTGTAAAAAGAGATAAGGACACATTTTAGAACATCCCAAACCCAAAAATATACAGAAATGCCCCCAAATAACCCCAAACGACCCACCCGGTCTGGTTTAAATCGAAAATGAACATTTGTCTAAATTATTATCGATATGAAGGTCACGACCCTCAACTTCATATCCACGCATGTAATAAGAGATAAAGACACATTTTAGAACATCCCAAACCCCAAAAAGTACAGAAATGCCCCCAAATAACCCCAAATGACCCACTCGATCTTGTTTAAACCGAAAATGAACATTTATCGAAATTGGTATCTATACGAAGGTTAGGACCCTCAACTTCATATCCACACCTGTAATAAGAGATAAGGACACATTTCAGAAAAACCCAAACCCAAAAATGTACATAAATGCCCCCAAATATCCCCAAACGACCCACCCAGCCTGGTTTAACCCGAAAATGAACATTTGTCGAAATTGGCATCAATACGAAGGTCACGACCTTCAATATTGCATCCACACATCTAATAAGAGATGAGGACACATTTTTAAACATCCCAAACCCAGAAAAGTGCAAAAATGCCCCCAAATAACCCCAAACGACCCACCCGGTCTGGTTTAAATCAAAAACGAACATTTGTCTAAATTGGTATCGATACAAAGGTCACGACCCTCAACTTCATATCCACAGGTTTAAAAAGTGATAAGGACACATTTTAGAACATCCCAAACCCAAAAAAGTACAGAAATGCCCCCAAACCCCAAATGACCCACCCGGTCTGGTATAAACCGAAAACGAACATTTGTACAAATTGGTATCGATACGAAGGACATGACCCTCAACTTCATATCCGCACGTGTAATAGGAGATAAGGACACATTTTAGAACATCCCCAACCCAAAAAAGTATGGAAATGCCCCCAAATAACCCCAAACATACCACTCGGTCTGTTTAAACCGAAAATGAACATATGTCGAAATAGGTATCGAATCCAAGGTCACCACCCTCAACATCACATCCACACGTCTAAGAAGAGATAATGATACTTTTTAGAACGTCCAAAACCCAAAAAACTACAGAAATGCCCTCAAATAACCCCAAACGACCCACCCTGTCTGGTTTAAATCGCATATGAACATAAGTCAAAATAAGTGTCAATTCAAAGGTTACGACCCTCAACATCGTATCCACACGTCTAATAAGAGATAACGGCACTTTTAGAACATCCAAAAAGCCCAAAAAGTATATAGAAATGCCCCCAAATAACCCCAAACGAGCCACCCGGTCTGGTTTAAACCGAAAATGACTATATGTCAAAATTGGTATCGATTCGAAGGTCACGACCCTCAACTTGATATCCACACGTGTAATAGGAGATAAGGACAGTTTTTAGAACATCCCAAACCCAAAAATGTATAGAAATGCCCCCAAATAACCCCAAACGACCCACTCGGTCTATTTTAAACCGAAAATAAACATATGTCGAAATAGGCATCGAATCCAAGGTCACCACCCTCAACATCGCATCCACACGTATAATATGAGATAAGGACACTTTTTAGAACATCCTAAACCCAAAAAACTATAGAAATGCCCCCAAACAACCCCAAAGGACCCACCCGGTCTGGTTTAAACAGTAAATGAACATAAGGCAAAATAGGTATCAATTTGAAGGTTACGACCCTCGACATCACATCCACACGTCTAAGAAAAGATAAAGACACTTTTTAGAATGTCCAAAACCCAAAAAACTACAGAAATGCCCTCAAATAACCCCAAACGACCCACCCTGTCTGGTTTAATTCGTAAATTAACATAAGTCGAAATAAGTATCAATTCGAAGGTTACGACCCTCAACATCGCATCCACACGTTTAATAAGGGATAAGGGCACATTTTAGAACATCCCAAACCAAAAAAAGTGTAGAAATTCCCCCAAATAACCCCAAACGACCCTCCCAGTCTGGTTTAAATAGAAAATAAACATATGTCAAAATAGGTATCGATTTGAAGGTCACGACCCTCAACTTCATATCCACACGTGTAATAAGGGAAAGGACAATTTATAGAACATCCCAAAGCCACAAAAGTACAGTAATGCCCCCAAACTACCCGAAACGACCCAACCTGTCTGGTTTAAATCGCAAATGAACAAAAGTCGAAAAAGGTTTCGATTCGATTGTTACGACCCTTGACATCACATCCACACATCTAATAAGTGATAAGAAAACTTTTAAGAACATCCCAAACCCAAAAAAGTATAGAAAGGCCCCCGAATAACACCAAACAACCCACTCAGTCTTATTTAAACTGAAAATGAACATTTGTCCAAATTGGTATCGATACGAAGGTCACAACCCTCAACTTCATATCCACACGTGTAATTTGAGATGAGGACACACTTTAGAACATCCCGAACCCAAAAAAGTATAGAAATGCCCCCAAATAACCCCAAACGACCCACTCAGTCTTGTTTAAACCGAAAATGAACATTTGTCCAAATTGGTATCGATACGAAGGTCACGACCCTCAACTTCATTTCCACACGTGTAATTTGAGATGAGGACACACTTAAGAACATCCCGAACCCAAAAAAGTACAAAAATGCCCCCAAATAATCCCAAATGACCCACTCAGCCTTGTTTAAACCGAAAATGAACATTTGTCCAAATTGGTATCGACAAGAAAGTCACGACCCTCAACTTCATATCCACACGTCTATGAAGAGAGGACACTTTTTAGAACATCCTAAGTGCAAAAAAGTACAGAAATGCCCCCAAATAACCCCAAACGACCAACCAGGTCTGGTTTAAACCGAAAATGAACATTTATCAAAATTGGTATCGATACGAAGGTCATGACCCTCAACTTCATATCCACACCTGTAATAAGAGATAAGGACACAATTTAGAACATCCCAAACCCAAAAAAGTGCAGAAATGCCTCCAAAATAACCCCTAACGACCCACCCGGTATGGTTTAAACCGAAAATGAACATTTGTCCAAACTGGTATCGATCCGAAGGTCACGACCCCCAACTTCATATCCACATGTGTAATAAGAGATAAGGACACATTTTAGAACATCCCAAACCCAAAAAAGTATAGAAATGCCCCCAAATAACCCCAAATGACCCACTCGGTCTTATTTAAATAGAAAATGAACATATGTCGAAATAGGTATCAATTCGAAGGTCACGACCCTCAACATCGCATCCACACGTCAAATAAGAGATAAGGACAATTTTTGGAACATCCCAAACCCAAAAAAATACAAAAATGCCCCCAAACAACCCCAAAGGACCCACCCTGTCTGGTTTAAACCGCAAATGAACATAAGTCAAAATAGGTATCGATTCGAAGGTTATGACCCTTGACATCGCATCCACACTTCTAATCAGAGTTAAGGACACTTTTTAGAACATCCCAAACCCAAAAAAGTATAGAAATGCCCCCAAATAGCACTAAACGACCCACCCGGTTTGGTTCGAACAAAAAATGAACATACGCCAAAATAGGTATCGATTCGAAGGTCATGACCCTCAAGAGTGCATCCACACACCTAATAAGAGACAAGGACACATTTTAGAACATCCCAAACCCAAAAAAGTATAAAAATGCCCCCAAATAACCCCAAACGACCCACCCGATGTGGTTTAAACCGAAAATGAACATATGTCGAAATAGGTATCGATTCGAAGGTCACGACCCTCAACATCGCTTCCACACATCCAATAAGAGATAAGGACACTTTTTAGAACGTCCAAAACCCCAAAAACTACAGAAGTGCCCCCAAATAACCCCAAACGACCCACCCGATCTGGTCTAAATTGAGAATGAGCATATGTCAAAACAGGTCACGACCCTCAACATCGCATCCACATAGCTAATATGAGATGAGGACAAATTTTAGAACATCCCAAACGTAAAAAAGTACAGAAATGCCCCCAAATAAGCTCAAACGACCCTCTCGGTCTAGTTTAAATCGAAAATGAATATTTGCCGAAATTGGTATCGATACGAAGGTCACAACCCTCAACTTCATACCCACACATGTAATAAGAGATAAGGACATATTTTAAAACATCCAAAACTCAAAAAAGTAAAGAAATACCCCCAAATAATCCCATACAACCCACCCGATCTTGTTTAAATCGAAAATAAACATATGTCGAACTAGGTAATCAATTCGAAGGTCACGACCCTCAACATCACATTCACAGATCTAATTAGAGATGAGGACACATTTTCGAACATCCCAAACCCAAAAAAGTATAGAAATGCCCCAAATAACCCCAAACAACCCACTTGGTCTTATTTAAACCGAAAATGAACATATGTCAAAATAGGTATCGATTCGAAGGTCACGACCCTCAACATCGCATCCACACGTCTAATAAGAGATAAGTACAATTTTTAGAGCATCCCATACCCAAAAAAATACAAAAATGCCCCCAAACTACCCCAAAGGACCCACCTTGTCTGGTTTAAATCGCAAATGAATAAAAGTCAAAATAGGTATCGATTCGAAGGTTACGACCCTTGACATTGCATCCACACTTCTAATGAGAGATAAGGACACTTTTTAGAACATCCCAAACCCAAAAAAGTATAGAAATGCCCCCGCATAGCACCAAACGACCCACTCAGTCTTTTTTAAACCGAAAATGAACATTTGTCCAAATTGGTATCGATACGAAGGTCACGACCCTCAACTTCATATCCACACCTGTAATAAGAGATAAGGACACATTTTAGAACAACCCAAACCCAAAAAAGTATAGAAATGCCCCCACACAACCCCAAACGACCCACCCTGTCTGGTTTAAATCGCAAATGAACATAAGTCAAAATAGGTATCGATTCGAAGGTTACGACCCTTGACATCGCATCCACACATCTAATAAGTGATAAGGAAGCTTTTTAGAACATCCAAAACTCAAAAAAAGTACAAAAATGCCCCCAAATAATCCCAAACAATCCACCCGATCTTGTTTAAACCAAAAATAAACATATGTCAAAATAGGAAATCAATTCGAAGGTCACGACCCTTAACACCGCATCCACACATCTAATTACAGATGAGGACACATTTTCGAACATCCCAAACCCAAAAAAGTATAGAAATGCCTCCAAATAACCCCAAACGACCCACCCGATCTGGTTTAAATCGAAAATGAACACACATCGAAATAGGTATCGATTCCAAGGTCACGACCCTCGACATCACATCCACATGTCTAATAAGAGATAAGGACACTTCTGAGAACATCCCAAACCCAAAAAAGTACGAAAATGCCCCCAAACAACCCCAAACGACCCACCCGGTCTGGTTTAAATCGTAAATGAACATAAGTCGAAATAGTTATCGATTCGAAGGTTACGACCCTCGACATCGCATCCACACATCTAATAAGAGATGAGGACACATTTTAGAACACCCCAAACCTAAAAAAGTATAGAAATGCTCCCAAATAACCCCAAACGACCCACCCGGTCGAGTTTAAATCGAAAATGAACATCTGCCGAAATTGGTATCGATACGAAGGTCACGATCCACAACTTCATATTCACACGTGTAATAAGAGATAAGTACACATTTAAGAATATCCAAAACAAAAAAAGTACAGAAATGCCCCCAAATAATCCCAAACGACTCACCCGGTCTTGTTTAAAGCGAAAATAAACATATGTCAAAATAGGTAATCAATTCGAAGGTCACGACCCTCAACATCGCTGTATGTCTAATAAGAGATGAGGACACATTTTTGAACATCCCAAACCAAAAAAAGTACAGAAAAGCCCGAAAATAACCCCGAACGACCCACTCGATCTGGTTTAAACCGAAAATGAACTTTCGTCGAAATTGATTTAGATACGAAGGTCATGACCCTCTACTTCATATCCACACATGTAATAAGAGATAAGGACACATTTTAGAATATCCCAAACCCAAAAACGTACAGAAACACCCCCAAATAACCCCAAACGACCCACCCAGTTTGGTTTAAACCAAAAATGAACATAGGTCGAAATAGATATCGATTCTAAGGTCACGACCTTCAACATCGCATCCACACGTCCAATAAGAGATAAGGACACTTTTTAGAACATCCCAAACCCAAACAAGTACAGAAATGCCCCCATATAACCCCAAACGGCCCACCCGATCTGGTTTAAACCGAAAATGAACATTCGTCGAAATTTGTATCGATACGAAGGTCGCGATCCTCAACTTCATATCCACACCTGTAAAAACAGCTAAGGACACATTTTTGAACATCCCAAACCCAAAAAAATATAGAAATGCCCCTAAATAACCCCAAACGACCCACCCGATCTGGTTTAAATCGAAAATGAGCTTACGTAGAAATAGGTATCGATTCCAAGGTCACGACCCTCAACATCGCATCCACATGTCTAATAAGAGATAAGGACACTTTTTAAAACATCCCAAACCCAAAAAAGTACAGAAATGCCCCCAAACAACCCCAAACGACCCACCCGGTCTGTTTTAAATCGTAAATGAAAATAAGTCAAAATAGTTATCGATTCGAAGGTTACGACCCTCGACATCGAATCCACAAATCTAAGAAGAGATAAGGACACTTTTTAGAACGTCCAAAACCCAAAAAACTACAGAAATGCCCCCAAATAACCCTAGATGACCCACCCGATCTGGTTTAAACAAAAAATGAACTTATGTCAAAATAGGTATCAATTCGAAGGTGACGACCCTCAACATCGCATGCACACAGCTAATAAGAGCTGAGCACATATTTTAGAACATCCCAAACCCAAAAAAGTACAGAAATGCCCCCAAATAAACCCAAACGACCCACCCGGTCTAGTTTAAACCGAAAATGAACATTTGAAAAAATTGGTATCGATAAGAGATAAGGACACATTTTAGAACATCCAAAACTCAAAAAAGTACAGAAATGCCGCCAAATAATCCCAAACAACCCACCCGTTCTTGTTTAAATCGAAAATAAACATATGTCGAAATAGGTAATCAATTCGAAGGTGACGACCTTCAACATCGCATCCACACATCTAATTAGAGATGAGGACACATTTTCGAACATCCCAAACCCAAAAAAGTATAGAAATGCCCCCAAATAACCCCAAACGACCCACCCGATTTGGTTTAAACTAAAAATGAACATACGTCAAAATAGGTATCGATTCCAAGGTCACGACCCTCAACATCGCATCCACATGTCTAATAAGAGATAAGGACACTTTTTAGAACATCCCAAACCCAAAAAAGTACAGAAATGCCCCTAAACACCCCCAAACGACCCACCCGGTCTGGTTTAAACCGTAAATGAACATAAGTCAAAATAGTTATTGATTCGAAGGTTACGACCCTCGACATCGAATCCACAAATCTAAGAAGAGATAAGGACTCTTTTTAGAACGTACAAAACCCAAAAAACTACATAAATGCCCCCAAATAACCCCAGATGACCCACCTGATCTGGTTTAAACCGAAAATGAACTCATGTCGACATAGGTATTAGTTCGAAGGTCACGACCCTCAACATCGCGTCCACACATCTAATAAGAGATGAGGACACATTTTAGAATATCTCAAACCCAAAAAAGTATAGAAATGCCACCAAATAACCCCAAGCGACCCACCTGGTCTAGTTTAAACCGAAAATGAACATTTTACCGAAATTGGTATCGATACGAAGGTCACGATCCTCAACTACATATCCACATGGGTAATAAGAGAAAAGCACACATTTAAGAACCTCCAAAATACAAAAAGAACAAAAATGCCCCCAAATAATCCCAAACGACTCACCCGATCTTGTTTAAACCGAAAATAAATATATGTCAAAATAGGTAATTAATTCAAAGGTCACGACCCGCAACATCGCATCCACACATCTAATAATAGATGAGGACACATTTTGGAACATCCCAAACAAGAAAAAGTACAAAAAAGCCCCCAAATAACCCCGAACGACCCACTCGATCTGGTTTAAACTGAAAATTAATTTTCATCAAAATTGGTATCGATACGAAGGTCACGACCCTCTACTTCATATGCACACCTGTAATAAAAGATAAGGACACATTTTAGAATATGCCAAACCAAAAAAAGTACAAAAATGCCCCCAAATAACCCCAAACAACCCACCCGGTTTGGTTTAAACCGAAAATTAACATAGGTCGAAATAGGTGTGATTCTGAGGTCACGACCTTCAACTTCGCATCCACATGTCCAATAAGAGATAATGACACTTTTTAGAACATCCCAAACCCAAAAAAGTACAGAAATGCCCCCATATAACCCCAAACAGCCCACCCGATCTGGTTTAAATCGAAAATGAACATTCGTTGAAATTGGTATCAATACGAAGGTCACGATCCTCAACTACATATCCACATGGGTAATAAGAGAAAAGCACACATTTAAGAACCTCCAAAATACAAAAAGAACAAAAATGCCCCCAAATAATCCCAAACGACTCACCCGATCTTGTTTAAACCGAAAATAAATATATGTCAAAATAGGTAATTAATTCAAAGGTCACGACCCGCAACATCGCATCCACACATCTAATAATAGATGAGGACACATTTTGGAACATCCCAAACAAGAAAAAGTACAGAAAAGCCCCCAAATAACCCCGAACGACCCACTCGATCTGGTTTAAACTGAAAATTAATTTTCATCAAAATTGGTATCGATACGAAGGTCACGACCCTCTACTTCATATGCACACCTGTAATAAAAGATAAGGACACATTTTAGAATATGCCAAACCAAAAAAAGTACAAAAATGCCCCCAAATAACCCCAAACAACCCACCCGGTTTGGTTTAAACCGAAAATTAACATAGGTCGAAATAGGTGTGATTCTGAGGTCACGACCTTCAACTTCGCATCCACATGTCCAATAAGAGATAATGACACTTTTTAGAACATCCCAAACCCAAAAAAGTACAGAAATGCCCCCATATAACCCCAAACAGCCCACCCGATCTGGTTTAAATCGAAAATGAACATTCGTTGAAATTGGTATCAATACGAAGGTCACGATCGTCAACTTCATATCCACACCTGTAAAAAGAGATAAGGACACATTTTCATACATCCCAAACCCAAAAAAGTACAGAAATGCCCCCAAATAACCCCAAACGACCCACCCGGTTTGGTTTAAACCGAAAATGAACATTTGTCTAAATTGGTATCGATATGAAGGTCACGACCCTCAACTTCATATCCACACGTGTAAGAAGAGATAAAGACACATTTTAAAACATCCCAAATCCAAAAAAGTACAGAAATGCCCCCAAATATCCCCAAATGACCCACCCAGTCTGGTTTAACCTGAAAATGAACATTTATCGAAATTGGTATCAATTCGAAGGTCACAACCCTCAATATCGCATCCACACATCTAATAAGAGTTGAGGACACATTTTTGAACATCCCAAACCCAGAAAAGTACAGAAATGCCCCCAAATAACCCCAAACGACCCACCCGATCTGGTTTAAATAAAAAAATGAACATTTGTCTAAATTGATATCGATACGAAGGTTACGACCCTCAACTTCATATCCACACCTGTAATAAGTGATAAGGATACATTTTAGAACATCCCAAACCCAAAAAAGTACAGAAATGCCCCCAAATAACCCCGAACGACCCACCCGGTCTGGGATAAATCGAAAACAAACATTTGTACAAATTGGAATCGATACGAAGGACACGACCCTCAACTTCATATCCACACATGTAATAGGCGATAAGGACACAGTTTAGAACATCCCCAACCCAAAAAAGTATAGAAATGCCCCCAAATAACCCCAAACAAACCACTCGGTCTTGTTTAAACTAAAAATGAACATATGTCAAAATAGGTGTCGAATCCAACGTCAGCACCCACAACATCGCATCCACACATCTAATAAGAGACAAGGACACTTTTTAGAATATCCCAAACCCAAAAAACTACAGAAATGCCCCCAAACAACCCCAAACGACTCACTCGGTCTGGTTTAAACCGTAAATGAAAATAAGGCAAAATAGGTATCGATTCAAAGGTTACGACCCTCGACATCACATCCACATGTCTAAGAAGAGATAAGGACACTTTTTAGAACGTCCAAAACCCAAAAAACTATAGAAATGCTCCAAAATAACCCCAAATGGCCCACCCTGTCTGGTTTAAATCGCAAATGAACATAAGTCGAAATAAGTGTCAATTCGAAGGTTACGACCCTCAACATCGCATCCACACGTCTAATAAGCGATAAGGGCACTTTTTAGAACATCCCAAACCCATAAAAGTATAGAAATGCCCCCAAATAACCCCAAACGAGCCACCCAGTCAGGTTTAAACCGAAAATGAACATATGTCGAAATTGGTATCGATTAGAAGGTCACGACCCTCAACTTCATATCGCAACGTGTAATAGGAGATAAGGACAGTTTTTAGAACATCCCAAACCCAAAAATGTATAGAATTGCCCCCAAATAACCGCAAACGACCCACTTGGTCTTGTTTAAACCGAAAATGAACATTTGCCCAATTTGGTATCGATACGAAGGTCACGACCCTCAACTTCATATCCACACCTATAATAAGAGATAAGGACACATTTTAGAGCATCCCAAACCCCAAAAAGTACAGAAATGCCCCCAAATAACCCCAAACGTCCCACTTGGTCTTTTTTAAACCGAAAATTAACATATGTCGAAATAGGTATAGAATCCAAGGTCACCACCCTCAACATCGCATCCACATGTCTAATATGAGATAAGGACACTTTTTAGAACATCCCAAACCCAAAAAACTATAGAAACGCCCCCAAACAACCCCAAAGGTCCCACCCGGTCTGGTTTAAATAGTAAATGAACATAAGGCGAAATAGGTATCGATTTGAAGGTTACGACCCTCGACATCACATCCACACGTCTAAGAAGAGATAAAGACACTTTTTAGAACGTCCAAAACCCAAAAAAAACTACATAAATGCCCCCAAATAACCCCAAACGACCCACCTTGTCTGGTATAAATCACAAATGAACATAAGTCGAAATAAGTATCAATTCGAAGGTTACGACCCTCAACATCGCACGCACATGTCTAATAAGAGATAAGGGCACATTTTAAACATCCCAAACCAAAAAAAAGTGTAGAAATTCCAACAAATAACCCCAAATGACCCACCCAGTCTGGTTTAAATAGAAAATGAACATATGTCAAAATTGGTATCAATTTGAAGGTCACAACCCTCAACTTCATATCCACACGTGTACTAAGGCATAAGGACAATTTTTAGAACATCCCAAACCCACAAAAGTACAGTAATGCCCCCAAACAACCCCAAACGACCCAACCTGTCTGGTTTAAATCGCAAATGAACAAAAGTCGAAAAAGGTTTCAATTTCAAGGTTACGATCCTTGACATCGCATCCACACATCTAATAAGTGATAAGGAAACTTTTTAGAACATCCCAAACCCAAAAAAGTATAGAAAGGCCCCCGAATAACACCAAACGACCCACTCAGTCTTGTTTAAACCGAAAATGAACATTTGTCCAAATTGGTATCGATACGAAGGTCACGACCCTCAACTTCATATCCACACGTGTAATTTGAGATGAGGACACACTTTAGAACACCCCAAACCCAAAAAAGTATAGAAATGCCCCCAAATAACCCCAAACGACCCACTCGGTCTTGTTTAAACCGAAAATGAACATTTGTCCAAATTGGTATCGATACGAAGGTCACGACCCTCAACTTCATATCCACACGTCTATGAAGAGAGGACACTTTTTAGAACATCCTAAACCCAAAAAAGTACAGAATGCCCCCAAAGAACCCCAAACGACCCACCCGGTCTGGTTTAAACTGAAAACAAACATTTATCAAAATTGGTATCGATACGAAGGTCACGACCCTCAACTTCATATCCACACCTGTAATAAGAGATAAAGACAGAATTTAGAACATCCCAAACCCAAAAAGTGCAGAAATGCCCCCAAAATAACCCCTAACGACCCACCCGGTATGCTTTAAACCGAAAATGAACATTTATCCAAACTGGTATCGATCCGAAGGTCACGACCCTCACCTTCATATCCACACGTGCAATAAGAGATAAGGACACATTTTAAAATATCCCAAACCCAAAAAAGTACGAAAATGCCCCCAAATAACCCCAAACGACCCACTCGGTCTTGTTTAAATAGAAAATGAACATATGTCCAAATAGGAGTCGATTCCAAGGTCACCACCCTCAACATCGTATCCACACGTCTAATAAGAGATAAGGACACTTTTTAGAACAACCCAAACCCAAAAAAGTGCGGAAATGCCCCCAAACAACCCAAAACGACCCACCCGGTTTGATTTAAACCGAAAATGAACATATGTCGAAATAGGTATCGATTCGAAGGTCACGACCTTCAGCATCACATCCACACGTCTAATAAGAGATAAGAACACTTTTTAGAACATCCCTAACCCAAAAAAGTACACAAATGCCCCCAAATAACCCCAAACGACCCACCCGGTTTGTTTAAATCGAAAATGAACATTTGTCAAAATGGGTATCGATACGAAGGTCACGACCCTCAACTTCATATCCACACGTGTAATAAGAGATAAGGACACATTTTAGGACATCCCAAACCCAAAAAAGTATAGAAATGCCCCCAAATAACCCCAAACGACCCACTCGGTCTTATTTAAATAGAAAATAAACATATGTCGAAATAGGTATCAATTCGAAGGTCACGACCCTCAACATCTCATCCACATGTCTAATAAGAGATAAGGACAATTTTTAGAACATCCCAACCCAAAAAAATACAAAAATGCCCCCAAACAACCCCAAAGGACCCACCCTGTCTGGTTTAAACCGCAAATGAACATAAGTTGAAATAGGTATCGATTCAAAGGTTATGACCCTTGACATTGCATCCACACTTCTAATGAGAGATAAGGACACTTTTTAGAACATCCCAAACCCAAAAAAGTATAGAAATGCCCCCAAATAGCACCAAATGACCCACCCGGTATTGTTCGAACAAAAAATAGGTATCGATTCGAAGGTCATGAGCCTCAAGATTGCATCCACACATCTAATAAGAGATAAGGACACATTTTAGAACATCCCAAACCCAAAAAAGTATAGAAATGCCCCCAAATAACCCCAAACGACCCACCCGATGTGGTTTAAACCAAAAATGAACATATGTCAAAATAGGTATCGATTCGAAGGTCACGACCCTCAACATCGCTTCCACACATCCAATAAGAGATAAGGACACTTTTTAGAACGTTCAAAACCCAAAAAACTACAGAAGTGCCCCCAAATAACCCCAAACAACCCACCCGGTCTGATCTAAATTGAAAATGAGCATTTGTCGAAACAGGTATCAATTCGAACGTCACGACCCTCAACATCGCATCCACACAGCTAATATGAGATGAGGACAAATTTTAGAACATCCCAAACCTAAAAAGGTACAGAAATCCCCCCAAATAAGCCCAAATGACCCTCCCGGTCTAGTTTAAACCGAAAATGAACATTTGCCAAAATTGGTATCGATACGAAGGTCACGACCCTCAACTTCATACCCACACGTGTAATAAGAGATAAAGACACATTTTAGAACATCCCAAACCCATAAAAGTATAGAAATGCCCCCAAATAACCCCAAACGACCCACTCGATCTTGTTTAAACCGAAAATGAACATTTATCGAAATTGATATCTATACGAAGGTCAGGACCCTCAACTTCATATCCACACCTGTAATAATAGATAAGGACACATTTTAGAAAACCCAAACCCAAAAAAGTATAGAAATGCCTCCAAATATCCCCAAACGACCCACCTAGTCTGGTTTAACCCGAAAATGAACATTTGTCGAAATTGGTATCGATTCGAAGGTCACGACCCTCAATATCGCATCCACACATCTAATAAGCGATAAGGACACATTTTTGAATATCCCAAACCTAGAAAAATACATCAATAGCCACAAATAACCCCAATCGACCCACCCGGTCTGGTTTAAATCGAAAACGAACATTTGTCTAAATTGGTATCGATACGAAGGTCACGACCCTCAACTTCATAGCCACACCTGTAATAAGTGATAAGGACACATTTTAGAACATCCCAAACCCAAAAAAGTACAGAAATGCCCCCAAATAACCCCAAACGACCCACCCGGTCTGGTATAAACCAAAAACGAACATTTGTACAAATTGGTATCGATACGAAGGACACGACCCTCAACTTCATATCCACACGTGTAATAGGAGATAAGGACAGTTTTTAGAACATCCCAAACCCAAAAATGTACAGAAATGGCCCCAAATAACCCCAAACGACCCACTCGGTCTTGTTTAAACCAAAAATGAACATTTGTCCAAATTGGTATCGATACGACGGTCACGACCCTCAACTTCATATCCACACCAATAATAAGAGATAAGGACACATTTTAGAGCATCCCAAACCCCAAAAAGTACAGAAATGCCCCCAAATAACCCCAAACGACCCACTCGGTCTTTTTTAAACTGAAAATGAACATATGTCGAAATAGGTATCAAATCCAAGGTCACCACCCTCAACATCGCATCCACACGTCTAATATGAGATAAGGACACTTTTTAGAACATCCCA
This sequence comes from Telopea speciosissima, assembly GCF_018873765.1. Taxonomy (NCBI): domain Eukaryota; kingdom Viridiplantae; phylum Streptophyta; class Magnoliopsida; order Proteales; family Proteaceae; genus Telopea; species Telopea speciosissima. The sequence goes on along the minus strand of NC_057922.1, from coordinate 37,745,599 downwards.
AACCCAAAAAACTACAGAAATGCCCCCAAAGAACCCCAAAGGACCCACCCGGTCTGGTTTAAACAGTAAATGAACATAAGGCGAAATAGGTATCGATTCGAAGGTTACGACCCTCGACATCACATCCACACGTCTAAGAAGAGATAAAGACACTTTTTAGAAGGTCCAAAACCCAATAAAACTACAGAAATGCCGCCAAATAACCCCAAACGACCCACCCTGTTTGGTTTAAATCGTAAATGAACATAAGTCAAAATAAGTATCAATTCGAAGGTTACGACCCTCAACATCGCATGCACACGTCTAATAAGAGATAAGGGCACATTTTAGAACATTCCAAACCAAAAAAAGTATAGAAATTCCCCCAAATAACCCCAAATGACCCACCCAGTCTGGTTTAAATAGAAAATGAACATATGTCAAAATTGGTATCGATTTGAAGGTCACGACCCTTAACTTCTTATCCACACGTGTAATAAGGGATAAGGACAATTTTTAGAACATCCCAGATGGACAAAAGTACAGTAATGCCCCCAAACAACCCCAAACGACCCAACCTGTCCGGCTTAAATTGCAAATGAACAAAAGTCAAAAAAGATTTCGATTCGATGGTTACGACCCTTGACATTGCATCCACACATCTAATAAGTGATAAGGAAACTTTTTAGAACATCCCAAACCCAAAAAAGTATAGAAAGGTCCCTGAATAACACCAAACGACCCACTCAGTCTTGTTTAAACCGAAAATGAACATTTGTCCAAATTGGTATCGATACGAAGGTCATGACCCTCGACTTCATATCCACACGTCTATGAAGAGAGGACACTTTTTAGAACATCCTAAACCCAAAAAAGCACAGAAATGCCCCCAAATAACCCCAAATGACCCACCCGGTCTGGTTTAAACCGAAAACAAACATTTATCAAAATTGGTATCGATACGAAGGTCACGACCCTCAACTTCATATCCACACTTGTAATAAGAGATAAGGACACCATTTAGAACATCCCAAACCCAAAAAAGTGCAGAAATGCCCCCAAAATAACCCCGAACGACCCACCCGGTATGCTTTAAATCGAAAATGAACATTTGTCCAAACTGGTATCGATCCGAAGGTCAGGACCCTCAACTTCCTATCCACACGTGCAATAAGAGATAAGGACACATTTTAGAATATCCCAAACCCAAAAAAGTACAGAAATGCCCCCAAATAACCCCAAACGGCCCACTCGGTCTTGTTTAAATCGAAAATGAACAAATGTCGAAATAGGAGTCGATTCCAAGGTCACCACCCTCAACATTGCATCCACACGTCTAATAAGAGATAAGGACACTTTTTAGAACAACCCAAACCCAAAAAAGTGCAGAAATGCCCCCAAGCAACCCCAAACGACCCACCCGGTCTGGTTTAAACCGAAAATGAACATAAATCGAAATAGGTGTCTATTCGAAGGTTACGACCCTCGACATCGTATCGACACGTCTAAGAAGAAATAAGGTCACTTTTTAGAACGTCCAAAACCCAAAAAACAACAGTAATGCGCCCAAATAACCCAAAACGACCCACCCAGTTTGATTTAAACCGAAAATGAACATATGTCGAAATAGGTATCGATTCGAAGGTCACGACCTTCAACATTTCATCCACATGTCTAATAAGAGATAAGAACACTTTTTAGAACATCTCAAACCCAAAAAAGTACACAAATGGCCCCAAATAACCCCAAACGACCCACACGGTCTGATTAAATCAAAAATGAACATTTGTCGAAATGGGTATCGATACGAAGGTCACGACCCTCAACTTCATATCCACACGCGTAATAAGAGATAAAGACACATTTTAGAACATTCCAAACCCAAAAAAGTATAGAAATACCCCAAAATAACCCCAAACGACCCACTCGGTCTTATTTAAATAGGAAATGAACATATGTCGAAATAGGTATCGATTCGAAGGTCACGACCCTCAACATCGCATCCACATGTCTAAGGAGTGGTAATTGGCTGCCTTCTTTTGTTTCTTCTTTTTTCGTTCTATACACTCACATATTACCTATCAAGAAAAAAAAAAAAGAGATAAGGACACATTTTAGAACATCCCAAACCCAAAAAAGTACAGAAATGCCCTCAAATAACCCCAAACAACCCACCTGGTCTAGTTTAAACCGAAATGAACTTTGCCAAAATTGGTATCGATACGAAGGTCACGACCGTCAACTTCATATCCACACGTGTAATAAGTGATAAGGACACATTTAAGAATATCCAAAACTCAAAAAAGTATAGAAATGCCCACAAATAATCCCAACAACCCACCCGGTCTTGTTTAAACCGAAAATGAACATATGTCAAAATAGGTAATCAATTCGAAAGTCACGACCCTCAACATCGCATCCACACATCTAATAAGAGATGCGGACACATTTTCTAACATCCCAAACCCAAAAAAGTACAGAAATGCCCCAAAATAACCCCAAACAACCCACCCAATCTGGTTTAATCCGGAAATGAACATTCGTCGAAATTGGTATCGATACGAAGGTCACGACCCTCAACTTCATATCCACAACTGTAATAATAGATAAGCGCACATTTTAGAACATCCCAAACCCAAAAAAGTACAGAAATGCCCCCAAATAACCCCAAACGACCCACCCGATCTGGTTTAAACCAAAAATCAACATTCGTTGAAATTGGGTTCGATACGAAGGTCACAACCCTCAAGTTCATATCCACACTTGTAATAAGAGATAAGGACACATTTTAGAACATCCCAAACCCAAAAAAGTACAGAAATGCCCCCAAATAACCCCAAACGACCCACTCGGTCTTGTTTAAACCGAAAATGAACATATGTCGAAATAGGTATCGATTCGAAGGTCACGACCCTCAACATCGCATCCACACGTGTAATAAGTGATAAGGAGATATTTTAGAACATCCCAGACCCAAAAAAGTACAGAAATCCCCCAAATAATCCCAAATGACCCACCCAGTCTGGTTTAAATCGAAAATGAACACTCGTCGAAATTGGTATCGATACGAAGGTCATGTCATGACCCTTAACTTCCTATCCACACCTGTAACAAGAGATAAGGACACATTTTAGAACATCCCAAACCCAAAAGAGTATAGAAATGCCCCAAATAAACCCAAACGACCCACCTGGTCTGGTTTAAACCGAAAATGAACATATGTCAAAATAGGTACCAATTCAAAGGTCATGACCCTCAACATTGCATCCACACATCTAATAAAAGATGAGGACACATTTTAAAACATCCCAAACCCAAAAAAGTAAAGAAATGCACCCACATAACCCTAAACGACCAACCCGATCTGGTTTAAACCGAAAATGAACATATATCGAAATAGGTATCGATACGAAGGTCATGACCCTTAACTACATATCCACACCTGAAATAAGAGATAAGGACACATTTTAGAACATTCCAAACCCAAAAATGTACGGAAATACCCCCAAATAACCCCAAACGATTCACCCTGTCTGGTTTAAATCGAAAATGAACATTTATCGAAATTGGTATCGATACGAAGGTCACGACCCTCAACTTCATATCCACACTTGTAATAAGACATAATGACACTTTTTAGAACATCCCAAACCCAAAAAAGTATAGAAATGCCCCTAAATAACCAAAAACGACCCACCCGGTCTGGTTTAAATCGAAAATGAACGTTCGTCTAAATTGGTATCGATACGAAGGTCACGACCCTCAACTTCATATCTACACATGTAATAAGAGATAAGGACACATTTTAGAACATCCCAAACCCAAAAAAGTATAGAAATGCCCCTAAATAACCCCAAATGATGCACCCAGTCTGGTTTAAACCAAAAATGAACATTTGTCTAAATTTATATCGATACGAATGTCACGACCCTCAACTTCGTATCCACACGTGTAATAACAGAAAAGGACACATTTCAGAACATCCCAAACCCAAAAAAATATAGAAATGCCACCAAATAACCCCAAACGACCCACCCGGTCTGGTTTAAAATGAAAAAGAACATATGTCGAAATAGGTATCAATTCGAAGGACACGACCCTAAACATCGCATCCACACATCTAATAAGAGATGATGACACATTTTAGATCATCCCAAACCCAGAAAAGTACAGAAGGGCACCCAAATAACCGCAAACGACCCACCCGATCTGGTTTAAACCAAAAATGAACATTTGTCGAAATTGGTATCGATACGAAGGTCACGACCCTCAACTTCCCATCCACACGCATAATAAGAGATAAGGACACATTTTAGAACATCCAAAACTCAAAAAAGTATAGAAATACCCACAAATAATCCCAACAACCCACCCGGTCTCGTTTAAATCGAAAATGAACATATGTCGAAATAGGAATCGATTCGAAGGTCACAACCCTCAACAACGCATCCACACATCTAATAAGAGATAAGGACATTTTTTAGAACATCCCAAACCCAAAAAAGTACACAAATGCCCCAAACGACTCACCCGGTTTGATTTAAGTAAAAAATGAACATATGCCAAAATAGGTAATCCATTAGAAGGTCACGACCCTCAACATCGTATCCACACGTCTAATAAGACATGAGGATACATTTTTGAACATCCCAAACCCAAAAAAGTACAGTAATGCCCCCAAATAATCCCAAACGATCCACCCGATCTGGTTTATACCAAAAATGAACATTCGTCGTAATTGGTATCGATACGAAGTTCACGATCCTCAACTTCATATCCACACCTGTAATAAGAGATAAGGACACATTTTAGAACATCCCAAACCCAAAAAAGTACAAAAATACCCCCAAATAACCCCAAACGACCCACCCGATTTGGTTTAAACCGAAAATGAACATATGTCAACATTGGTATCGATTCGAAGGTAACAACCCTCAATAATGGATCCACACATCTAATAAGAGATAATGACATTTTTTAGGACATCCCAAACCCAAAAAAGTACAGAAATGCACCCAAATAACCCCAAACGACCCACCCGATCTGGTTTAAACTGAAAATGAACATTTGTCGAAATTGGTATCGATACAAAGGTCACGACCCTCACTTCATATCCACACGTGTAATAAAAGATAAGAACACATTTCAAAACATCCCAAACCTAAAAAATACAGAAATGCCCCCAAATAACCCCAAACGACCCACCCTGTCTGGTTTAAACTGCAAATGAACCTAAGTCAAAATAGGTATCGATTCGAAGGTTACGACCCTTGACGTCGCATCCACATGTCCAATAACAGATAAGGACACATTTTAGAACATCCCAAACCCAAAAAAGTAGAGCAATGCCCCAAATAACCCCAAATGAGCCACCCAGTCCGATTTAAACTGAAAATGAACATTTGTCGAAATTGGTATCAATACGAAGGTCACGACCCTCAATTCATATCCACACATGTAATAAGATATATGGACACATTTTAGAACATCCCAAACCTAAAAAAGTACAGAAATGCCCCCAAATGACCCCAAACGACCCACCCGATCTGGTTTATATCGAAAATGATTATTCATCGTAAAAGGTATCGATACGAAGGTCACGATCCTCAACTTCATATCCACACAATAAGAGATAAGGACACATTTTAGAACATCCCACACCCAAAAAAGTACAAAAATGCCCCCAAATAACCCCAAACGACCCATCCGGTTTGGTTTAAATAAAAAATGAACATATGTCCAAATTGGTATCGATACGAAGGTCACAACCCTCAACTTCATATCCACACGTGTAATTTGAGATGAGGACACACTTTAGAACATCCCAAACCCAAAAAAGTACGGAAATGCCCCCAAATAACCCCAAACGACCCACTCGGTCTTGTTTAAATCGAAAATGAACATATGTCAAAATAGGAGTCGATTCCAAGGTCACCACTCTCAACATTGCATCCACATGTCTAATAAGAGATAAGGACACTTTTTAGAACATCCCAAACCCAAAAATGTATAGAAATGCCCCCAAATAACCCCAAATGACCCACTCGATCTTGTTTAAACTGAAAATGAACATTTGTCCAAATTGGCATCGATACGAAGGTCACGACCCTCAACTTCATATCCACACCCATAATAAGAGATAAGGACACATTTTAGAGCATCCCAAACCCCAAAAGGTACAGAAATGCCCCCAAATAACCCCAAACGACCCACTTGGTCTTTTTAAACAGAAAAATGAACATATGTCGAAATAGGTATCGATTCGAAGGTCACGACCCTCAACATCACATCCACACGTCTAATATGAGATAAGGACACTTTTTAGAACATCCCAAACCCAAAAAACTATAGAAATGCCCCAAAAACCCCAAAGACCCACCCGTCGGTTTAAATCGAAAATGAACATTCGCAAAATAGGTATCGATTCGAAGGTCACGACCCTCAACTTCATATCCACACACACAATAAGAGACAAGGACACATTTTAGAACATCCAAAACCCAAAAAGTACAGAAATGCCCCCAAATAACCCCAAACGACCCACCCGTCTGGTTTAAATACAAAAGAACATTTGTTTAAATAAGGTATCGATTCGAAGGTCACGACCCTCAACTTCATAACCACACATCTAATAAGAGATAAGGACACATTTTAGAACATCCCAAACCAAAAAAAAGTATAGAAATTCCCCCAAATAACCCCAAACGACCCACCCAGTCTGGTTTAAACAGAAAATGAACATATGTCAAAATTGGTATCAATTTGAAAGTCACGACCCTCAACTTCATATCCACACGTGTAATAAGAGATAAGGACAATTTTTAGAACATCCCAAACCCACAAAAGTTCAGTAATGCCCCTAAACAACCCCAAATGACCCAACCTGTCTGGTTTCAATCTCAAATGAACAAAAGTTTAAATTGGTATCGATTCGAAGGTCACGACCCAACTTCATAACCACACTGAGATAAGGACACATTTTAGAACATCCCAAACCCAAAAAGTATAGAAATGCCCCCAATAACACCAAACGACCCAACCCGGTCTTGTTTAAATCGAAAATGAACATTTGTCCAAATTGGTATCGATACAAAGGTCACAACCCTCAACTTCATATCCACACGTGTAATAAGAGATAAGGACACATTTTACAACATCCCAAACCCAAAAAGTATAGAAATGCCCCCAAACAACCCAAAAGCCCACCCGGTCTAGTTTAAATCGTAAATGAACATAAGTCAAATAGGTAATCGATTCGAAGGTTACGACCCTCAACTTCATATCCACACGTCTAATAAGAGATAAGGACACTTTTTAGAACATCCTAAACCCATAAAAGTACAGAAATGCCCACAAATAACCCCAAACGACCCACTCGGTCTGTTTAAACGAAAATGAACATTTGTCAAAATTGGTATCGAATCGAAGCTCATAACCTTCAACTTCATATCCACACCTGTAATAAGAGATAAGGACACATTTTAGAACATTCCAAACTCAAAAATGTACAGAATGCCCCTAAATAACCCTAACGACCCACCCGATATGGTTTAAATCGAAAATGAACATTTGTCTAAATTGGTATCGATCCGAAGGTCACGACCCTCAACTTCATATCCACACGTGTAATAAGAGATAAGGACACATCTTAGAACATCCCAAACCCAAAAAGTACAAAATGCCCCAAATAACCCCAAACGACCCACCCGGTCTTGTTTAAATCGAAAATGAACATATGTCAAATAGGTATCGATTCAAAGGTCACCACCTCAACTTCATCCACACATGTAATAAGAGATAAGGACACATTTTAGAACATCCTAAACCTAAAAAGTGTAGAAATGTCCCCAAACAACCCCAACGACCCCCTGTCTGGTTTAAATCCAAAATGAACATAAGTCAAAATAGGTTCGATTCAAGGTTACGACCCTCGACATCGCATCCACACGTCTAATAAGAGATAAGGACACTTTTTAGAACATCCCAAACCCAAAAACTAAGAAATGCCCCAAATAACCCCAAACGACCCACCAGTCTGTTTAAACCGAAAATAAACATATGTCGAAATAGGTATCAATTCGAAGGTCACGACCTCAACATCGCATCCACACATCTAATAAGAGATGTGGACACATTTTAGAACATCCCAAACCCAAAAAGTATAGAAATGCCCCCAAATAACCCAAACGACTACCCGATCTAGTTTAAACCAAAAATGAACATTTGTCAAATTGGTATCGATACGAAGGTCACGACCCTCAACTTCATATCCACACGTGTAATAAGAGATAAGACACATTTTAGAACATCCCAAACCCAAAAAAGTATAGAAATGCCCCCAAAATTACCCCAAACAACCCACCTGTTCTGATTTAAATCGAAAATGAACATATGTCAAAATAGGTATCGATTCGAAGGTCAAACCTCAACATCCATCCACACGTCTAATAAGAGATAAGGACACATTTTTAGAACATCCCAAACCCAAAAAAATACAAAATGCCCCAAAACAACCCCAAATGACCCACCTTGTCTGGTTTAAATGCAAATGAACATAAGTCAAAATAGGTATCGATTTGAAGGTTCAACCCTGACATCGCATCCACACTTCTAATAAGAGATAAGGACACTTTTTAGAACATCCCAAACCCAAAAAAGTATAGAAATGCCCCCAAATAGCCCCAAACAACCCACCGGTTTGTTTAAACCGAAAATGAACATATGCCTAAATTGGTATCGATTCCAAGGTCACAACCCTCAACTTGCATCCACACATCTAATAAGAGATAAGGACACATTTTAGAACATCCCAAACCCAAAAAGTATAGAAATGCCCCCAAATAACCCCAAACACCCACCCGATCTGGTTTAAACCGAAAATGAACATATGTCGAAATAGGTATCGATTGGAAGGTCACGACCGTCAACATCGTATCCACACGTCCAATAAGAGATAAGGACAATTTTTAGAACATCCCAAACCCAAAAAAGTGCAGAAATGCCCCAAAACAACCCCCACCTTGTCTGGTTTAAATCGAAAATGAACATAAGTCGAAATAGGTATCGATTCGAAGGTTACGACCCTTGACATCGTATCCACACGTCGAATAAGAGATAAGGACACTTTTTAGAACATCCCAAGCCCAAAAAAGTTTAGAAATGCCCCCAAATAGCACCAAACGACCCACCCGGTCTGGTTTAAATAAAAATGAACATTTGCCAAAATAGGTATCGATACGAAGGTCACGACCCTCAAGATCGCATCCACACATCTAATAAGAGATAAGGACACATTTTAGAACATCCCAAACCCAAAAAAAGTATAGAAATGCCCCCAAATAACCCCAAACGACCCACCTGATTTGGTTTAAATAAAAAATGAACATATGTCGAAACAAGAATCAATTCAAGGTCACGACCCTCAACATTATATCCACACAGCTAATAAGAGATAAGGACAAATTTTAGAACATCCCAAACCCAAAAAAGTACAAAAATGCCCCCAAATAACCCCAAACGACCCACCCGGTCTAGTTTAAATCGAAAATGAACATTTGCCAAAATTGGTATCGATACGAAGGTCACGACCCTCAACTTCATACCCACACGTGTAATAAGAGATAAGGACACATTTTAGAACATCCAAAACTAAAAAATGTACAGAAATGCCCCCAAATAATCCCAAACAACCCACCCCATCTTATTTAAATAAAAAATAAACATATGTCGAAATAGGTATCAATTCAAGGTCACGACCCTCAACATCGCATCCACACATCTAATTAAGAGATTAGGACACATTTTAGAACATCCCAAACCCAAAAAGTATAAAAATGCCCCAAATAACCCCAAATGACCCAATCAATCTGGTTTAAATCGAAAATGAACTTTCATCGAAATAGGTATCGATCGAAGGTCACGACCCTCTACTTCATATCCACACCAATAAGAGATATGTACACATTTTAGAATATCCTAAACCCAAAAAGTACGAAATGCCCCCAAATAACCCCAAATGACCCACCCGGTTTGGTTTAAACCAAAATGAACATAGGTCGAAATAGGTATCGATTCTTTGGTCACAACCTTCAACATTGCATCCACACATCCATTAACAGATAAGGACACTTTTAGAACATCCCAAACCCAAAAAGCACGAAATGCCCCCATATAACCCCAAACGACCCACCCGATCTGGTTTAAACCGAAAATGAACATTTGTCGAAATTGGTATCGATACTGAAGGTCACGATCCTCAACTTCATATCCACACCTGTAAAAAGAGATAAGGACACATTTTTGAACATCCCAAACCCAAAAAATATAGAAATGCCCTCAAATAACCCCAAACGACCCACCCGATCTGGTTTAAACCGAAAATGAACATACGTAGAAATAGGTATCGATTCCAAGGTCATGACCCTCAACATCGCATCCACGTGTCAAATAAGAGATAAGGACACTTTTTAGAACAACCCAAACCCAAAAAAGTACAGAAATGCCCCCAAACAACCCCAAACGACCCACCGGTCCTGGTTTAAATCGTAAATGAACATAAGTCGAAATAGTTATCGATTCGAAGGTTACGACCCTCGACATCGAATCCACAAATCTAAGAAGAGATAAGGACACTTTTAGAACGTCCAAAACCCAAAAAACTACAGAAATGCCCCCAAATAACCCTAGATGACCCACCGTCTGGTTTAAACAAAAAATGAACTTATATCGAAATAGGTATCAATTCGAAGGTGACGACCCTCAACATCGCATGCACACAGCTAATAAGAGCTGAGGACATATTTTAGAACATCCCAAACCCAAAAAAGTACAGAAATGCCCCCAAATAAACCCAAACGACCCACCCGGTCTAGTTTAAACCGAAAATGAATATTTGCCAAAATTGGTATCGATACGAATGTCACGACCCTCAACTTCATACCCACATGTGTAATAAGAGATAAGGACACATTTTAGAACATCCAAAACTCAAAAAGTACAGAAATGCCACCAAATAATCCCAAACAACCCACCCGACCTTATATAAATAAAAATAAACATATGTCGAAATAGGTAATCAATTCGAAGGTCACAACCCTCAACATCGCATCCACACATCTAATTAGAGATGAGGACACATTTTAGAACATCCCAAACCCAAAAAAGTATAGAAATGCCCCCAAATAACCCCAAACGACCCACCCGATCTGGTTTAAATCGAAAATGAACATACGTCGAAATAGGTATCGATTTCAAGGTCACGACCCTCAACATCGCATCCACATGTCTAATAAGAGATAAGGACACTTTTTAGGACATCCCAAACCCAAAAAAGTATAGAAATGCCCCCAAACAACCCCAAATGACCGACCCGGTCTGGTTTAAACCGTAAATGAACATATGTCAAAATAGGTATCGATTCGAAGGTCACGACCTTCAACATCGTATCCACACATCTAATAAGAGATGAGGACACATTTTAGAACATCCCAAACCCAAAAAGGTATAGAAATGCCACCAAATAACCCCAAGCGACCCACCGGTCTAGTTTAAACCGAAAATGAACATTTGCCAAATTGGTATCGATACGAAGGTCACGATCCTCGACTACATATCCACACGTGTAATAAGAGATAAGCACACATTTAAGAACATCCAAAACACAAAAAGTACAGAAATGCCCCCATATAATCCCAAATGACTCACCCGGTCTTGTTTAAACCGAAAATAAACATATGTCAAAATAGGTAATCGATTCGAAGGTCACGACCCTCAACATCGCATCCACACATCTAATAATAGATGAGGACACATTTTTGAACATCCCAAACAAGAAAAAGTACAGAAAATGCCCACAAATAACCCCAACGACCCACTCGATCTGGTTTAAACTGAAAATGAACTTTGTCAAAATTGGTATCGATCACGAAGGTCACGACCCTCTACTTCATATCCACACCTGTAATAGGAGATAAGCACACATTTTAAAACATCCCCAACCCAAAAAAGTATAGAAATGCCCCCAAATAACCCCAAACAAACCACTTGGTCTTGTTTAACCCGAAAATGAACATATGTCGAAATAGGTATCGAATCCAAGGTCACCACCCTCAACATCGCATCCACACGTCTAATAAGAGATAAGGACACTTTTTAGAATATTCCAAACCCAAAAAACTATAGAAAAGCCCCCAAACAATCCCAAACGACCCACCCGGTCTGGTTTAAACCGTAAATGAACATAAGGCAAAATAGGTATCGATTCCAAGGTTACGACCCTCGACATCACATCCACACATCTAAGAAGAGATAAGGACACTTTTTAGAACATCCAAAACCCAAAAAAGTATAGGAATGCCCCCAAATAACCCCAAACGAGCCACCCGGTCTGGGTTAAATCGAAAATGAACATATGTCGAAATCGGTATCGATTCGAAGGTCATGACCATCAACTTCATATCCACACGTGTAGTAAGGGATGAGGACAATTTTAGAACATCCCAAACCCACAAAAGTTCAGTAATGCCCCTAAACAACCCCAAATGACCCAACCTGTCCTGGTTTCAATCTCAAATGAACAAAAGTCGAAAAAGGTTTCGATTCGAAGGTTACGACCCTTGACATTGCATCCACACATCTAGAACATCCCAAACCCAAAAAAGTATAGAAAGGCCCCCCAATAACACCAAACTACCCACTCAGTCTTGTTTAAACCGAAAATGAACATTTATCCAAATTGGTATCGATACGAAGGTCACAACCCTCAACTTCATATCCACACGTGTAATTTGAGATGAGGACACACTTTAGAACATCCCAAACCCAAAAAAGTATAGAAATGCCCCCAAATTATCCCAAACGACCCACTCGGTCTTGTTTAAACCGAAAATGAACATTTGTCCAAATTGGTAACAATACGAAGGTCACGACCCTCAACTTCATATCCACACGTCTATGAAGAGAGGACTCTTTTTAGAACATCCTAAACCCATAAAAGTACAGAAATGCCCCCAAATAACCCCAAACGACCCACCCGGTCTGGTTTAAATCGAAAATGAACATTTATCAAAATTGGTATCGATACGAAGGTCACGACCCTCAACTTCATATCCACACCTGTAATAAGAGGACACAATTTAGAACATCCCAAACCCCAAAAAGTGCAAAAAAGTGCAAAATTGCCCCCAAAATAACCCCTAACGACCCACCCGATATGGTTTAAACCGAAAATGAACATTTGTCCATACTGCTATTGATCCGAAGGTCACGACCCTCAACTTCATATCCACACGTACAATAAGAGATAAGGACACATCTTATAATATCCCAAACCCAAAAAACTACGGAAATGCCCCCAAATAACCCCAAACGACCCACTCGGTCTTGTTTAAATCGAAAATGAACATATGTCAAAATAGGAGTCGATTCCAAGGTCACCACTCTCAACATTGCATCCACATGTCTAATAAGAGATAAGGACACTTTTTAGAACAACCCAAACCCAAAAAAGTGTAGAAATGTCCCCAAACAACCCCAAACGACCTGCCCGGTCTGGTTTAAACCAAAAATGAACATAAGTTGAAATAGGTGTCTACTCGAAGGTTACGACCCTCGACATCGCATCGACACGTCTAAGAAGAAATAAGGACACTTTTTAGAACGTCCAAAACCCAAAAAATAACAGAAATGTGCCCAAATAACCCAAAACGACCCACTCAGTTTGATTTAAACCAAAAATAAACATATGTCGAAATACGTATCGATTCGAAGGTCACGACCTTCAACATCGCATCCACACGTCTAATAAGAGATAAGAACATTTTTTAGAACATCCAAAACTCAAAAAAGTACACAAATGCCCCCAAATAACCCCAAACGACCCACCCGGTCTGATTAAACCAAAAATGAACATTTGTCGAAATGGGTATCGATACGAAGGTCACTACCCTCAACTTCATATCCACACGTGTAATAAGAGATAAGGACAAATTTTAGAACATCCCAAACCCAAAAAAGTATAGAAATGCCCCCAAACAGCCCCAAACAACCCACTCGGTCTTATTTAAATAGAAAATGAACATATGTCGAAATAGGTATCGATTCGAAGGTCACAACCCTCAACATCACATCCACACGTCTAATAAGAGATAAGGACAATTTTTAGAACATCCCAAACCCAAAAAAATACAAAAATGCCCCAAAACAACCCCAAAGGACCCACCCAGTCTAGTTTAAACTGCAAATGAACATAAGTCGAAATAGGTATCGATTTGAAGGTTATGACCCTTGAAATCGCATCCATACTTCTAATGAGAGATAAGGACACTTTTTAGAACATCCCAAACCCAAAAAAGTATAGAAATGTCCCCAAATAGCACCAAACGACCCACCCAGTTTGGTTCGAACAAAAAATGAACATATGCCAAAATAGGTATCGATTCGAAGGTTACGACCCTCAAGATTGCATCTACACATCTAATAAGAGATAAGGACAAATTTTAGAACATCCCAAACCCAAAAAAGTATAGAAATGCCCCCAAATAACCCCAAAACCCACCCGATGTGGTTTAAACCGAAAATGAACATATGTCGAAATAGGTATCGATTCGAAGGTCACGACCCTCAACATCGCTTCCACACATCCAATAAGAGATAAGGACAATTTTTAGAACATCCCATACCCAAAAAAATACAAAAATGCCCCAAAACTGCCCCCCAAAGGACCCACCTTGTCTGGTTTAAATCGCAAATGAACATAAGTCGAAAGAGGTATCGATTCGAAGGTTACGACCCTTGACATCGTATCCACACTTCTAATGAGAGATAAGGACACTTTTTAGAACATCCCAAACCCAAAAAAGTATAAAAATGCCCCCAAATAGCACCAAACGACCCACCCGGTTTGGTTCGAACAAAAAATGAACATATGCCAAAATAGGTATCGATTCGAAGGTCACGACCCTCAAGATCGCATCCACACATCTAATAAGAGATAATGACACATTTTAGAACATCCCAAACCCAAAAAAGTATAGAAACGCCCCCAAATAACCCCAAACGACCCACCTGGTTTGGTTTAAATAAAAAATGAACATATGTCGAAACAAGAATCAATTCGAGGTCACGACCCTCAACATTATATCCACACAGCTAATAAGAGATAAGGACAAATTTTAGAACATCCCAAACCCAAAAAAGTACAGAAATGCCCCCAAATAAGCCCAAACGACCCACCCGGTCTAGTTTAAATCGAAAATGAACATTTGCCAAAATTGGTATCGATACGAAGGTCACGACCCTCAACTTCATACCCACACGTGTAATAAGAGATAAGGACACATTTTAGAACATCCAAAACTAAAAAATGTACAGAAATGCCCCCAAATAATCCCAAACAACCCACCCCATCTTATTTAAATAAAAAATAAACATATGTCGAAATAGGTAATCAATTCAAGGTCACGACCCTCAACATCGCATCCACACATCTAATTAGAGATTAGGACACATTTTCGAACATCCCAAACCCAAAAAAGTATAAAAATGCCCCCAAATAACCCCAAATGACCCAATCAATCTGGTTTAAATCGAAAATGAACTTTCATCGAAATAGGTATCGATCTGAAGGTCACGACCCTCTACTTCATATCCACACCTGTAATAAGAGATATGTACACATTTTAGAATATCCTAAACCCAAAAAGTACAGAAACGTCCCCAAATAACCCCAAATGACCCACCGGTTTGGTTTAAACCAAAAATGAACATAGGTCGAAATAGGTATCGATTCTTTGGTCACAACCTTCAACATTGCATCCACACATCCATTAACAGATAAGGACACTTTTTAGAACATCCCAAACCCAAAAAAGCACAGAAATGCCCCCATATAACCCCAAACGGCCCACCCGATCTGGTTTAAACCGAAAATGAACATTCGTCGAAATTGGTATCGATACGAAGGTCACGATCCTCAACTTCATATCCACACCTGTAAAAAGAGATAAGGACACATTTTTGAACATCCCAAACCCAAAAAAAATATAGAAATGCCCTCAAATAACACCAAACGACCCACCCGATCTGGTTTAAACCGAAAATGAACATACGTAGAAAAATAGGTATCGATTCCAAGGTCATGACCCTCAACATCGCATCCACGTGTCAAATAAGAGATAAGGACACTTTTTAGAACAACCCAAACCCAAAAAAGTACAGAAATGCCCCCAAACAACCCCAAACGACCCACCCGGTCTGGTTTAAATCGTAAATGAACATAAGTCGAAATAGTTATCGATTCGAAGGTTACGACCCTCGACATCGAATCCACAAATCTAAGAAGAGATAAGGACACTTTTTAGAACGTCCAAAACCCAAAAAACTACAGAAATGCCCCCAAATAACCCTAGATGACCCACCCGATCTGGTTTAAACAAAAAATGAACTTATATCGAAATAGGTATCAATTCGAAGGTGACGACCCTCAACATCGCATGCATACAGCTAATAAGAGCTGAGGACATATTTTAGAACATCCCAAACCCAAAAAAGTACAGAAATGCCCCCAAATAAACCCAAACGACCCACCCGGTCTAGTTTAAACCGAAAATGAATATTTGCCAAAATTGGTATCGATACGAATGTCACGACCCTCAACTTCATACCCACATGTGTAATAAGAGATAAGGACACATTTTAGAACATCCAAAACTCAAAAAAAGTACAGAAATGCCACCAAATAATCCCAAACAACCCACCCGACCTTATATAAATAAAAAATAAACATATGTCGAAATAGGTAATCAATTCAAGGTCACAACCCTCAACATCGCATCCACACATCTAATTAGAGATGAGGACACATTTTCGAACATCCCAAACCCAAAAAAGTATAGAAATGCCCCCAAATAACCCCAAACGACCCACCCGATCTGGTTTAAATCGAAAATGAACATACGTCGAAATAGGTATCGATTTCAAGGTCACGACCCTCAACATCGCATCCACATGTCTAATAAGAGATAAGGACACTTTTTAGGACATCCCAAACCCAAAAAAGTATAGAAATGCCCCCAAACAACCCCAAATGACCGACCCGGTCTGGTTTAAAACCGTAAATGAACATAAGTCGACATAGGTATCAATTCGAAGGTCACGACCTTCAACATCGCATCCACACATCTAATAAGAGATGAGGACACATTTTAGAACATCCCAAACCCAAAAAGGTATAGAAATGCCACCAAATAACCCCAAGCGACCCACCCGGTCTAGTTTAAACCGAAAATGAACATTTGCCGAAATTGGTATCGATACGAAGGTCACGATCCTCGACTACATATCCACACGTGTAATAAGAGATAAGCACACATTTAAGAACATCCAAAACACAAAAAAGTACAGAAATGCCCCCATATAATCCCAAATGACTCACCCGGTCTTGTTTAAACCGAAAATAAACATATGTCAAAATAGGTAATCGATTCGAAGGTCACGACCCTCAACATCGCATCCACACATCTAATAATAGATGAGGACACATTTTTGAACATCCCAAACAAGAAAAAGTACAGAAAAGCCCACAAATAACCCCGAACGACCCACTCGATCTGGTTTAAACTGAAAATGAACTTTCGTCAAAATTGGTATCGATACGAAGGTCACGACCCTCTACTTCATATCCACACCTGTAATAGGAGATAAGCACACATTTTAAAACATCCCCAACCCAAAAAAGTATAGAAATGCCCCCAAATAACCCCAAACAAACCACTTGGTCTTGTTTAACCCGAAAATGAACATATGTCGAAATAGGTATCGAATCCAAGGTCACCACCCTCAACATCGCATCCACACGTCTAATAAGAGATAAGGACACTTTTTAGAATATTCCAAACCCAAAAAACTATAGAAAAGCCCCCAAACAATCCCAAACGACCCACCCGGTCTGGTTTAAACCGTAAATGAACATAAGGCAAAATAGGTATCGATTCCAAGGTTACGACCCTCGACATCACATCCACACATCTAAGAAGAGATAAGGACACTTTTTAGAACATCCAAAACCCAAAAAAGTATAGGAATGCCCCCAAATAACCCCAAACGAGCCACCCGGTCTGGGTTAAATTGAAAATGAACATATGTCGAAATCGGTATCGATTCGAAGGTCATGACCATCAACTTCATATCCACACGTGTAGTAAGGGATGAGGACAATTTTTAGAACATCCCAAACCCACAAAAGTTCAGTAATGCCCCTAAACAATCCCAAATGACCCAACCTGTCCGGTTTCAATCTCAAATGAACAAAAGTCGAAAAAGGTTTCGATTCGAAGGTTACGACCCTTGACATTGCATCCACACATCTAGAACATCCCAAACCCAAAAAAGTATAGAAAGGCCCCCAATAACACCAAACTACCCACTCAGTCTTGTTTAAACCGAAAATGAACATTTATCCAAATTGGTATCGATCTGAAGGTCACAACCCTCAACTTCATATCCACACGTGTAATTTGAGATGAGGACACACTTTAGAACATCCCAAACCCAAAAAAGTATAGAAATGCCCCCAAATTATCCCAAACGACCCACTCGGTCTTGTTTAAACCGAAAATGAACATTTGTCCAAATTGGTAACAATACGAAGGTCACGACCCTCAACTTCATATCCACACGTCTATGAAGAGAGGACTCTTTTTAGAACATCCTAAACCCATAAAAGTACAGAAATGCCCCCAAATAACCCCAAACGACCCACCCGGTCTGGTTTAAATCGAAAATGAACATTTATCAAAATTGGTATCGATACGAAGGTCACGACCCTCAACTTCATATCCACACCTGTAATAAGAGGACACAATTTAGAACATCCCAAACCCCAAAAAGTGCAAAAAAGTGCAAAACTGCCCCCAAAATAACCCCTAACGACCCACCCGATATGGTTTAAACCGAAAATGAACATTTGTCCATACTGGTATCGATCCGAAGGTCACGACCCTCAACTTCATATCCACACGTACAATAAGAGATAAGGACACATCTTATAATATCCCAAACCCAAAAAAGTACGGAAATGCCCCCAAATAACCCCAAACGACCCACTCGGTCTTGTTTAAATCGAAAATGAACATATGTCAAAATAAGAGTCGATTCCAAGGTCACCACTCTCAACATTGCATCCACATGTCTAATAAGAGATAAGGACGCTTTTTAGAACATCCCAAACCCAAAAATGTATAGAAATGCCCCCAAATAACCCCAAACGACCCACTCGATCTTGTTTAAACTGAAAATGAACATTTGTCCAAATTGGCATCGATACGAAGGTCACGACCCTCAACTTCATATCCACACCTATAATAAGAGATAAGGACACATTTTAGAGCATCCCAAACCCCAAAAGGTGCAGAAATGCCCCCAAATAACCCCAAACGACCCACTTGGTCTTTTTTAAACAGAAAATGAACATATGTCGAAATAGGTATCGAATCCAAGGTCACCACCCTCAACATCACATCCACACGTCTAATATGAGATAAGGACACTTTTTAGAACATCCCAAACCCAAAAAACTACAGAAATGCCCCCAAACAACCCCAAAGGACCCACCTGGTCTGGTTTAAAACGTAAATGAACATAAGGCGAAATAGGTATTGATTCGAAGGTTACGACCCTCGACATCACATCCACACATCACAAAAGAGATAAAGACACTTTGTAGAACGTCCAAAACCCAAAAAAGTATAGAAATGCCCCCAAACAATCCCAAACGACCCACCCGGTCTGGTTTAAACCGTAAATGAACATAAGGCAAAATAGGTATCGATTCCAAGGTTACGACCCTCGACATCACATCCACACATCTAAGAAGAGATAAGGACACTTTTTAGAACATCCAAAACCCAAAAAAGTATAGGAATGCCCCCAAATAACCCCAAACGAGCCACCCGGTCTGGGTTAAATCGAAAATGAACATATGTCGAAATCGGTATCGATTCGAAGGTCATGACCATCAACTTCATATCCACACGTGTAGTAAGGGATGAGGACAATTTTTAGAACATCCCAAACCCACAAAAGTTCAGTAATGCCCCTAAACAACCCCAAATGACCCAACCTGTCTGGTTTCAATCTCAAATGAACAAAAGTCGAAAAAGGTTTCGATTCGAAGGTTACGACCCTTGACATTGCATCCACACATCTAGAACATCCCAAACCCAAAAAAGTATAGAAAGGCCCCCCCAATAACACCAAACTACCCACTCAGTCTTGTTTAAACCGAAAATGAACATTTATCCAAATTGGTATCGATACGAAGGTCACAACCCTCAACTTCATATCCACACGTGTAATTTGAGATGAGGACACACTTTAGAACATCCCAAACCCAAAAAAGTATAGAAATGCCCCCAAATTATCCCAAACGACCCACTCGGTCTTGTTTAAACCGAAAATGAACATTTGTCCAAATTGGTAACAATACGAAGGTCACGACCCTCAACTTCATATCCACACGTCTATGAAGAGAGGACTCTTTTTAGAACATCCCAAACCCATAAAAGTACAGAAATGCCCCCAAATAACCCCAAACGACCCACCCGGTCTGGTTTAAATCGAAAATGAACATTTATCAAAATTGGTATCGATACGAAGGTCACGACCCTCAACTTCATATCCACACCTGTAATAAGAGGACACAATTTAGAACATCCCAAACCCCAAAAAGTGCAAAAAAGTGCAAAATTGCCCCCCAAAATAACCCCTAACGACCCACCCGATATGGTTTAAACCGAAAATGAACATTTGTCCATACTGCTATTGATCCGAAGGTCACGACCCTCAACTTCATATCCACACGTACAATAAGAGATAAGGACACATCTTATAATATCCCAAACCCAAAAAACTACGGAAATGCCCCCAAATAACCCCAAACGACCCACTCGGTCTTGTTTAAATCGAAAATGAACATATGTCAAAATAGGAGTCGATTCCAAGGTCACCACTCTCAACATTGCATCCACATGTCTAATAAGAGATAAGGACACTTTTTAGAACAACCCAAACCCAAAAAAGTGTAGAAATGTCCCCAAACAACCCCAAACGACCTGCCCGGTCTGGTTTAAACCAAAAATGAACATAAGTTGAAATAGGTGTCTACTCGAAGGTTACGACCCTCGACATCGCATCGACACGTCTAAGAAGAAATAAGGACACTTTTTAGAACGTCCAAAACCCAAAAAATAACAGAAATGTGCCCAAATAACCCAAAACGACCCACTCAGTTTGATTTAAACCAAAAATAAACATATGTCGAAATACGTATCGATTCGAAGGTCACGACCTTCAACATCGCATCCACACGTCTAATAAGAGATAAGAACATTTTTTAGAACATCCAAAACTCAAAAAAGTACACAAATGCCCCCAAATAACCCCAAACGACCCACCCGGTCTGATTAAACCAAAAATGAACATTTGTCGAAATGGGTATCGATACGAAGGTCACTACCCTCAACTTCATATCCACACGTGTAATAAGAGATAAGGACAAATTTTAGAACATCCCAAACCCAAAAAAGTATAGAAATGCCCCCAAACAGCCCCAAACAACCCACTCGGTCTTATTTAAATAGAAAATGAACATATGTCGAAATAGGTATCGATTCGAAGGTCACAACCCTCAACATCACATCCACACGTCTAATAAGAGATAAGGACAATTTTTAGAACATCCCAAACCCAAAAAAAATACAAAAATGCCCCAAAACAACCCCAAAGGACCCACCCAGTCTAGTTTAAACTGCAAATGAACATAAGCCGAAATAGGTATCGATTTGAAGGTTATGACCCTTGAAATCGCATCCATACTTCTAATGAGAGATAAGGACACTTTTTAGAACATCCCAAACCCAAAAAAGTATAGAAATGTCCCCAAATAGCACCAAACGACCCACCCGGTTTGGTTCGAACAAAAAATGAACATATGCCAAAATAGGTATCGATTCGAAGGTTACGACCCTCAAGATTGCATCTACACATCTAATAAGAGATAAGGACAAATTTTAGAACATCCCAAACCCAAAAAAGTATAGAAATGCCCCCAAATAACCCCAAAACCCACCCGATGTGGTTTAAACCGAAAATGAACATATGTCGAAATAGGTATCGATTCGAAGGTCACGACCCTCAACATCGCTTCCACACATCCAATAAGAGATAAGGACAATTTTTAGAACATCCCATACCCAAAAAATACAAAAATGCCCCAAAACTGCCCCCAAAGGACCCACCTTGTCCGGTTTAAATCGCAAATGAACATAAGTCGAAAGAGGTATCGATTCGAAGGTTACGACCCTTGACATCGTATCCACACTTCTAATGAGAGATAAGGACACTTTTTAGAACATCCCAAACCCAAAAAAGTATAAAAATGCCCCCAAATAGCACCAAACGACCCACCCGGTTTGGTTCGAACAAAAAATGAACATATGCCAAAATAGGTATCGATTCGAAGGTCACGACCCTCAAGATCGCATCCACACATCTAATAAGAGATAATGACACATTTTAGAACATCCCAAACCCAAAAAAGTATAGAAACGCCCCCAAATAACCCCAAACGACCCACCTGGTTTGGTTTAAATAAAAAATGAACATATGTCGAAACAAGAATCAATTCGAAGGTCACGACCCTCAACATTATATCCACACAGCTAATAAGAGATAAGGACAAATTTTAGAACATCCCAAACCCAAAAAAGTACAGAAATGCCCCCAAATAAGCCCAAACGACCCACCCGGTCTAGTTTAAATCGAAAATGAACATTTGCCAAAATTGGTATCGATACGAAGGTCACGACCCTCAACTTCATACCCACACGTGTAATAAGAGATAAGGACACATTTTAGAACATCCAAAACTAAAAAATGTACAGAAATGCCCCCAAATAATCCCAAACAACCCACCCCATCTTATTTAAATAAAAAATAAACATATGTCGAAATAGGTAATCAATTCGAAGGTCACGACCCTCAACATCGCATCCACACATCTAATTAGAGATTAGGACACATTTTCGAACATCCCAAACCCAAAAAAGTATAAAAATGCCCCCAAATAACCCCAAATGACCCAATCAATCTGGTTTAAATCGAAAATGAACTTTCATCGAAATAGGTATCGATACGAAGGTCACGACCCTCTACTTCATATCCACACCTGTAATAAGAGATATGTACACATTTTAGAATATCCTAAACCCAAAAAAGTACAGAAACGTCCCCAAATAACCCCAAATGACCCACCCGGTTTGGTTTAAACCAAAAATGAACATAGGTCGAAATAGGTATCGATTCTTTGGTCACAACCTTCAACATTGCATCCACACATCCATTAACAGATAAGGACACTTTTTAGAACATCCCAAACCCAAAAAAGCACAGAAATGCCCCCATATAACCCCAAACGGCCCACCCGATCTGGTTTAAACCGAAAATGAACATTCGTCGAAATTGGTATCGATACGAAGGTCACGATCCTCAACTTCATATCCACACCTGTAAAAAGAGATAAGGACACATTTTTGAACATCCCAAACCCAAAAAAAATATAGAAATGCCCTCAAATAACACCAAACGACCCACCCGATCTGGTTTAAACCGAAAATGAACATACGTAGAAATAGGTATCGATTCCAAGGTCATGACCCTCAACATCGCATCCACGTGTCAAATAAGAGATAAGGACACTTTTTAGAACAACCCAAACCCAAAAAAGTACAGAAATGCCCCCAAACAACCCCAAACGACCCACCCGGTCTGGTTTAAATCGTAAATGAACATAAGTCGAAATAGTTATCGATTCGAAGGTTACGACCCTCGACATCGAATCCACAAATCTAAGAAGAGATAAGGACACTTTTTAGAACGTCCAAAACCCAAAAAACTACAGAAATGCCCCCAAATAACCCTAGATGACCCACCCGATCTGGTTTAAACAAAAAATAAACTTATATCGAAATAGGTATCAATTCGAAGGTGACGACCCTCAACATCGCATGCATACAGCTAATAAGAGCTGAGGACATATTTTAGAACATCCCAAACCCAAAAAAGTACAGAAATGCCCCCAAATAAACCCAAACGACCCACCCGGTCTAGTTTAAACCGAAAATGAATATTTGCCAAAATTGGTATCGATACGAATGTCACGACCCTCAACTTCATACCCACATGTGTAATAAGAGATAAGGACACATTTTAGAACATCCAAAACTCAAAAAAGTACAGAAATGCCACCAAATAATCCCAAACAACCCACCCGACCTTATATAAATAAAAAATAAACATATGTCGAAATAGGTAATCAATTCGAAGGTCACAACCCTCAACATCGCATCCACACATCTAATTAGAGATGAGGACACATTTTCGAACATCCCAAACCCAAAAAAGTATAGAAATGCCCCCAAATAACCCCAAACGACCCACCCGATCTGGTTTAAATCGAAAATGAACATACGTCGAAATAGGTATCGATTTCAAGGTCACGACCCTCAACATCGCATCCACATGTCTAATAAGAGATAAGGACACTTTTTAGGACATCCCAAACCCAAAAAAGTATAGAAATGCCCCCAAACAACCCCAAATGACCGACCCGGTCTGGTTTAAACCGTAAATGAACATAAGTCGACATAGGTATCAATTCGAAGGTCACGACCTTCAACATCGCATCCACACATCTAATAAGAGATGAGGACACATTTTAGAACATCCCAAACCCAAAAAGGTATAGAAATGCCACCAAATAACCCCAAGCGACCCACCCGGTCTAGTTTAAACCGAAAATGAACATTTGCCGAAATTGGTATCGATACGAAGGTCACGATCCTCGACTACATATCCACACGTGTAATAAGAGATAAGCACACATTTAAGAACATCCAAAACACAAAAAAGTACAGAAATGCCCCCATATAATCCCAAATGACTCACCCGGTCTTGTTTAAACCGAAAATAAACATATGTCAAAATAGGTAATCGATTC
The DNA here is from genome assembly GCF_018873765.1 of Telopea speciosissima. NCBI lineage: Eukaryota > Viridiplantae > Streptophyta > Magnoliopsida > Proteales > Proteaceae > Telopea > Telopea speciosissima. The sequence continues at coordinate 37,720,569 of NC_057922.1, read as the reverse complement.
GAAGGTCACGACCCTCAACATCGCATCCACACATCTAATAATAGATGAGGACACATTTTTGAACATCCCAAACAAGAAAAAGTACAGAAAAGCCCACAAATAACCCCGAACGACCCACTCGATCTGGTTTAAACTGAAAATGAACTTTCGTCAAAATTGGTATCGATACGAAGGTCACGACCCTCTACTTCATATCCACACCTGTAATAGGAGATAAGCACACATTTTAAAACATCCCCAACCCAAAAAAGTATAGAAATGCCCCCAAATAACCCCAAACAAACCACTTGGTCTTGTTTAACCCGAAAATGAACATATGTCGAAATAGGTATCGAATCCAAGGTCACCACCCTCAACATCGCATCCACACGTCTAATAAGAGATAAGGACACTTTTTAGAATATTCCAAACCCAAAAAACTATAGAAAAGCCCCCAAACAATCCCAAACGACCCACCCGGTCTGGTTTAAACCGTAAATGAACATAAGGCAAAATAGGTATCGATTCCAAGGTTACGACCCTCGACATCACATCCACACATCTAAGAAGAGATAAGGACACTTTTTAGAACATCCAAAACCCAAAAAAGTATAGGAATGCCCCCAAATAACCCCAAACGAGCCACCCGGTCTGGTTAAATCGAAAATGAACATATGTCGAAATCGGTATCGATTCGAAGGTCATGACCATCAACTTCATATCCACACGTGTAGTAAGGGATGAGGACAATTTTTAGAACATCCCAAACCCACAAAAGTTCAGTAATGCCCCTAAACAACCCCAAATGACCCAACCTGTCTGGTTTCAATCTCAAATGAACAAAAGTCGAAAAAGGTTTCGATTCGAAGGTTACGACCCTTGACATTGCATCCACACATCTAGAACATCCCAAACCCAAAAAAGTATAGAAAGGCCCCCCAATAACACCAAACTACCCACTCAGTCTTGTTTAAACCGAAAATGAACATTTATCCAAATTGGTATCGATACGAAGGTCACAACCCTCAACTTCATATCCACACGTGTAATTTGAGATGAGGACACACTTTAGAACATCCCAAACCCAAAAAAGTATAGAAATGCCCCCAAATTATCCCAAACGACCCACTCGGTCTTGTTTAAACCGAAAATGAACATTTGTCCAAATTGGTAACAATACGAAGGTCACGACCCTCAACTTCATATCCACACGTCTATGAAGAGAGGACTCTTTTTAGAACATCCTAAACCCATAAAAGTACAGAAATGCCCCCAAATAACCCCAAACGACCCACCCGGTCTGGTTTAAATCGAAAATGAACATTTATCAAAATTGGTATCGATACGAAGGTCACGACCCTCAACTTCATATCCACACCTGTAATAAGAGGACACAATTTAGAACATCCCAAACCCCAAAAAGTGCAAAAAAGTGCAAAACTGCCCCCAAAATAACCCCTAACGACCCACCCGATATGGTTTAAACCGAAAATGAACATTTGTCCATACTGGTATCGATCCGAAGGTCACGACCCTCAACTTCATATCCACACGTACAATAAGAGATAAGGACACATCTTATAATATCCCAAACCCAAAAAAGTACGGAAATGCCCCCAAATAACCCCAAACGACCCACTCGGTCTTGTTTAAATCGAAAATGAACATATGTCAAAATAAGAGTCGATTCCAAGGTCACCACTCTCAACATTGCATCCACATGTCTAATAAGAGATAAGGACGCTTTTTAGAACATCCCAAACCCAAAAATGTATAGAAATGCCCCCAAATAACCCCAAACGACCCACTCGATCTTGTTTAAACTGAAAATGAACATTTGTCCAAATTGGCATCGATACGAAGGTCACGACCCTCAACTTCATATCCACACCTATAATAAGAGATAAGGACACATTTTAGAGCATCCCAAACCCCAAAAGGTACAGAAATGCCCCCAAATAACCCCAAACGACCCACTTGGTCTTTTTTAAACAGAAAATGAACATATGTCGAAATAGGTATCGAATCCAAGGTCACCACCCTCAACATCACATCCACACGTCTAATATGAGATAAGGACACTTTTTAGAACATCCCAAACCCAAAAAACTACAGAAATGCCCCCAAACAACCCCAAAGGACCCACCTGGTCTGGTTTAAAACGTAAATGAACATAAGGCGAAATAGGTATCGATTCGAAGGTTACGACCCTCGACATCACATCCACACATCACAAAAGAGATAAAGACACTTTGTAGAACGTCCAAAACCCAAAAAAGTATAGAAATGCCCCCAAACAATCCCAAACGACCCACCCGGTCTGGTTTAAACCGTAAATGAACATAAGGCAAAATAGGTATCGATTCCAAGGTTACGACCCTCGACATCACATCCACACATCTAAGAAGAGATAAGGACACTTTTTAGAACATCCAAAACCCAAAAAAGTATAGGAATGCCCCCAAATAACCCCAAACGAGCCACCCGGTCTGGGTTAAATCGAAAATGAACATATGTCGAAATCGGTATCGATTCGAAGGTCATGACCATCAACTTCATATCCACACGTGTAGTAAGGGATGAGGACAATTTTTAGAACATCCCAAACCCACAAAAGTTCAGTAATGCCCCTAAACAACCCCAAATGACCCAACCTGTCTGGTTTCAATCTCAAATGAACAAAAGTCGAAAAAGGTTTCGATTCGAAGGTTACGACCCTTGACATTGCATCCACACATCTAGAACATCCCAAACCCAAAAAAGTATAGAAAGGCCCCCCAATAACACCAAACTACCCACTCAGTCTTGTTTAAACCGAAAATGAACATTTATCCAAATTGGTATCGATACGAAGGTCACAACCCTCAACTTCATATCCACACGTGTAATTTGAGATGAGGACACACTTTAGAACATCCCAAACCCAAAAAAGTATAGAAATGCCCCCAAATTATCCCAAACGACCCACTCGGTCTTGTTTAAACCGAAAATGAACATTTGTCCAAATTGGTAACAATACGAAGGTCACGACCCTCAACTTCATATCCACACGTCTATGAAGAGAGGACTCTTTTTAGAACATCCCAAACCCATAAAAGTACAGAAATGCCCCCAAATAACCCCAAACGACCCACCCGGTCTGGTTTAAATCGAAAATGAACATTTATCAAAATTGGTATCGATACGAAGGTCACGACCCTCAACTTCATATCCACACCTGTAATAAGAGGACACAATTTAGAACATCCCAAACCCCAAAAAGTGCAAAAAAGTGCAAAATTGCCCCCAAAATAACCCCTAACGACCCACCCGATATGGTTTAAACCGAAAATGAACATTTGTCCATACTGCTATCGATCCGAAGGTCACGACCCTCAACTTCATATCCACACGTACAATAAGAGATAAGGACACATCTTATAATATCCCAAACCCAAAAAACTACGGAAATGCCCCCAAATAACCCCAAACGACCCACTCGGTCTTGTTTAAATCGAAAATGAACATATGTCAAAATAGGAGTCGATTCCAAGGTCACCACTCTCAACATTGCATCCACATGTCTAATAAGAGATAAGGACACTTTTTAGAACAACCCAAACCCAAAAAAGTGTAGAAATGTCCCCAAACAACCCCAAACGACCTGCCCGGTCTGGTTTAAACCAAAAATGAACATAAGTTGAAATAGGTGTCTACTCGAAGGTTACTACCCTCGACATCGCATCGACACGTCTAAGAAGAAATAAGGACACTTTTTAGAACGTCCAAAACCCAAAAAATAACAGAAATGTGCCCAAATAACCCAAAACGACCCACTCAGTTTGATTTAAACCAAAAATAAACATATGTCGAAATACGTATCGATTCGAAGGTCACGACCTTCAACATCGCATCCACACGTCTAATAAGAGATAAGAACATTTTTTAGAACATCCAAAACTCAAAAAAGTACACAAATGCCCCCAAATAACCCCAAACGACCCACCGGTCTGATTAAACCAAAAATGAACATTTGTCGAAATGGGTATCGATACGAAGGTCACTACCCTCAACTTCATATCCACACGTGTAATAAGAGATAAGGACAAATTTTAGAACATCCCAAACCCAAAAAAGTATAGAAATGCCCCCAAACAGCCCCAAACAACCCACTCGGTCTTATTTAAATAGAAAATGAACATATGTCGAAATAGGTATCGATTCGAAGGTCACAACCCTCAACATCACATCCACACGTCTAATAAGAGATAAGGACAATTTTTAGAACATCCCAAACCCAAAAAAAATACAAAAATGCCCCAAAACAACCCCAAAGGACCCACCCAGTCTAGTTTAAACTGCAAATGAACATAAGCCGAAATAGGTATCGATTTGAAGGTTATGACCCTTGAAATCGCATCCATACTTCTAATGAGAGATAAGGACACTTTTTAGAACATCCCAAACCCAAAAAAGTATAGAAATGTCCCCAAATAGCACCAAACGACCCACCCGGTTTGGTTCGAACAAAAAATGAACATATGCCAAAATAGGTATCGATTCGAAGGTTACGACCCTCAAGATTGCATCTACACATCTAATAAGAGATAAGGACAAATTTTAGAACATCCCAAACCCAAAAAAGTATAGAAATGCCCCCAAATAACCCCAAAACCCACCCGATGTGGTTTAAACCGAAAATGAACATATGTCGAAATAGGTATCGATTCGAAGGTCACGACCCTCAACATCGCTTCCACACATCCAATAAGAGATAAGGACAATTTTTAGAACATCCCATACCCAAAAAAATACAAAAATGCCCCAAAACTGCCCCCAAAGGACCCACCTTGTCTGGTTTAAATCGCAAATGAACATAAGTCGAAAGAGGTATCGATTCGAAGGTTACGACCCTTGACATCGTATCCACACTTCTAATGAGAGATAAGGACACTTTTTAGAACATCCCAAACCCAAAAAAGTATAAAAATGCCCCCAAATAGCACCAAACGACCCACCCGGTTTGGTTCGAACAAAAAATGAACATATGCCAAAATAGGTATCGATTCGAAGGTCACGACCCTCAAGATCGCATCCACACATCTAATAAGAGATAATGACACATTTTAGAACATCCCAAACCCAAAAAAAGTATAGAAACGCCCCCAAATAACCCCAAACGACCCACCTGGTTTGGTTTAAATAAAAAATGAACATATGTCGAAACAAGAATCAATTCGAAGGTCACGACCCTCAACATTATATCCACACAGCTAATAAGAGATAAGGACAAATTTTAGAACATCCCAAACCCAAAAAAGTACAGAAATGCCCCCAAATAAGCCCAAACGACCCACCCGGTCTAGTTTAAATCGAAAATGAACATTTGCCAAAATTGGTATCGATACGAAGGTCACGACCCTCAACTTCATACCCACACGTGTAATAAGAGATAAGGACACATTTTAGAACATCCAAAACTAAAAAATGTACAGAAATGCCCCCAAATAATCCCAAACAACCCACCCCATCTTATTTAAATAAAAAATAAACATATGTCGAAATAGGTAATCAATTCGAAGGTCACGACCCTCAACATCGCATCCACACATCTAATTAGAGATTAGGACACATTTTCGAACATCCCAAACCCAAAAAAGTATAAAAATGCCCCCAAATAACCCCAAATGACCCAATCAATCTGGTTTAAATCGAAAATGAACTTTCATCGAAATAGGTATCGATACGAAGGTCACGACCCTCTACTTCATATCCACACCTGTAATAAGAGATATGTACACATTTTAGAATATCCTAAACCCAAAAAAGTACAGAAACGTCCCCAAATAACCCCAAATGACCCACCCGGTTTGGTTTAAACCAAAAATGAACATAGGTCGAAATAGGTATCGATTCTTTGGTCACAACCTTCAACATTGCATCCACACATCCATTAACAGATAAGGACACTTTTTAGAACATCCCAAACCCAAAAAAGCACAGAAATGCCCCCATATAACCCCAAACGGCCCACCCGATCTGGTTTAAACCGAAAATGAACATTCGTCGAAATTGGTATCGATACGAAGGTCACGATCCTCAACTTCATATCCACACCTGTAAAAAGAGATAAGGACACATTTTTGAACATCCCAAACCCAAAAAAGTACAGAAATGCCCCCAAACAACCCCAAACGACCCACCCGGTCTGGTTTAAACCGAAAATGAACATACGTAGAAATAGGTATCGATTCCAAGGTCATGACCCTCAACATCGCATCCACGTGTCAAATAAGAGATAAGGACACTTTTTAGAACATCCCAAACCCAAAAAAGTACAGAAATGCCCCCAAACAACCCCAAACGACCCACCCGGTCTGGTTTAAATCGTAAATGAACATAAGTCGAAATAGTTATCGATTCGAAGGTTACGACCCTCGACATCGAATCCACAAATCTAAGAAGAGATAAGGACACTTTTTAGAACGTCCAAAACCCAAAAAACTACAGAAATGCCCCCCAAATAACCCTAGATGACCCACCCGATCTGGTTTAAACAAAAAATGAACTTATATCGAAATAGGTATCAATTCGAAGGTGACGACCCTCAACATCGCATGCACACAGCTAATAAGAGCTGAGGACATATTTTAGAACATCCCAAACCCAAAAAAGTACAGAAATGCCCCCAAATAAACCCAAACGACCCACCCGGTCTAGTTTAAACCGAAAATGAATATTTGCCAAAATTGGTATCGATACGAATGTCACGACCCTCAACTTCATACCCACATGTGTAATAAGAGATAAGGACACATTTTAGAACATCCAAAACTCAAAAAAATACAGAAATGCCACCAAATAATCCCAAACAACCCACCCGACCTTATATAAATAAAAAATAAACATATGTCGAAATAGGTAATCAATTCGAAGGTCACAACCCTCAACATCGCATCCACACATCTAATTAGAGATGAGGACACATTTTCGAACATCCCAAACCCAAAAAAGTATAGAAATGCCCCCAAATAACCCCAAACGACCCACCCGATCTGGTTTAAATCGAAAATGAACATACGTCGAAATAGGTATCGATTTCAAGGTCACGACCCTCAACATCGCATCCACATGTCTAATAAGAGATAAGGACACTTTTTAGGACATCCCAAACCCAAAAAGTATAGAAATGCCCCCAAACAACCCCAAATGACCGACCCTTCTGGTTTAAACCGTAAATGAACATAAGTCGACATAGGTATCAATTCAAGGTCACGACCTTCAACATCGCATCCACACATCTAATAAGAGATGAGGACACATTTTAGAACATCCCAAACCCAAAAAGGTATAGAAATGCCACCAAATAACCCCAAGCGACCCACCCGGTCTAGTTTAAACCGAAAATGAACATTTGCCGAAATTGGTATCGATACGAAGGTCACGATCCTCGACTACATATCCACACGTGTAATAAGAGATAAGCACACATTTAAGAACATCCAAAACACAAAAAAGTACAGAAATGCCCCCCATATAATCCCAAATGACTCACCCGGTCTTGTTTAAACCGAAAATAAACATATGTCAAAATAGGTAATCGATTCGAAGGTCACGACCCTCAACATCGCATCCACACATCTAATAATAGATGAGGACACATTTTTGAACATCCCAAACAAGAAAAAGTACAGAAAAGCCCACAAATAACCCCGAACGACCCACTCGATCTGGTTTAAACTGAAAATGAACTTTCGTCAAAATTGGTATCGATACGAAGGTCACGACCCTCTACTTCATATCCACACCTGTAATAGGAGATAAGCACACATTTTAAAACATCCCCAACCCAAAAAAGTATAGAAATGCCCCCAAATAACCCCAAACAAACCACTTGGTCTTGTTTAACCCGAAAATGAACATATGTCGAAATAGGTATCGAATCCAAGGTCACCACCCTCAACATCGCATCCACACGTCTAATAAGAGATAAGGACACTTTTTAGAATATTCCAAACCCAAAAAACTATAGAAAAGCCCCCAAACAATCCCAAACGACCCACCCGGTCTGGTTTAAACCGTAAATGAACATAAGGCAAAATAGGTATCGATTCCAAGGTTACGACCCTCGACATCACATCCACACATCTAAGAAGAGATAAGGACACTTTTTAGAACATCCAAAACCCAAAAAAGTATAGGAATGCCCCCAAATAACCCCAAACGAGCCACCCGGTCTGGGTTAAATCGAAAATGAACATATGTCGAAATCGGTATCGATTCGAAGGTCATGACCATCAACTTCATATCCACACGTGTAATAGGAGATAAGGACAGTTTTTAGAACATCCCAAACCCAAAAATGTATAGAAATGCCCCCAAATAACCCCAAACGACCCACTCGATCTTGTTTAAACTGAAAATGAACATTTGTCCAAATTGGTATCGATACGAAGGTCACGACCCTCAACTTCATATCCACACCTATAATAAGAGATAAGGACACATTTTAGAGCATCCCAAACCCCAAAAGGTACAGAAATGCCCCCAAATAACCCCAAAAGACCCACTTGGTCTTTTTTAAACAGAAAATGAACATATGTCGAAATAGGTATCGAATCCAAGGTCACCACCCTCAACATCACATCCACACGTCTAAAATGAGATAAGGACACTTTTTAGAACATCCCAAACCCAAAAAACTACAGAAATGCCCCCAAACAACCCCAAAGGACCCACCTGGTCTGGTTTAAAACGTAAATGAACATAAGGCGAAATAGGTATCGATTCGAAGGTTACGACCCTCGACATCACATCCACACGTCACAGAAGAGATAAAGACACTTTGTAGAATGTCCAAAACCCAAAAAAGTATAGAAATGCCCCCAAATAACCCCAAACGACCCACCCTGTCTGGTTTAAATCACAAATGAACATAAGTCGAAATAAGTATCAATTCGAAGGTTACGACCCTCAACATCGCATCCACACATCTAATAAGAGATAAGGGCACATTTTAGAACATCCCAAACCAAAAAAAGTATAGAAATTCCCCCAAATAACCCCAAACGACCCACCCAGTCTGGTTTAAACAGAAAATGAACATATGTCAAAATTGGTATCAATTTGAAAGTCACGACCCTCAACTTCATATCCACACGTGTAATAAGGGATGAGGACAATTTTTAGAACATCCCAAACCCACAAAAGTTCAGTAAAGCCTCTAAACAACCCCAAATGACCCAACCTGTCCGGTTTCAATCTCAAATGAACAAAAGTCAAAAAAGGTTTCGATTCGAAGGTTACGACCCTTGACATCGCATCCACACATCTAGAACATCCCAAACCCAAAAAAGTATAGAAAGGCCCCCGAATAACACCAAACGACCCACTCAGTCTTGTTTAAACCGAAAATGAACATTTATCCAAATTGGTATCGAGACGAAGGTCACAACCCTCAACTTCATATCCACACGTGTAATTTGAGATGAGGACACACTTTAGAACATCCCAAACCCAAAAAAGTATAGAAATGCCCCCAAATTATCCCAAACGACCCACTCGGTCTTGTTTAAACCGAAAATGAACATTTGTCCAAATTGGTAACAATACGAAGGTCACGACCCTCAACTTCATATCCACACGTCTATGAAGAGAGGACACTTTTTAGAACATCCTAAACCCATAAAAGTACAGAAATGCCCCCAAATAACCCCAAACGACCCACCCGGTCTGGTTTAAATTGAAAATGAACATTTATCAAAATTGGTATCGATACGAAGGTCACGACCCTCAACTTCCACACCTGTAATAAGAGGACACAATTTAGAACATCCCAAACCCCAAAAAGTGCAAAAAAGTGCAAAACTGCCCCCAAAATAACCCCTAACGACCCACCCGATATGGTTTAAACCGAAAATGAACATTTGTCCATACTGCTATCGATCCGAAGGTCACGACCCTCAACTTCATATCCACACGTGCAATAAGAGATAAGGACACATCTTATAATATCCCAAACCCAAAAAAGTACGGAAATGCCCCCAAATAACCCCAAACGACCCACTCGGTCTTGTTTAAATCGAAAATGAACATATGTCAAAATAGGAGTCGATTCCAAGGTCACCACTCTCAACATTGCATCCACATGTCTAATAAGAGATAAGGACACTTTTTAGAACAACCCAAACCCAAAAAAGTGTAGAAATGTCCCCAAACAACCCCAAACGACCTGCCCGGTCTGGTTTAAACAAAAAATGAACATAAGTTGAAATAGGTGTCTACTCGAAGGTTACGACCCTCGACATCGCATCGACACGTCTAAGAAGAAATAAGGACACTTTTTAGAACGTCCAAAACCCAAAAAATAACAGAAATGTGCCCAAATAACCCAAAACGACGCACTCAGTTTGATTTAAACCGAAAATGAACATATGTCGAAATACGTATCGATTCGAAGGTCACGACCTTCAACATCGCATCCACACGTCTAATAAGAGATAAGAACATTTTTTAGAACATCCAAAACTCAAAAAAGTACACAAATGCCCCCAAATAACCCCAAACGACCAACCCGGTCTGATTAAACCAAAAATGAACATTTGTCGAAATGGGTATCGATACGAAGGTCACTACCCTCAACTTCATATCCACACGTGTAATAAGAGATAAGGACACATTTTAGAACATCCCAAACCCAAAAAAGTATAGAAATGCCCCCAAAAAGTCCCAAACAACCCACTCGGTCTTATTTAAATAGAAAATGAACATATGTCGAAATAGGTATCGATTCGAAGGTCACGACCCTCAACATCACATCCACACGTCTAATAAGAGATAAGGACAATTTTTAGAACATCCCAAACCCAAAAAAATACAAAAATGCCCCAAAACAACCCCAAAGGACCCACCCAGTCTAGTTTAAACTGCAAATGAACATAAGTCGAAATAGGTATCGATTTGAAGGTTATGACCCTTGAAATCGCATCCATACTTCTAATGAGAGATAAGGACACTTTTTAGAACATCCCAAACCCAAAAAAGTATACAAATGTCCCCAAATAGCACCAAACGACCCACCCGGTTTGGTTTGAACAAAAAATGAACATATGCCAAAATAGGTATCGATTCGAAGGTTACGACCCTCAAGATTGCATCTACACATCTAATAAGAGATAAGGACAAATTTTAGAACATCCCAAACCCAAAAAAGTATAGAAATGCCCCCAAATAACCCCAAAACCCACCCGATGTGGTTTAAACCGAAAATGAACATATGTCGAAATAGGTATCGATTTGAAGACCCTCAACATCGCTTCCACACATCCAATAAGAGATAAGGACAATTTTTAGAACATCCCATACCCAAAAAAATACAAAAATGCCCCAAAACTGCCCCCAAAGGACCCACCTTGTCTGGTTTAAATCGCAAATGAACATAAGTCGAAAGAGGTATCGATTCGAAGGTTACGACCCTTGACATCGTATCCACACTTCTAATGAGAGATAAGGACACTTTTTAGAACATCCCAAACCCAAAAAAGTATAAAAATGCCCCCAAATAGTACCAAACGACCCACCCGGTTTGGTTCGAACAAAAAATGAACATATGCCAAAATAGGTATCGATTCGAAGGTCATGAACCTCAAGATCGCATCCACACATCTAATAAGAGATAATGACACATTTTAGAAGATCCCAAACCCAAAAAAGTATAGAAACACCCCCAAATAACCCCAAACGACCCACCTGGTTTGGTTTAAATCGAAAATGAACATATGTCGAAACAAGAATCAATTCGAAGGTCACGACCCTCAACATTATATCCACACAGCTAATAAGAGATAAGGACAAATTTTAGAACATCCCAAACACAAAAAAGTATAGAAATGCCCCCAAATAAGCCCAAACGACCCACCCGGTCTAGTTTAAATCGAAAATGAACATTTGCCAAAATTGGTATCGATATGAAGGTCACGACCCTCAACTTCATACCCACACGTGTAATAAGAGATAAGGACACATTTTAGAACATCCAAAACTAAAAAATGTACAGAAATGCCCCCAAATAATCCCAAACAACCCACCCCATCTTATTTAAATAAAAAATAAACATATGTCGAAATAGGTAATCAATTCGAAGGTCACGACCCTCAACATCGCATCCACACATCTAATTAGAGATTAGGACACATTTTCGAACATCCCAAACCCAAAAAAGTATAAAAATGCCCCCAAATGACCCACTCAATCTGGTTTAAATCGAAAATGAACTTTCATCGAAATAGGTATCGATACGAAGGTCACGACCCTCTACTTCATATCCACACCTGTAATAAGAGATATGTACACATTTTAGAATATCCTAAACCCAAAAAAGTACAGAAACGTCCCCAAATAACCCCAAATGACCCACCCGGTTTGGTTTAAACCAAAAATGAACATAGGTCGAAATAGGTATCGATTCTATGGTCACAACCTTCAACATTGCATCCACACGTCCATTAACAGATAAGGACACTTTTTAGAACATCCCAAACCCAAAAAAGCACAGAAATGCCCCCATATAACCCCAAACGGCCCACCCGATCTGGTTTAAACCGAAAATGAACATTCGTCGAAATTGGTATCGAAACGAAGGTCACGATCCTCAACTTCATATCCACACCTGTAAAAAGAGATAAGGACACATTTTTGAACATCCCAAACCAAAAAAAATATAGAAATGCCCCCAAATAACCCCAAACGACCCACCCGATCTGGTTTAAATCGAAAATGAACATACGTAGAAATAGGCATCGATTCCAAGGTCACGACCCTCAACATCGCATCCACATGTCTAATAAGAGATAAGGACACTTTTTAGAACAACCCAAACCCAAAAAAGTACAGAAATGCCCCCCAAACAACCCCAAACGACCCACCCGGTCTGGTTTAAATCGTAAATGAACATAAGTCGAAATAGTTATCGATTCGAAGGTTACGACCCTCGACATCGAATCCACAAATCTAAGAAGAGATAAGGACACTTTTTAGAACGTCCAAAACCCAAAAAACTACAGAAATGCCCCCAAATAACCCTAGATGACCCACCCGATCTGGTTTAAACAAAAAATGAACTTATATCGAAATAGGTATCAATTCGAAGGTGACGACCCTCAACATCGCATGCACACAGCTAATAAGAGCTGAGGACATATTTTAGAACATCCCAAACCCAAAAAAGTACAGAAATGCCCCCAAATAAACCCAAACAACCCACCCGGTCTAGTTTAAACCGAAAATGAACATTTGCCAAAATTGGTATCGATACGAACGTCACGACCCTCAACTTCATACCCACAGGTGTAATAAGAGATAAGGACACATTGTAGAACATCCAAAACTCAAAAAAGTACAGAAATGCCACCAAATAATCCCAAACAACCCACCCGACCTTATATAAATAAAAAATAAACATATGTCGAAATAGGTAATCAATTCGAAGGTCACAACCCTCAACATCGCATCCACACATCTAATTAGAGATGAGGACACATTTTCGAACATCCCAAACCCAAAAAAGTATAGAAATGCCCCCAAATAACCCCAAACGACCCACCCGATCTGGTTTAAATCGAAAATGAACATACGTCGAAATAGGTATCGATTCCAAGGTCACGACCCTCAACATCGCATCCACATGTCTAATAAGAGATAAGGACACTTTTTAGGACATCCCAAACCCAAAAAAGTACAGAAATGCCCCCAAACCACCCCAAATGATCGACCCGGTCTGGTTTAAACCGTAAATGAACATAAGTCGACATAGGTATCAATTCGAAGGTCACGACCCTCAACATCGCATCCACACATCTAATAAGAGTTGAGGACACATTTTAGAACATCCCAAACCCAAAAAAGTATAGAAATGCCACCAAATAACCCCAAGCGACCCACCCGGTCTAGTTTAAACCGAAAATGAACATTTGCCGAAATTGGTATCGATACGAAGGTCACGATCCTCGACTACATATCCACACGTGTAATAAGAGATAAGCACACATTTAAGAACATCCAAAACACAAAAAAAATACAGAAATACCCCCATATAATCCCAAATGACTCACCCGGTCTTGTTTAAATCGAAAATAAACATATGTCAAAATAGGTAATCGATTCGAAGGTCACGACCCTCAACATCGCATCCACACATCTAATAATAGATGAGGACACATTTTTGAACATCCCAAACAAGAAAAAGTACAGAAAAACCCACAAATAACCCCGAACGACCCACTCAATCTGGTTTAAACCGAAAATGAACTTTCGTCAAAATTGGTATCGATACGAAGGTCACGACCCTCTACTTCATATCCACACCTATAATAAGAGATAAGGACACATTTTAGAGCATCCCAAACCCCAAAAGGTACAGAAATGCCCCCAAATAACCCCAAACGATCCACTTAGTCTTTTTTAAACAGAAAATGAACATATGTCGAAATAGGTATCGAATCCAAGGTCACCACCCTCAACATCACATCCACACGTCTAATATGAGATAAGGACACTTTTTAGAACATCCCAAACCCAAAAAACTACAGAAATGCCCCCAAACAACCCCAAAGGACCCACCTGGTCTGGTTTAAAACGTAAATGAACATAAGGCGAAATAGGTATCGATTCGAAGGTTACGACCCTCGACATCACATCCACACGTCACAGAAGAGATAAAGACACTTTGTAGAACCTCCAAAACCCAAAAAAGTATAGAAATGCCCCCAAATAACCCCAAACGACCCACCCTGTCTTGTTTAAATCACAAATGAACATAAGTCGAAATAAGTATCAATTCGAAGGTTACGACCCTCAACATCGCATCCACATATCTAATAAGAGATAAGGGCACATTTTAGAACACCCTAAACCAAAAAAAGTATAGAAATTCCCCCAAATAACCCCAAACGACCCACCCGGTCTGGTTTAAACAGAAAATGAACATATGTCAAAATTGGTATCAATTTGAAAGTCACGACCCTCAACTTCATATCCACACAAGTAATAAGGGATGAGGACAATTTTTAGAACATCCCAAACCCACAAAAGTTCAGTAATGCCCCTAAACAACCCCAAATGACCCAACCTGTCTGGTTTCAATCTCAAATGAACAAAAGTCGAAAAAGGTTTCGATTCGAAGGTTACGACCCTTGACATCGTATCTACACATCTAGAACATCCCAAACCCAAAAAAGTATAGAAAGGCCCCCGAATAACACCAAACGACCCACTCAGTCTTGTTTAAACCGAAAATGAACATTTATCCAAATTGGTATCGATACGAAGGTCACAACCCTCAACTTCATATCCACACGTGTAATTTGAGATGAGGACACACTTTAGAACATCCCAAACCCAAAAAAGAATAGAAATGCCCCCAAATTATCCCAAACGACCCACTCGGTCTTGTTTAAACCGAAAATGAACATTTGTCCAAATTGGTAACAATACGAAGGCCACAACCCTCAACTTCATATCCACACGTCTATGAAGAGAGGACACTTTTTGGAACATCCTAAACCCATAAAAGTACAGAAATGCCCCCTAATAACCCCAAACGACCCACCCGGTCTGCGTTTTAAATCGAAAATGAACATTTATCAAAATTGGTATCGATACGAAGGTCACGACCCTCAACTTCATATCCACACCTGTAATAAGAGGACCCAATTTAGAACATCCCAAACCCCAAAAAGTGCAAAAAGTGCAAAACTGCCCCCAAAATAACCCCTAACGACCCACCCGGTATGGTTTAAACCGGAAATGAACATTTGTCCATGGTATCGATCGAAGGTCACGACCCTCAACTTCATATCCAAACGTGCAATAAGAGATAAGGACATATCTTATAATATCCCAAACCCAAAAAAATACGGAAATGCCCCCAAATAACCCCAAACGACCCACTCGGTCTTGTTTAAATCGAAAATGAACATATGTCAAAATAGGAGTCGATTCCAAGGTCACCACTCTCAACATTGCATCCACATGTCTAATAAGAGATAAGGACACTTTTTAGAACAACCCAAACCCAAAAAGTGTAGAAATGTCCCCAAACAACCCCAAACGACCTGCCCGGTCTGGTTTAAACCAAAAATGAACATAAGTTGAAATAGAATAGTCTTATTGGGAAGGTTTCTAATAAGGAGATTAGAGATGTGTTGTTTTCTATGAAGAATTCTAAGGCTCCTGGACCGGATGGATTTGGAGCAGCTTTTTTCAAGCATGCTTGGGAGGTTGTTGGTGAGGATCTTACTCGGCTATTAAATGGTTCTTTTCCACTTCTTTTATGCCGAGTTCTATCAATGCTACGTTCATTAGTCTTATCCCTAAAACTGATGCAACTTCTTCTTTTGCGGGGTATAGACCTATGGCTCTTTGTAATCTATTTTACAAAATCATTACAAAAATTTTGTCTAATAGGCTGCAAGGAGTGGTGGGGAAGGTAGTTAGTGACAACCAATCTGCTTTTATTAAGGGCCGGTCTATTGTGGATAATATCTTAGTTTGCCATGATATTGTTAGGGTATTGAGCATAAAGGAACTTCCTACGGCAGTTTTGAAGATTGATTTACATAAGGCCTAGACTCTCTTAGTAGGAAATTTCTTTTTGAGATCATGGAGCGGATGGGGTTTCCAAGCATGTTTATTCGGTGGGTGAAGGCGTGTGTTGACACACCATGCTTCTCAATCCTTCTTAATGGGAGTCCTACAGGTTACTTTAGGGGAGGAGGGGAATTCGGCAGGGGACCCCCTCTCCCCTTATTTGTTCACTATAGCCATGGAAGGTTTCTCGGCTTTGATGCGAAGTTAGAGATGGAGGGGCAGATTAGTCTATCCTAGATGTAAAAGCTCCCATCTTTCTCATCTCATTTCAGACGATTTGATGATCTTTGTGAAGGCTGTCTCGGACTCTATTTCGGCTTGTTTGGGAGCTTTGTCTGATTTTCATACCTACTCGGGTTGAAACTCAACAGAGTTAAGTCCTCTATTATTTTAGGGGGCCTCACTCAAACGGCCAGACTGCAACTTTTGGATTTAACGGAATTTGTGGACACTAAGTTGCCTATTCGGTACCTTGGTGTCCCCCTTATTTCTCGAAAACTTTCAATGGCAGACTGCTCCGCCATTGTGGACCTGGTTCGGAAAAGACTTGAAGGCTGGAAAGCACGATTCCTTTCTTTTGCAGGCAGGTTGCAACTCCTCAGATCTGTCCTACAGGGCTGCTATATTTATTGGTCAGGTATTTTTGCCTTGCCAGGTGGTGTCAAGCGAAAGTTGGAATCCATGTTTGCAAACTTTCTTTGGACGGGCCCTTCCTTCGAAAGAAAGGTACACTATATTTCTTGGGATAAAGTATGTAAGCCTAAGGATGAGGGAGGCTTGGGTATTCGCAGGATTTCAGATATGAATATTTCGGGTATCCTAAAGCAGATTTGGTGGATTGTCTCCATAAAAGACAGTCTCGGGTTCGATGGGTGTATGCCCGTTATCAAAGAATGATTCCATTTGGACGGTGAAAACCCCCCAAAATTGTTCCTGGGTTTGGCGTAAAGTTCTCAAATATAGAGACTTGGCTGAGCCCAATATTCACCACTTTATTGGGTCTGGCCGGTTTACAAGGCTCTGGCTGGATAAGTGGCACCCCCAAGGGGTTTTATTTAAGAGGTTTGGAGATCGCATCAGATATGATGCGGGTTCTAATCGTATGGCCTTGGTTTCAGATATTATACGGCATGGTGAGTGGCATCCCACTCCTCCTGGTTCCTTTGACCTTATTAGTGCTTGGGGTGAGTTACAACATGTTCCTATTTTGAGAGATATGGATGACCTTATTGTTTGGAAGGAAAATCCAAATGGCTTATTTACCACTAAATCAGCCTGGGAGACTCTTAGAGGGACTGCTCCTAAGGTAGGTTGGCATAAATTTATTTGGTTTGCACAGAACTTCCCTAAGCATTCTTGCACCACTTGGAGATGTCTTACGGAAGGCCTCCCTACCAAGGACCAGCTTATTAAGAGGAACATCCAAGTTGGACAGAATTGCAGTTTTTGCTGGGCTGGGATTGAAAGTCATGAACATCTCTTCTTCATTTGCCCCTTTTCAAGTAGCATTTGGGGTAAAGTTAGCTCTTTGTGTTCTCAAGGAGGAGGGGGACCTACCACTATTCAGAGTGCAATTGCTTGGCTTGCTAGTAGTGCTTGTGCTGATGATATGTTAGATATGGTTCCTAAATTGGCTTTTTGTGCCACTGTCCACTACATTTGGTGGGAAAGAAATCGAAGACTTTTTGAGAATAAGGTTAGGACTCATGACCAGATTGTTGAGGCCATTCGGCTGGATGTGTCTATTAAATGTGCTGCTTTTCCCATTTCGGTGATCCAAAACCCGAGGAACCAGTTCCTAGCTGATAAGTGGGGGCTTAGGGTGGATTGGAAGACTATTACTCAGAAAACTTGTGCCTGGTTTAGGCCTCCAGCTAATATGACCGTTCTTCATTGTGATGGATCCTTAACGGTTGATAGGGCCTCCTATGGTGGGATAATTCGTGATGCTACAGGTGCAGCCATTATGGCTTTTGTGGGTAATGGAGACAACAATTCTGTTCTTAGCATGGAGCTTTATGCAATTTTAAGGGGGGTTTCTCTTTGTGTTCAAAACAGCCAGCTTCAGGTTTCCATAAGATCTGATTCCAAGCTTGCAGTGGATATTCTGAATGGGGTCGTGAGCTGCCCTTGGAATATGCAAACTTTGAGAGATCGTATTTCTTCTATCTTCCATCATCTACAACGTAAGGAAATCAAACATGTTTGGAGGGAGATCAATCAGCCAGCAGACTTTATTGCTTCTATGGATACTGGAGATGGGGAAGTTATTATTTATCCACCGGATTTCCCACCGGAATTGGTGGAGTTGATAAAAAATGACCATGACCGGAAAGTCTATTTTCGAAACTTGTAACTTGAGTCTTGGGCCATTTGCTAGGCTGTATAACCGAGGGCCTGTCCTCGGGTTGTTTTGGGAGCTCTCCTCTTCCTCTTAGGCCTGTCTAAGGGGGGAGGGAAGGGGCTGCCCTCTTTTGTATCTTTTCTGTTTCTTTATACAATCATACTTACCTATCAAAAAAAAAAAAAGGTATCGATTCCAAGGTCACGACCCTCAACATCGAATCCACATGTCTAATAAGAGATAAGGACACTTTTTAGAACATCCCAAACCCAAAAAAGTACAGAAATGCCCCTAAACAACCCCAAACGACCCACCCGGTCTGGTTTAAACCGTAAATGAACATAAGTCAAAATAGTTATTGATTCGAAGGTTACGACCCTCGACATCGAATCCACAAATCTAAGAAGAGATAAGGACACTTTTTAGAACGTAGAAAACCCAAAAAACTATAGAAATGCCCCCAAATAACCCCAGATGACCCACCTGATCCGGTTTAAACCGAAAATGAACTCATGTCGACATAGGTATAAATTCGAAGGTCACGACCCTCAACATCGCATCCACACATCTAATAAGAGATGAGGACACATTTTAGAACATCTCAAACCCAAAAACGTATAGAAATGCCACCAAATAACCCCAAGCGACCGACCCAGTCTAGTTTAAATCGAAAATGAACATTTACCGAAATTGGCATCGATACGAAGGTCACGATCCCCAACTACATATCCACACGGGTAATAAGAGAAAAGCACACATTTAAGAACATCCAAAATATAAAAAAGTACAGAAATGCCCCCAAATAATCCCAAACGACTCACCCGGTCTTGTTTAAACCGAAAATAAACATATGTCAAAATAGGTAATTAATTCGAAGGTCACGACCCTCAACATCGCATCCACACATCTAATAATAGATGAGGACACATTTTTGAACATCCCAAACAAGAAAAAGTACAGAAAAGCCCCCAAATAACCCCGAACGACCCACTCGATCTGGTTTAAACCGAAAATGAACTTTCATCGAAATTGGTATCGATACAAAGGTCACGACCCTCTACTTCATATGCACACCAGTAATAAAAGATAAGGACACGTTTTAGAATATGCCAAACCAAAAAAAGTACAGAAATGCCCCAAATAACCCCAAATAACCCACCCGGTTTGGTTTAAACCGAAAATTAACATAGGTCAAAATAGGTAAGATTCTGAGGTCACGACCTTCAACATCGCATCCACACGTCCAATAAGAGATAATGACACTTTTTAGAACATCCCAAACCCAAAAAAGTACAGAAATGCCCCCATATAACCCCAAACGGCCCACCCGATCTGGTTTAAACCGAAAATGAACATTCGTCGAAATTGGTATCGATACGAAGGTCACGACCCTCAACTTCATATCCACACGTGTAATAAGAGATAAAGACACATTTTAAAACATCCCAAATCCAAAAAAGTACAGAAATGCCCCCAAATAACCCCAAACGACCCACTCGATCTTGTTTAAACCGAAAATGAACATTTATCGAAATTGGTATCTATACGAAAGTCAGGACCCTCAACTTCATACCCACACCTGTAATAAGAGATAAAGACACATTTTAGAAAACCCAAACCCAAAAAAGTACAGAAATGCCCCCAAATATCCCCAAACG
This sequence comes from Telopea speciosissima, assembly GCF_018873765.1. NCBI lineage: Eukaryota > Viridiplantae > Streptophyta > Magnoliopsida > Proteales > Proteaceae > Telopea > Telopea speciosissima. Next base: position 37,699,965 of record NC_057922.1, on the reverse strand, counting down.
ACCCACCCAGTCTGGTTTAACCCGAAAATGAACATTTGTCAAAATTGGTATCAATTCGAAGGTCACGACCCTCAATATCGCATCCACACTGCTAATAAGAGATGAGGACACATTTTTGAACATCCCAAACCCAAAAAAGTACAGAAATGCCCCCAAATAACCCTAAACGACCCACCCGATCTGGTTTAAATCGAAAACGAACATTTGTCTAAATTGGTATCGATACGAAGGTCACGACCCTCAACTTCATATCCACACCTGTAATAAGTGATAAGGATACATTTTAGAACATCCCAAACCCAAAAAAGTACAGAAATGCGCCCAAATAACCCCGAACGACCCACCCGGTCTAGGATAAATCGAAAACAAACATTTGTACAAATTGGTATCGATACGAAGGACACGACCCTCAACTTCATATCCGCACATGTAATAGGCGATAAGGACACAGTTTAGAACATCCCCAACCCAAAAATTTATAGAAATGCCCCCAAATAACCCCAATCAAACAACTCGGTCTTGTTTAAACCGAAAATGAACATATGTCGAAATAGGTATCGAATCCAAGGTCAGAACCCTCAACATCGCATCCACACATCTAATAAGAGATAAGGACACTTTTTAGAATATCCCAAACCCAAAAAACTACAGAAATGCCCCCAAACAACCCCAAACGACCCACTCGGTCTGGTTTAAACCGTAAATGAACATAAGTCGAAATAAGTGTCAATTCGAAGGTTACGACCCTCAACATCGCATCCACACGTCTAATAAGCGATAAGGGCACTTTTTAGAACATCCCAAACCCATAAAAGTATAGAAATGCCCCCAAATAACCCCAAACGAGCCACCCAGTCAGGTTTAAACCGAAAATGAACATATGTCAAAATTGGTATCGATTCGAAGGTCACGACCCTCAACTTCATATCCACAAGTGTAATCGGAGATAAGGACAGTTTTTAGAACATCCCAAACCCAAAAAAGTATTGAAATGCCCCCAAATAACCCCAAACGACCCACTCGGTCTTGTTTAAACCGAAAATGAACATTTTTCCAATTTGGTATCGATACGAAGGTCACGACCCTCAACTTCATATCCACACCTATAATAAGAGATAAGGACACATTTTAAAGCATCCCAAACCCCAAAAAGTACAGAAATACCCCCAAATAACCCCAAACGTCCCACTCGGTCTTTTTTAAACCGAAAATTAACATATGTCAAAATAGGTATCAAATCCAAGGTCACCACCCTCAATATCGCATCCACATGTCTAATATGAGATAAGGACACTTTTTAGAACATCACAAACCCAAAAAACTACAGAAATGCCCCCAAACAACCCCAAAGGACCCACCCGGTCTGGTTTAAACAGTAAATGAACATAAGGTGAAATAGGTATCGATTCGAAGGTTACGACCCTCGACATCACATCCACACGTCTAAGAAGAGATAAAGACACTATTTAGAACGTCCAAAACCCAAAAAAAAATACAGAAATGCCCCCAAATAACCCCAAACGACCCACCCTGTCTGGTTTAAATCGCAAATGAACATAAGTCAAAAAAAGTATCAATTCGAAGGTTACGACCCTCAACATCGCACGTACATGTCTAATAAGAGATAAGGGCACATTTTAGAACATCCCAAACCAAAAGAAGTGTAGAAATTCCAACAAATAACCCCAAATGACCCACCCAGTCTGGTTTTAATAGAAAATGAACATATGTCAAAATTGGTATCGATTTGAAGGTCACGACCCTCAACTTCATATCCACACGTCTAATAAGCCAAAAGGACAATTTTTAGAACATCCCAAACCCACAAAAGTACAGTAATGCCCCCAAACAACCCGAAACGACCCAACCTGTCTGGTTTAAATCGCAAATGAACCAAAGTCGAAAAAGATTTCAATTCCAAGGTTACGATCCTTGACATCGCATCCACACATCTAATAAGTGATAAGGAAACCTTTTAGAACATCCCAAACCGAAAAAAGTATAGAAAGGCCCCCGAATAACACCAAACGACCCACTCAGTCTTGTTTAAACCGAAAATGAACATTTGTCCAAATTGGTATCGATACGAAGGTCACGACCCTCAAGTTCATATCCACACGTGTAATTTGAGATGAGGACACACTTTAGAACATCCCAAACCCAAAAAAGTACAGAAATGCCCCCAAATAACCCCAAACGACCCACTCAGTCTTGTTTAAACCGAAAATGAACATTTGTCCAAATTGGTATAGATACGAAGGTCACGACCTTGAACTTCATATCCACACGTCTATGAAGAGAGGACACTTTTTTGAACATCCTAAACCCAAAAAGATACAGAAATGCCCCCAAAGAACCCCAAATGACCCACCCGGTCTGGTTTAAACCGAAAACAAACATTTATCAAAATTGGTATCGATACGAAGGTCACGACCCTCAACTTCATATCCACACCTGTAATAAGAGATAAAGACACAATTTAGAACATCCCAAACCCAAAAAGTGAAGAAATGCCCCCAAAATAACCCCTAACGACCCACCCGATATCCTTTAAATTGGAAATGAACATTTATCCAAACTGGTATCGATCCGAAGGTCACGACCCTCAACTTCATATCCACACGTGCAATAAGAGATAAGGACACATTTTAGAATATCCCAAACCCAAAAAAGTACAGAAATGCCCCCAAATAACCCCAAAGGACCCACCCTGTCTGGTTTAAACCGTAAATGAACATAAGTCAAAATAGGTATCGATTCGAAGGTTATGACCCTTGACATCGCATCCACACTTGTAATGAGAGATAAGGACACTTTTTAGAACATCCCAAACCCAAAAAAGTATAGAAATGCCCCCAAATAGCACCAAACGACCCACTCGGTCTTGTTTAAATAGAAAATGAACATATATCCCAATAGGAGTCGATTCCAAGGTCACCACCCTCAACATCGTATCCACACGTCTAATAAGAGATAAGGACACTTTTTAGAGCAACCCAAACCCAAAAAAGTGCAGAAATGCCCCAAAACAACCCACCCGGTTTGGTTTAAATCGAAAATGAACATAAGTCGAAATAGGTGTCTATTCGAAGGTTACGACCCTCGACATCGCATCGACACGTCTAAGAAGAAATAAGGACACTTTCTAGAACCTCCAAAACCCAAAAAACAACAGAAATGCGCCCAAATAACCCAAAACGACCCACCCAGTTTGATTTAAACCGAAAATGAACATATGTCAAAATAGGTATCGATTCTAAGGTCACGACCTTCAACATCGCATACACACGTCTAATAAGAGATAAGAACACTTTTTAGAACATCCTAAACCTAAAAAAGTACACAAATGTCCCCAAATAACCCCAAACTGAAAATGAACATTTGTCGAAATGGGTATCGATACGAAGGTCACGAACCTCAACTTCATATCCACACGTGTAATAAGAGATAAGGACACATTTTAGAACATCCCAAACAAAAAAAGTATAGAAATGCCCCCAAATAACCCCAAACGACCCACTCGGTCTTATTTAAATAGAAAATGAACATATGTCGAAATAGGTATCGATTCGAAGTTCACGACCCTCAACATCGCATCCACATGTCTAATAAGAGATAAGGATAATTTTTAGAACATCCCAAACCCAAAAAAATACAAAAATGCCCCCAAACAACCCCAAAGGACCCACCCTGTTTGGTTTAAACCGCAAATGAACATAAGTCAAAATAGGTATCGATTCGAAGGTTATGACCCTTGACATCGCATCCACATTTCTAATGAGAGATAAGGACACTTTTTAAAACATCCCAAACCCAAAAAAGTATAGAAATGCCCCCAAATAGCACCAAACGACCCACCCGGTATTGTTCGAACAAAAAATGAACATATGCCGAAATAGGTATCGATTCGCAGGTCACGACCTTCAAGATTGCATCCACACATCTAATAAGAGCTAAGGACACATTTTAGAACATCCCAAACCCAAAAAAGTATAGTAATGCCCCCAAATAACCCCAAAGACCCACCCGATGTGGTTTAAACCGAAAATGAACATATGTCAAAATAAGTATCAATTCGAAGGTTACGACCCTCAACATCGCATGCACACGTCTAATAAGAGATAAGGGCACATTTTAGAACATCCCAAACCAAAAAAAGTATAGAAATTCTCCCAAATAACCCCAAATGACCCACCCAGTCTGGTTTAAATAGAAAATGAACATATGTCAAAATTGGTATCGATTTGAAGGTCACGACCCTCAACTTCATATCCACACGTGTAATAAGGGTAAGGACAATTTTTAGAACATCCCAAACTGACAAAAGTATAGTAATGCCCCCAAACAACCCCAAACGACCTAACCTGTCTGGGTTAAATCGGAAATGAACAAAAGTCAAAAAAGGTTTCGATTCGAAGGTTACGACCCTTGACATCGCATCCACACATCTAATAAGTGATAAGGAAACTGTTTAGAACATCCCAAACCCAAAAAAGTATAGAAAGGTCCCCGAATAACACCAAACGACCCACTCAGTCTTGTTTAAACCGAAAATGAACATTTGTTCAAATTGGTATCGATACGAAGGTCACAACCCTCAACTTCATATCCATACGTCTATGAAGAGAGGACACTTTTTAGAACATCATAAACCCAAAAAAGTACTGAAATGCCCCCAAATAACCCCAAACGACCCACCCGGTCTGGTTTAAACCGAAAACAAACATTTATCAAAATTGGTATCGATACGAAGGTCACGACCCTCAACTTCATATCCACACCTGTAATAAGAGATAAGGACACAATTTAGAACATCCCAAACCCAAAAGAGTGCAGAAATGCCCCCAAAATAACCCCGAACGACCCACCCGGTAAGCTTTAAACCAAAAATGAACATTTGTCCAAACTGGTATCGATTCGAAGGTCACGACCCTCAACTTCACATCCACACCTGCAATAAGAGATAAGGACACATTTTAGAATATCCTAAACCCAAAAAAGTACAGAAATGCCCCCAAATAACCCCAAACGACCCACCCGGTCTGGTTTAATCCAAAAATGAACATAAGTCAAAATAGGTGTCCATTCGAAGGTTACGACCCTCGACATCGTATCGACACGTCTAAGAAGAAATAAGGACAATTTTTAGAACGTCCAAAACCCAAAAAACAACAGTAATGCGCCCAAATAACCCCAAACGACCCACCCGGTCTGATTAAATTGAAAATGAACATTCGTCGAAATTGATTTAGATACGAAGGTCATGACCCTCTACTTCATATCCACACCTGTAATAAGAGATGAGGACACATTTTTGAACATCCCAAACCAAAAAAAGTACAGAAACGCCCGCAAATAACCCCGAACGACCCACCCGATCTGGTTTAAACCGAAAATGAACTTTCGTCGAAATTGATTTAGATACGAAGGTCATGACCCTCTACTTCATATCCACACCTGTAATAAGAGTTAAGGACACATTTTAGAATATCCCAAACCCAAAAAAGTACAGAAACGCCCCCAAATAACCCCAAACGACCCACCCAGTTTGGTTTAAACAGAAAATGAACATAGGTCAAACTAGGTATCGATTCTAAGGTCACGACCTTCACCATCGCATCCACACGTCCAATAAGAGATAAGGACACTTTTTAGAACATCCCAAACCCAAAAAAGTACAGAAATGCCCCCATATAACCCCAAATGGCCCACCCGATCTGGTTAAAATCGAAAATGAACATTCGTCGAAATTGGTATCGATACGAAGATCACGATCCTCAACTTCATATCCACACCTGTAAAAACAGATAAGGACACATTTTCAAACATCCCAAACCCAAAAAAATGTAGAAATGCCCCTAAATAACCCCAAACGACCCACCCGATCTGGTTTAAACCGAAAATGAACAAACGTAGAAATAGGTATCGATTCCAAGGTCACGACCATCAACATCGCATCCACATGTCTACTAAGAGATAAGGACACTTTTTAGAACATCCCAAACCCAAAAAAGTATAGAAATGCCCCCAAAAAACCCCAAACGACCCACCCGGTCTATTTTAAATCGTAAATGAAAATAAGTCAAAATATTTATCGATTCGAAGGTCATGATCCTCAAGTTCATATCCACACCTGTAAAAAGAGATAAGGACACATTTTTGAACATCCCAAACCCAAAAAAATATAGAAATGCCCCCAAATAACCCCAAACGACCCACCCGATTTGGTTTAAACCGAAAATGAACATACGTAGAAATAGGTATCGATTCCAAGGTCACGTCCCTCAACATCGCATCCACATGTCTAATAAGAGATAAGAACACTTTTTAGAACATCCCAAACCTAAAAAAGTACACAAATGCCCCCAAATAACCCCAAACGACCCACCCGGTCTGTTTAAACTGAAACTGAACATTTGTCGAAATAGGTATCGATTCTAAGGTCACGACCTTCAACATCGCATCCACACGTCTAATAAGAGATAAGAACACTTTTTAGAACATCCCAAACCTAAAAAGTACACAAATGCCCCCAAATAACCCCAAACTGAAAATGAACATTTGTCGAAATGGGTATCGATACGAAGGTCACGAACCTCAACTTCATATCCACATGTGTAATAAGAGATAAGGACACATTTTAGAACATCCCAAACAAAAAAAGTATAGAAATGCCCCCAAATAACCCCAAACGACCCACTCGGTCTTATTTAAATAGAAAATGAACATATGTCGAAATAGGTATCGATTCGAAGTTCACGACCCTCAACATCGCATCCACATGTCTAATAAGAGATAAGGACAATTTTTAGAACATCCCAAACCCAAAAAAATACAAAAATGCCCCCAAACAACCCCAAAGGACCCACCCTGTCTGGTTTAAACCGCAAATGAACATAAGTCAAAATACATATCGATTCGAAGGTTATGACCCTTGACATCGCATCCACACTTCTAATGAGAGATAAGGACACTTTTTAGAACATCCCAAACCCAAAAAACAATAGAAATGCCCCCAAAATAACCCCAAACGACGCACCCGGTCTGGTTTATATCGAAAACGAACATTTGTCTGAATTGGTATCGATACGAAGGTCACGACCCTCAACTTCATATCCACACCTGTAATAAGGGATGAGGACACATTTTAAAACATCCCAAACCCAAAAAACTACAGAAATGCCCCCAAAATAACCCCAAACGACCCACCCGGTCTGGTTTGAACCGAAAATGAATATTTATCTAAGTTGGTATCGATACAAAGGTCACGACCTTCAACTTCAAATCGACATGGGTAATAAGAGATAAGGACACATTTTAGAATATCCCAAACCCAAAAAAGTACAGAAATGCCCCCAAATAAACCCAAACGACCCACTCGATCTTGTTTAATCCGAAAATGAACATATGTCGAAATAGGTATCGATTCCAAGGTCACGACCCTCAACATCGCATCCATACGTCTAATAAGAGATAAGGACACTTTTCAGAACATCCCAAACCCAAAATAGTATTGAAATGGCCCCAAACAACCCCTAACGACCCACCCGGTCTGGTTTAAACCAAAAATGAACATAAGGCAAAATAGGTATCGATTCAAAGGTTACGACCCTCGACATCACATCCACACGTCTAAGAAGAGATAAGGACACTTTTTAGAACGTCCAAAACCCGAATTGCTACAAAAATGCCCCCAAATAGCCCCAAATGACCCACCCCGTCTGGTTTAAATCGCAAATGAACATAAGTCGAAATAAGTGTCAATTCGAAGGTTACGACCCTCAACATCGCATCCTCACGTCTAATAAGAGATAAGGGCACTTTTTAGAACATACCAAACCCAAAAAAGTATAGAAATGCCCCCAAATAACCCCAAACGAGCCATCCGGTCTGGTTTAAACCGAAAATGAACATATGTCGAAATTTGTATCCATTCGAAGGTCACGACCCCCAACTTCATATCCACACGTGTAATAAGAGATAAGGACAATTTTTAGAACATCCCAAACCCAAAAAAATACAAAAATGCCCCCAAACAACCCCAAAGGACCCACCCTGTCTGGTTTAAACCGCAAATGAACATAAGTTAAAATAGGTATCGATTCGAAGGTTATGACCCTTGACATCGCATCCACACATCTAATGAGAGATAAGGACACTTTTTAGAACATCCCAAACCCAAAAAAGTATAGAAATGCCCCCAAATAGCACCAAACGACCCACCCGGTATTGTTCGAACAAAAAATGAACATATGCCAAAATAGGTATCGATTCGAAGGTCACGACCTTCAAGATTGCATCCACACATCTAATAAGAGCTAAGGACACATTTTAGAACATTCCAAACCCAAAAAACGTATAGAAATGCCCCCAAGTAACCCCTAACGACCCACCCGATGTGGTTTAAACCGAAAATGAACATATGTCGAAATAGGTATCGATTCGAAGGTCACGACCCTCAACATCGCTTCCACACATCCAATAAGAGATAAGGGCACTTTTTAGAACGTCCAAAACCCAAAAAACTACAGAAGTGCCCCCAAATAACCCCAAACGACCCACTCGGTCTGGTCTAAATGAGATGAGGACAAATTTTAGAACATCCCAAACCTAAAAAATTATAGAAATGCCCCCAAATAAGCCCAAACGACCCTCCCGGTCTAGTTTAAACCGAAAATGAACATTTACCGAAATTGGTATCGATACGAAGGTCACGACCCTCAACATCATACCCACACGTGTAATAAGAGATAAAGACACATTTTAGAACATCCCAAACCAAAAAAGTACAGAAATGCCCCTAAAAACCCCCAAACGACCCACTCGATCTTGTTGAAATCGAAAATGAACATTTATCGAAATTGGTATCTATACGAAGGTTAGGACCCTCAACTTCATATCCACACCTGTAATAAGAGATAAGGACACATTTTAGAAAACCCAAACCCAAAAAAAGTATAGAAATGCCCCCAAATATCCCCAAACGACCCACCCAGTTTGGTTTAACCCAAAAATAAACATTTGTCGAAATTGGTATCAATTCGAAAGTCACGACCCTCAATATCGCATCCACACATCTAATAAGAGATCAGGACGCATTTTTGAACATCCCAAGCCCAGAAAAGTACAGAAATGCCCCCAAATAACCCCAAATGACCCACCCGGTCTGGTTTAAATCGAAAACGAATATTTGTCTAAATTGGTATCGATACAAAGGTCATGACCTTCAACTTCATATCTACACCTGTAATAAGTGACTAGGACACATTTTAGAACATCCCAAACCCAAAAAAGTACAGAAATGCCCCAAATAACCCCAAACGACCCACTCGATCTTGTTTAAACCGAAAATGAACATTTATCGAAATTGGTATCTATACGAAGGTCAGGACCCTCAACTTCATATCCACACCTATAATAAGAGATAAGGACACATTTTAGAAAACCCAAACCCAAAAAAAGTACAGAAATGCCCCCAAATATCCCCAAACGACCCACCCAGTTTGGTTTAACCCGAAAATGAACATTTATCGAAATTGGTATCAATTCGAAAGTCACGACCCTCAATATCGCATCGACACATCTAATAAGAGATGAGGACATATTTTTGAACATCCCAAGCCCAGAAAAGTACAGAAATGCCCCCAAATAACCCCAAACGACCCACCCGGTCTGGTTTAAATCGAAAATGAACATTTGTCTAAATTGGTATCGATACAAAGGTGATGACCCTCAACTTCATATCTACACCTGTAATAAGTGATTAGGACACATTATAGAACATCCCAAACCCAAAAAAATACAGAAATGCCCCAAATAACCCCAAACGACCCACCCGGTCTGGTATAAACCGAAAATGAACATTTGTACAAATTGGTATCGATACGAAGGACACGACCCTCAACTTCATGTCCACACGTGTAATAGGAGATAAGGACACATTTTAGAACATCCCCAACCCAAAAAAGTATAGAAATGCCCCCAAATAACCCCAAACAAACCACTCGATCTTGTTTAAACCGAAAATGAGTATATGTCGAAATAGGTATCGAATCCAAGGTCACCACCCTCAACATCGCATCCACATGTCTAATAAGAGATAAGGACACTTTTTAGAATATCCCAAACCCAAAAAACTGCAGAAATGCCGCCAAACAACCCCAAACGACCCACCTGGTCTGGTTTAAACCGTAAATGAACATAATGCAAAATAGGTATCGATTCGATTGTTACGACCCTCGACATCACATCCACAAGTCTAAGAAGAGATAAGGACACTTTTTAGAACGTCCAAAACCCAAAAAACTACGAAAATGCCCCCAAATAACCCCAAACGACCCACCCTGTCTGGTTTAAATTGTAAATGAACATAAGTCGAAATAAGTGTCAATTCGAAGGTTACAACCCTCAAGATCGCATCCACACATCTAATAAGAGATTATGAGACTTTTTAGAACATCCCAAACCCAAAAAAGTATAGAAATGCCCCCAAATAACCCCAAACAACCCACCCGATGCGGTTTAAATCGAAAATGAACATATGTCGAAATAGGTATCGATTCGAAGGTCACGACCCTCAACATCGCTTCCACACATCCAATAAGAGATACGGACACTTTTTAGAACGTCCAAAACCCAAAAAACTACAGAAGTGCCCCCAAATAACCCCAAACGACCCACCCGGTCTGGTCTAAATTGAAAATGAGCATATGTCGAAACAGGTATCAATTCGAAGGTCACGACCCTCAACATCGCATCCACACAGCTAATATGAGATGAGGAAAAATTTTAGAACATCCCAAACCTAAAAAAGTGCAGAAATGCCCCCAAATAAGCCCAAACGATCCTCCTGGTCTAGTTTAAACCGAAAATGAACATTTACCGAAATTGGTATTGATACGAAGGTCACGACCCTCAACTTCATACCCACACGTGTAATAAGAGATAAGGACACATTTTAGAACATCCAAAACTCAAAAAAGTAAAGAAATGCCCCCAAATAATCCCAAACAACCCACCCGATCTTGTTTAAATCGAAAATAAACATATGTCGAAATAGGTAATCAATTCGAAGGTCACGACCCTCAACATCGCATTCACACATCTAATTAGAGATGAGGACACTTTTCGAACATCCCAAACCCATTATAGAAATGCCCCAAATAACCCCAAATGACCCACTCGGCCTTATTTAAACCGAAAATGAACATATATCGAAATATGTATCGATTCGAAGGTCACGACCCTCAACATCGTATCCACACGTCTAATAAGAGATAAGGACAATTTTTAGAAGATCCCATACCCAAAAAAATACAAAAATGCCCCCAAACTGCCCCAAAGGACCCACCTTGTTTGGTTTAAATCGTAAATGAACATAAGTCGAAATAGGTATCGATTCAAAGCTTACGACCCTTGACATCGCATCCACACTTCTAATGAGAGATAAGGACACTTTTTAGAACATCCCAAACCCAAAAAAGTACAGAAATGCCCCCAAATAGCACCAAACGACCCACCCGGTTTGGTTCGAACAAAAAATGAACATATGCCAAAATAGGTATCGATTCGAAGGTCACGACCCTCAAGATTGCATCCACACATCTAATAAGAGACAATGAGACATTTTAGAACATCCCAAACCCAAAAAAGTATAGAAATGCCCCCAAATAACCCCAAACGACCCACCCGGTTTGGTTTAAACCGAAAATGAACATATGTCAAAATAGGTACCGATTCGAATAGGCTGCAAGGAGTGATTGGGCAGGTGGTCAGTGACTGTCAGTCTGCTTTCATCAAGGGAAGGTCTATAGTAGAGAATATTTTGGTTTGCCATGATGTGGTTCGAGGGATTGAGCAGAAAGGCACTAGCCCCACAGCTGTTTTGAAGATCGATCTCCATAAAGCTTATGATTCTCTTAGTAGGAGGTTTTTGTTTGAGATTATGGAGAGAATGGGTTTCCCTCAGCAGTTCATTGGTTGGGTGAAGGTTTGTGTGGACTCCCCTTCTTTCTCCATTTTACTGAATGGGAGTCCGGCAGGATATTTTAAAGGAGGAAGGGGTATTCGGTAGGGGGATCCAATATCTCCTTACCTATTCACTATTGCTATGGAGGGCTTCTCGGCTATGATGAGGAAATTGGAGGTTGAAAATAGGATCACTCTTCTCCCCAGGTGCAAGAGGTCCCATCTCTCTCACCTTATTTTTGCTGATGATTTGATGATATTCGTGAAAGCCACCACAGACTCTATTTCGGCCTGCCTGGGGGTCCTGGGTGATTTTCATACCTACTCTGGGTTGAAACTCAATAGGATTAAGTCCTCTATTATTTTAGGGGGCCTAACCCACACGGCCAGACTGCAACTTTTGGAATTAACGAATTTTGTGGATACCAAATTACCTATTCGGTATTTAGGTGTTCCGCTTGTCTCTCGGAAATTAACTTTTGCTGATTGCACCTCTATTCTGGATCGTGTTAGGAGCAGACTTGATGGATGGAAGGCTCGGCTCTTATCTTTTGCAGGGAGGCTTCAGCTGTTGATCTCAGTCCTTCAGGGGTGTTATATCTATTGGTCAGGACTCTTTGGTTTGCCTAGTGCTCTCAAGACAAAGCTGGAGTCTATGTTCTCGAATTTTCTATGGGCTGGCCCATCTCTTCATCGTAAGGTACATTACATTTCTTGGGATAGAATTTGTAAGCCTAAGGCTGAAGGGGGCCTTAGAATTAGGAGGATTTCTGATATGAATTCTGCGGGTATCCTTAAGCAAATCTGGTGGATTGCTTCTAGGAAGGACAGCCTTTGGGTTAGATGGGTGTACACCCGATACCTTAGAAATGATTCTATTTGGACTGTTAAGACTTCCCAAAATTGCTCTTGGGTGTGGAGAAAGTTTCTTAAGTATAGGGACTTGGCTGAACCCCATATCTATCATATTATTGGGAATGGCCACTCTACTAGACTATGGTTGGATTATTGGCACCCCAAAGGGGTTTTGATTAAAAGGTTTGGTGATCGGATTCGATATGATGTTGGTTCCACCAGGCTTGCCTTGGTTTCTGATCTTATTAGGAATGGCCAATGGCTTTCCCCCCCTCAGGGCTCTTTTGATCTGATTACTGTTTTTAGAGACCTCCCTAGTATTCCCATTGTTAATGGAAGGGCAGATCTTGTTGTTTGGAAAGGTACGGCTAATGGCACTTTTTCTACAAAGTCGGCTTGGGAGAAAGTGAGGAGTAGATCTATAATGGTAGCTTGGCACAAGCTTGTTTGGTTTCCTGGTTTTTTGCCTAGGCATCCTGTCCTGCTTGGAGATGCCTGATGTCAGGGCTCCCCACAAAAGACCAGCTTCAAAGAAGGAATATAAATATTGGGCAGAATTGTATTCTTTGTTGGGGAAATTCAGAATGCCATAGCCATTTATTCTTTGAGTGTCCTTTTTCCAGAAACATTTGGGATAGAGTTAGTTCTATGCTTTTCCTTGGTGGTAAAGGCCCGGCTAGCCTCCTCGATGTGGTTAACTGGCTTGTTCAGGTAGTGTGTGTTAATGATAATTTGGATGTTATCCCTAAGATGGCTTTTTGTGCGTCAATCTATCATGTTTGGTGGGAGAGAAATCAGCGTCTCTTCAGTAATCAAGCAAGGTCTTATGATGCTATTATCCAAGCTATTAAGTTTGATGTTGTGACTAAGGGCTCTCAAAGCCCTATTTCGGTTGCCTATTCACCTAGGAATCAATTCTTGGTCGATATGTGGGGTTTACAGGTGAGATGGGCTCCTGTTATTCCCAAAGCTTGTGTCTGGCCCATACCTCCAGCAGATTTGTTTACTTTGCATTGCGATGGTTCCTTGAGGGGAGATGGAGCTGCTTACGGGGGCCTTATTCGCAATACCTTGGGGGACCCGGTTTTGGCTTATGTCGGCAAAGGTGTGGAGGCCTCGGTTCTTCATATGGAGTTACTAGCCATTTACAGGGGGGTTACTCTGTGCTTACAGAGAGAGCTTCGCCATATGTCCATCAGATCTGATTCGAAGGTGGCTATCGAGATTCTTACAGGTGTTTCCAGCTGCCCTTGGAGTGTATATACCTTGAAGTTCCAGATTTTTTCTAGCCTAAACCAGTTGGCTCGTTATGAGATAAGGCATGTTTGGAGGGAGTTGAATCAGCTGGCGGATTTTATTGCTTCTATTGATCTTAGTGATGGGGAGACTATTTTATATCCTTCGGGTTTTGTTGAGGATCTTAACCGGTTGATTTATGATGATGTCTCCGGTAAGGTCCAGTTTAGACCTCCTTGATTGGGTCGGGTGTCTTTCTCATGTATTACCGAGGGGCATGTCCTCGGGGGGTGTGGGGCCCTTCCTCCCTCTTAGAGTTGTCTAAGGGTTGGAAGTAGGCTGCCTTCTTTTGTTTTCTTTCTTTTTCTTTTATACACATACATCTTACTTATCGAAAAAAAAAAGGTACCGATTCGAAGGTCACGACCCTTGACATCACTTCCACACATCCAATAAGATATAAGGACACTTTTTACAACGTCCAAAACCAAAAAAACTACAGAAGTGTGTATCAATTCGAAGGTCACGACCCTCAACATCGCATCCACACATCTTATAAGAGATAGGGACACTTTTTAGAACATCCAAAACCCAAAAAAGTACAGGAATGACCCCAAATAACCCCAAACCACCCACCCAGTCTTGTTCAAACCAAAAATGAACATATGCCGAAATAGGTATCGCTTCGAAGGTCACGACCCTCAACTTCATATCCACACGTGTAATAGGAGATAAGGACACATTTTAGAACATACAAAACTCAAAAAAGTGCAGAAATGCCCACAAATATTCTAAAACAACCCACCCGGTCTGTTTTAAACCGAAAATGAAGATATGTCGAAATAGGTATCAATTCGATGCTCACGACCCTCAACATCGCATCCACACATCTAATAAGAGATGAGGACACATTTTAGAACATCCCAAACCCAAAAAAGTATCGAAATGCCCCCAAACAACCCCAAACGACCCACCCTGTCTGGTTTAAATCGCAAATGAACATAAGTCAAAATAGGTATCGATTCGAAGGTCACGACACTCAACATCGCATCCACACGTCTAATAAGACATAAGGATAATTTTTAGAACATCCCAAACCCAAAAAAGTACAGAAATGCCCCCAAACAACCCCAAATGACCCACCTTGTCTGGTTTAAACTGAAAATGACCATAAGTTAAAATAGGTATCGATTTGAAGGTTACGACCCTTGACATAACGTCCACACGTCTAAGCAGAGATAAGGACACTTTTTAGAACATCCTAAACCCAAAAAAGTATAGAAATGCCTCCAAATAACCCCCAACGATCTACTCGGTCTTGTTTAAACCGAAAATGAACATATGTTGAAATAGGTATTGAATCGAAGGTCACGACCCCCAACATTGCATCCACACGGCTAATAAGAGATAAGGACAATTTTTAGAACATCCCAAACCCAAAAAAGTACAGAAACGCCCGCAAACAACCCCAAACGACCGACCTTGTCTGGTTAAACCGGAAATGACTATAAGTCAAAATAGGTATCGATGCGAAGGTTACGACCCCTGACATAGCATCCACACGTCTAATAAGAGATAAGGACACTTTTTAGAACATCCCAAACCCAAAAAAGTATAGAAATGCCCCCAAATAACCCCAAACAACCCACCCGATCTGGTTTAAATCGAAAATGAACATTTATCTAAATTGGTATCGATACGAAGGTCACGACCCTCAACTTCATATTCACATGTGTAATAATAGATAAGGACATATTTTAGAACATCTCAAACCCAAAAAAGTATAGATATGCCCACCAAATAACCACAAACGACACACTCGGTCTTGTTTAAACCAAAAATGAACATATGTCGAAATAGGTATCGATTCCATGGTCATGACCCTCAACATCGCATCCACACATCTAAAAAGAGATAAGGACAATTTTTAGAACATCCCAAACTCAAAAAAAGTATAGAAATGCCCGCAAACAACCCCAAACGACCCACCCAATCTAGTTTAAACCGTAAACGAACATAAGTAGAAATAGGTATCAATTCGAAGGTCACGACCCTCAACATCGTATCCACATGTCTAATAAGAGATTAGGACACTTTTTAGAACATCCCAAATCCAAAAAAGTACAGAAATGCCCCCAAAAAACCTCAAACGACCCACTCGGTCTTGCTTAAACCAAAAATGAACATATGTCGAAATAGGTATCGATTCGAAGGTCACGACCCTCAACAGCACATCCACGCGTCTAATAAGAGATTAAGACACTTTTTGGAATATCCCTAATCCAAAAAAGTACAAAAATGCCCCCAAATAACCCCAAACGATCCATCCAGTCTGGTTTAAACCGAAAATGAACATTTGTCTAAATTTGTACCGATACGAAGGTCACGACCCTCAACTTCATATCCACACCAGTAACAAGAGATAAGGACACATTTTAGAACATCCCAAACCAAAAAAAGTACAGAAATTCCCCAAAATAACCCCAAACGACCAACCCTGTATGGTTTAAACCGCAAATGAACATTTGTCTAAATTTGTACCGATACGAAGGTCACAACCCTCAACTTCATATCCACACTAGTAATAAGAGATAATGACATATTTTAGAACATCCCAAATCCAAAAAAGTACAGAAATGCCCCCAACTAACCCCAAACAACACACTCGGTCTTGTTTAAATAAAAAATGAACATATGTCAAAATCGGTATCGATTCGAAGGTCACGACCCTCAATATCGCATCCACACGTCTAATAAGAGATAAGGAAAATTTTTAGAACATCCCAAACCCATAAAATTATAGAAATGCCCCCAAATAACCCACCTTGTCTGGTTTAAACTGAAAATGACCATAAGTCGAAATAGGTATCGATTCAAAGGTTACGACCCCTGATATGGCGTCCACACGTCTAATCAGAGATACGGACACTTTTTAGAACATCCCAAACCCAAAAAAGTATAGAAATGCCCCCAAATAACCCCAAACGACCCACCCTATCTGGTTTAAACCGAAAATGAACATTTGACTAAATTGGTATCGATACGAAGGTCACGACACTCAACTTCATATCCACACGTGTAAGAAGAGATAAGGACACATTTTAGAACATCCCAAACCCAAAAAAGTACAGAAATGTCCCCAAATAACCCAAAACAACACACTCGGTCATCTTTAAATAAAAAATGAACATATGTCAAAATAGGTATCGATTCCATGGTCACGACCCTCAACATTGCATCCACATGTCTAATAAGAGATAAGGACAATTTTTAGAACATCCCAAACCCAAAAAAGTACAGAAATGGCCGCAAAGAACCCCAAACGACCGACCTTGACTAGTTTAAACTGAAAATGACCAGAAGTCGAAATTGGTATTGATGCGAAGGTTACGACCCCTGACATAGCGTCCACACGTCTAATAAGAGATAAGGACACTTTTTAAAACATCCCAAACCACAAAAAGTATAGAAATGCCCCCAAATAACCCCAAACAACCCACCCGGTCTGGTTTAAATCGAAAATGAACATTTGTCTAAATTGGTATCGATACGAAGGTCACGACCCTCAACTTCATATTCACACTTGTAATAAGAGATAAGGACACATTTTAGAACATCCCAAACCCAAAAAAGTATAGATATGCCCACCAAATAACCCCAAACGACACACTCGGTCTTGTTTAAACAGAAAATGAACATATGTCGAAATAGGTATCGATTCCATGGTCATGACCCTCAACATCGCATCCACACGTCTAAAAAGAGATAAGGACACTTTTTAGAACATCTCAAACCCAAAAAAAGTATAAAAATGCCCGCAAACAACCCCAAACGACCCACCCAATCTAAATTAAACCGTAAATGAACATAAGTAGAAATAGGTATCAATTCGAAAGTCACGACCCTCAACATCATATCCACATGTCTAAGAAGAGATTAGGACACTTTTTAGAACATCCCAAATCCAAAAAAGTACAGAAATGCCCCCAAATAACCCCAAACAGCCCACTCGGTCTTGCTTAAACCAAAAATGAACATATGTTGAAATAGGTATCGATTCAAAGGTCATGACCCTCAACATCGCATCCACACGTCTAATAACAGATTAAGACACTTTTTGGAACATCCCTAATCCAAAAAAGTACAGAAATGCCCCCAAAAAACCCCAAACGACCCATCCAGTCTGGTTTAAACCGAAAATGAACATTTGTCTAAATTTGTACCGATACGAAGGTCACGACCCTCAACTTCATATCCACACCAGTAATAAGAGATAAGGACACATTTTAGAACATCCCAAACCAAAAAAAGTACAGAAATGCCCCAAAATAACCCCAAACGACCCACCCTGCATGGTTTAAACCGCAAATGAACATTTGTCTAAATTTGTACCGATACGAAGGTCACAACCCTCAACTTCATATCCATACCAGTAATAAGAGATAATGACATATTTTAGAACATCCCAAATCCAAAAAAGTACATAAATGCCCCCAACTAACCCCAAACAACACACTCGGTCTTGTTTAAATAAAAAATGAACATATGTCAAAATAGGTATCTATTCGAAGGTCACGACCCTCAATATCGCATCCACGCGTCTAATAAGAGATAAGGATAATTTTTAGAACATCCCAAACCCAAAAAATTATAGAAATGCCCCCAAATAACCCACCTTGTCTGATTTAAACTGAAAATGACCATAAGTCGAAATAGGTAGCGATTCGAAGGTTACGACCTCTGACATAGCATCCACACCTCTAATAAGAGATACGGACACTTTTTAGAACATCCCAAACCAAAAAAAGTATAGAAATTCCCCCAAATAACCCCAAACGACCCACCCGATCTGGTTTAAACAGAAAATGAACATGCGTCAAAATTGGCATCGATACCAAGGTCATGATCCTCAACTTCATATCCACACCTGTAATAAGCGACAAGAACACATTTAAGAACATCCCAAACACAAGAAAGTATAGAAATGCCCCCAAATAACCCCAAACGACCCACTCGGTCTTGTTTAAATCGAAAATGAACATATGTCGAAATAGGTATCTATTCCAAGGTCACGACCCTCAACATCGTATCCACACGTCTAATAAGAGATAAGGACACTTTTTAGAAAATCCCAAACCCAAAAAAGTACAAAAAAGCCCCCAAACGACCCACCCGGTCTTGTTTAAACCAAAAATGAACATATGTCAAAATCGGTATCGATTGGATGGTCACGACCCTCAACATCGCATCCACTTGTCTAATAAGCGATAAGGACAATTTTTAGAACATCCCAAACCCAAAAAAGTACAGGAATGCCCCCAAATAATCCCAAACGACCCACCCGATGTGGCTTAAACCAAAAATGAACATTCGTCGAAATTGGTATTGATACGAAGGTCATGACCCTCAACTTCATATCCACACCTGTAATAAGAGATAAGCACACATTTTAGAACATGCCAAACCCAAAAAAATACAGAAATGCCCCCAAATAACCCCAAACGATCCACCCGGTTTGGTTTAAATCGAAAATAAACATAGGTCAAAATAGGTATCGATTCGAAGGTCACGACCCTCAAGATCGTATCCACACGTCTAATAAGAGATAAGGACACTTTTTAGAAGATCCCACAGCCAAAAAAATACAGAAATACCCCCAAATATCCCCAAACGACCCACCCGGTCTGGTTTAACCCGAAAATAAACATTTATCAAAATTGGTATCGATGCGAAGGTCATGACCCTCAACTTCATAACAACACATGTAATAAGAGATAAGGACACATTTTAGAACATTCCAAACCCAAAAAGCTACAAAAATGCCCCCAAATAACCCCAAACAACCCACTCGGTCTTGCTTAAACCGAAAATGAACATATGTCGAAATAGGTATCGATTCAAAGGTCATGACCCTCAACATTGCATCTACACATGTAATAAGACATAAGGACATTTTTTAGGACATCCCAAACCCAAAAAAGTATAGAAATACCCTCGAAAAACCCCAAACGACCCACCCTGTCTGGTTTAAATCACAAATGAACATAAGTCTAAATAGGTATCGATTCGAAGGTTACGACCCTTGACATAGCATCCACACGTCTAATAAGAGATAGGGACACTTTTTAGAACATCCCAAACCCAAAAAATTATAGAAATGCCCCCAAATAACCTGAAACGACCCATCCGGTCTGGTTTAAACCGAAAATGAACATATGTCGAAATAGTTATCAATTCGAAGGTCACGACCCTCAACATCACATCCACACATCTAATAAGAGATGACGACACATTTTACAACATCCCAAACCCCAAAAAGTACAGAAGTGCTCCCAAATAACCCCAAACGACCCACCCGATCTGGTTTAAATCGAAAATGAACATTCGTCTAAATTGGTATCGATATGAATGTCACGACCCTCAACTTCATATCCACACGTGTAATAAGAGATAAGGACACATTTTAGAACGTCCCAAACTTAAAAAAAGTACCAAAATGCCCCAAACAACCCCAAATGACCCACCCTATCTGGTTTAAATCGTAAATGAACGTAAGTCAAAATAGGTATCGATTCGAAGGTTACGACCCTTGACATCGCATCCACACATCTAATAAGAGATAAGGACACTTTTTAGAACATCTCAAACCCAAAAAAGTATAGAACTGCCCCCAAATAACCCCAAACGACCTACTCGGTCTTGTTTAAATCGAAAATGAACATTTGTCTAAATTGGTATCGATACGATGGTCATGACCCTCAACTTCATATCCACACCTGTAATAAGAGATAAGGTACATTTTAGAACAACCCAAACCCAAAAAAGTATAGAAATGCCCCCAACTATCCCCAAACGACTCACTCGGTCTTGTTTAAACCGAAAATGAACATATGTCAAAATAGGTATCGATTGGAAGGTAACGACCCTTAACATCGTATCCACACGTTTAATAAGAGATAAGGACAATTTTTAAAACATCCCAAACCCAAAAAAGTACAGAAATGCCCCCAAACAACCCCAAACGACCCACCCTGTCTGGTTTAAACCGCAAATGAACATAAGTGGAAATAGGTATCGATTCGAAGGGTACAACCCTTGACAACGCTTCCACACGTCTAATAAGAGATAAGCAGACATTTTAGAACATCCCAAACCCAAAAAAGTAGAGAAATGCCGCCGAATAACCCCAAACGACCCACTCGGTCTGGTTTAAACCGAAAATGAACATTTGTCAAAATTGGTATGGATACGAAAGACATGCCCCTCAACTTCATATCCACACGAGTAATAAGGGATAAGGACACATTTTAAAACATCCCAAACCCAAACAAGTACAAAAATGCCCCCAAATAACCCCAAACGACCCACCTGGTTTGGTTTAAACCAAAAATGAACATATGTAGAAATAGGTATCGATTCGAAGGTCATGACCCTCAACAATGCCTCCACACGTCTAATAAGAGATAAGGACATTTTTTAGAACTTCCCAAACCAAAAAAAGTACAGAAATGCCCCAAATAACCCCAAACGATCCACCCGATTGCGTTTAAACCAAAAATGAACATAGGTTGACATAGGTATTGATTCGAAGGTCATGACCCTCAACGTCTAATAAGAGATACGGACACATTTTAGAACATTCCAAACCCAAAAAAGTAGAGAAATTCCCCCAAATAACCCCAAACGACCCACTCGATCGGGTTTAAATCGAAAATGAACATTGTCAAAATTGGTATGGATATGAAGGGTATGCCCCACAACTTCATATCCACACGTGTAATAAGAGATAAGGACACATTTTAGAACATCCCAAACCCAAAAAAGTACAGAAATGCCCCCAAATAACCCAAACGACTCACCCGGTTTGGTTTAAACCAAAAATGAACATATGTCAAAATAGGTATCGATTCGAAGGTCACGACCCTCAACAATGCATCCACACGTCTAATAAGAGATAAGGACATTTTTTTGAACATCCCAAACCCAAAAAGTATAGAAATGCCCCAAATAACCCCAAACGATCCACCGGTTTGATTTAAACAAAAAATGAACATTCGTCGAAATTGGTTTCAATACGAAGGTCACCATCCTAAACTTCATATCCACACCTATAATAAGAGACAAGGGCACCTTTTAGAACAACCCAAACCCAAAACAGTACTTAAATGGCCCCAAACAACCCCAAACGACCCACCTGGTCTACTTTAAACCGCAAATGAACATAAGTCAAAATAGGTATCGATACGAAGGTCACGACCCTCAACTTCATATCCACACGTCTATGAAGAGACAAGGACACTTTTTAGAACATCCAAAACCCAAAAAACTACAGAAATGCACCCAAATAACCAAAAAACGACCCACCTGGTCTGGTTTAAACCGAAAATGAACTTATGTCGAAATAGGTATCGACCCTCAACATCGCATCCACACGTCTAATAAGAGATAAGGACACTTTTTAGAACATCCCAAACCCAAAAAAGTACAGAAATGCCCCCAAACAACCCCAAACGACCCAGCCGGTCTGGTTTAAACTGAAAATGAACATATGTCGAAATAGGTATCAATTCGAAGGTCACGACCCTCAACATCTCATCCACACATCTAATAAGAGATGAGGACACATTTTAGACCATCCCAAACCCAAAAAAGTATAGAAATGCCCCCAAATAACCCCAAATGACCCACCCGGTTTGGTTTAAACCGAAAATGAGCGTATGTCGAAATAGGTATCGATTCGAAGGTTATGACCCTTGACATCTCATCCATACGTCTAATAAGAGATAAGGACATTTTTAAGAACATCCAAACCCAAAAAAGTATAGAAATGCTCCCATATAATCCCAAACGACCCACCCAGTTTGGTTTAAATCGAAATGAATATATATTAAAATAGGTATCAATTCGAAGGTCACGACCCTCAACATCGCATCCACACATCTACTATGAGATGATGACACATTTTAGAACATCCCAAACCCAAAAAAGTACAGAAATGCCACCAAATAACCCCAAAAGACCCACCCGGTCAAGTTTAAATTGAAAATTAACATTTTTCTAAATTGGTATCGATACGAAGGTCACGACCCTCAACTTCATTTCCACACGTGTAATAAGAGATAAGGACACATTTTAGCACATCCCAAACCCAAAAAAGTACAGAAATGCACTCAAAAAGCCCAAACGACCCACTCGGACTTCTTTAAACCGAAAATGAACATTCGTCAAAATAGGTATCGATTCGAAGGTCACGACGCTCAACATCGTATCCACACGTCTAATAAAAGATAAGGACATTTTTTAGAACATCCCAAACCCAAAAAAGTACTGAAATGCCTCAAATAACCCCAAACGACCCACACGGTCTTGTTTAAACCGAAAATGAACATAGGTCGAAATAGGTATCGATTCAAAGGTTACGACCCTTGACATTGCATCCACACGTCTAATAAGAGATAAGGACACTTTTTAGAACATCCCAAACCCAAAAAAGTACAAAAATGCCCCCAAATAACCCCAAACGACCCATCCGATCCAGTTAAAACCGAAAAAGAACATTCATCGAAATTGGTACCGATACTAATGTCACGATTCTCAACTTCATATCCACACCTGTAATAAGATATAAGGACACATTTTAGAACATCTCAAACCGAAAAAAGTACAGAAATGCCCCCAAATAACCCCAAACGACAAACTCGGTTTTCTTTAAATCGAAAATGAACATATGTCGAAATAGGTATCGATTCGAAGGTCACGACCCTCAACAATGCATCCACACGTCTAATAAGAGATAAGGACATTTTTTTGAACATCCCAAACACAAAAAAGTACAGAAATGCCCCAAACCCCAAACGATCCACCCGATTTTATTTAAACCGAAAATGAACATTCGTCGAAATTAGTTTCGATACGAAGGTCACAATCCCCAACTTCATATCCACACTAGTAATAAGAAATAAGGACACATTTTAGAACATCCCAAACCCAATAAAGTACATAAATGCCTCAAATAACCCCAAACGACCCACACGGTCTTGTTCAAATCGAAAATGAACATAGGTCAAAATAGGTATCGATTCGAAGGTTACGACCCTTGACATTGCATCCACACGTCTAATAAGAGATAAGGACACTTTTTAGAACATCTCAAACCCAAAAAACTATAGAAATGCCCCCGAATAACCCCAAACGACCCACTCGGTTTGGTTTAAACTGAAAATGAACATATGCCGAAATAGGTATCGATTCGAAGGTCACGACCCTCAACAATGCATCCACACGTCTAATAAGAGATAAGGACATTTTTTGAACAATACAAACACAAAAAAGTACAGAAATGCCCCAAATAACCCCAAACGATCCACCTGGTTTTATTTAAACCGAAAAAGAAGATTCGTTGAAATTGGTTTCGATACGAAGGTCACAATCCTCAACTTCATAACCACAGCTGTAATAAGAGATAAGGACACATTTTAGAACATCCCAAACCCAAAAAAGTACAGAAATGCTCCCAAATAACCCCAAACGACCCACTGGTCTAGTTTAAACCAAAAATGAACATTTGTTTATTTTGGTATCGATATGAAGGTCACGACCCTCTACTTCATGTCCACACGTGTAATAAGAGATAAGGACACATTTTAGAACATCCCAAACCCAAAAAAGCATAGAAATGCCCCCAAAGAACCCCAAATGACCCACTCGATCATGTTTAAATCGAAAAAGAACATATGTCAAAATAGGTATCGATTCTTAGGTCACGACCCTCAACATGGCATCCACATATCTAATAAGAGATAAGGACACTTTTTAGAACATCCCAAACCCAAAAAAGTAGAGAAATGCCCCCAAAAAAACGAAACGACCCACCCGGTCTAGTTTAAAGCGCAAATGAACATAAGTTGAAATAGGTATCGATTCGAAGATTACGACCCTCGACATCGCATCCACACGTCTAAGAAGAGATAAGGACACTTTTTAGAACACCCCACACCCAAAAAAGTACAAAAATACCCCAAAATAATCCCAAACGACCCACCGGTCAGGTTTAAACCAAAAATGAACATTTGTCTAATTTCGTATCGATACGATGGTCACGACCCTCCACTTCATGTCCACATGTGTAATAAGAGATAAGGACACGTTTTAGAACATCCCAAACCCAGAAAAGCATAGAAATGCCCTCAAAGAACCCCAAATGACCCACTCGATCATGTTTAAATAGAAAATGAACATATGTCAAAATAGGTATCGATTCCAAGGTCACGACCCTCAACATGGCATCCACATATCTAATAAGAGATAAGGACACTTTTTAGAACATCCCAAACCCAAAAAAGTAGAGAAATGCCCCCCAAAAAAGGAAACGACCCACCCGGTCTGGTTTAAAGCGCAACTGAACATAAGTTGAAATAAGTATCGATTCGAAGATTACGACCCTCGACATCGCATCCACACGTCTAAGAAGAGATAAGGACACTTTTTAGAACACCCCACACCCAAAAAAGTACAAAAATATCACAAATAACCCCAAACGACTCACCCGATCTGGTTTAAAACGAAAATGAACATTTATCGAAATTGGTAACGATACGAAGGTCACGACCCTCAACTTCATATCCACACGTCTATGAAGATATAAGGACACTTTTTAGAACTTCCAAAACCCAAAAAACTACAAAAATGCACCCAAATAACCAAAAAATGACCCACCTCGTCTGGTTTAAACCGAAAATGAACTTATGTCGAAATAGGTATCGACCCTCAACATCGCATCCACACGTCTAATAAGAGATAAGGACACTTTTTACAACAGCCCAAACCCAAAAAAGTACAGAAATGCCCCCAAACAACCCCAAACGACCCACCCGGTCTGGTTTAAACTGAAAATGAACATATGTCGAAATAGGTATCAATTCGAAGGCCACGACCCTCAACATCTCATCCACACATCTAATAAGAGATGAGGACACATTTTAGACCATCCCAACCCCAAATAAGTATAAAAATGCCCCCAAATAACCCCAAATGACCCACCCGGTTTGGTTTAAACCGAAAATGAGCATATGTCGAAATAGGTATCGATTCGAAGGTTATGACCCTTGACATCTCATCCACACGTCTAACAAGAGATAAGGACATTTTTAAGAACATTCCAAACCCAAAAAAGTATAGAAATGCTCCCATATAACCCCAAACGACCCACCCAGTTCGGTTTAAACCGAAATGAATATATGTTAAAATAGGTATCAATTCGAAGGTCACGACCCTCAACATCGCATCCACACATCTACTAAGAGATGATGACACATTTTAGAACATCCCAAACCAAAAAAAGTACAGAAATGCCACCAAATAACCCCACACGACCCACCCGGTCAGGTTTAACCTGAAAATTAACATTTTTCTAAATTGGTATCGATACGAAGGTCACGATCCTCAACTTCATTTCCACACCTGTAATAAGAGATAAGGACACATTTTAGCACATCCCAAACCCAAAAAAGTACCGAAATGCACTCAAAAAGCCCAAACGACCCACTCAGACTTCTTTAAATCGAAAATGAACATTCGTCGAAATAGGTATCGATTCGAAGGTCACGACGCTCAACATCGTATCCACACGTCTAATAAGAGATAAGGATATTTTTTAGAACATACCAAACCCAAAAAAGTACAGAAATGCCTAAAATAACCCCAAACGACCCACACGGTCTTGTTTAAACCAAAAATGAACATAGGTCGAAATAGGTATCGATTCAAAGGTTACGACCCTTGACATTGCATCCACATGTCTAATAAGAGATAAGGACACTTTTTAGAACATCCCAAACGCAAAAAAGTACAGAAATGCCCCCAAATAACCCCAAACGACACACCCGATCTGGTTTAAACCGAAAAAGAACATTCATCGAAATTCGTACCGATACTAATGTCACGATCCTCAACTTCATATCCACACCTGTAATAAGATATAAGGACACATTTTAGAACATCTCAAACCCAAAAAAGTACAGAAATGCCCCCAAATAACCCCAAACGACCCACTCGGTTTTGTGTAAACCGAAAATGAACATATGTCGAAATAGGTATCGATTCGAAGGTCACGACCCTCAACAATGCATCCACACGTCTAATAAGAGATAAGGACATTTTTTTGAACATCCCAAACACAAAAAAGTACAGAAATGCCCCAAATAACCCCAAACGATCCACCCGATTTTATTTAAATCGAAAATGAACATTCGTGAAATTAGTTTCGATACGAAGGTCACAATCCTCAACTTCATATCCACACTAGTAATAAGAGATAAGGACACATTTTAGAACATCCCAAAAACCAAAAAAGTATATAAATGCCTCAAATAACCCCAAACGACCCACACGGTCTTATTCAAACCGAAAATGAACATAGGTCGAAATAGGTATCGATTAGAAGGTTACGACCCTTGACATTGCATCCAAACGTCTAATAAGAGATAAGGACACTTTTTAGAACATCCCAAACCCAAAAAAGTACAGAAATGCCCCCGAATAACCCCAAACGACCCACTCGGTTTGGTTTAAACTGAAAATGAACATATGTCGAAATAGGTATCGATTCGAAGGTCATGACCCTCAACAATGCATCCACACGTCTAATACGAGATCAGGACATTTTTTGAACAATACAAACACAAAAAAGTACAGAAATGCCCCAAATAACCCCAAACGATCCACCTGGTTTTATTTAAATCGAAAATGAACATTCGTTGAAATTGGTTTCGATACGAAGGTCACAATCCTCAACTTAATATCCACAGCTGTAATAAGAGATAAGGACACATTTTAGAACATCCCAAACCCAAAAAAATACAGAAATGCCCCAAAAAACCCCAAACGACCCACTCGGTCTGGTTTAAACCGCAAATGAACATAAGTCAAAATAGGTATCGATACGAAGGTGACGACCCTTAACTTCATATCCACACCTGTAATAAGAGATAAGGACACATTTTATAACATCCCAAACCCAAAAAAGTACAGAAATGCCCCCAAATAACCCCAAACGACCCACCGGTCCAGTTTAAACCAAAAATGAACATTTGTCTAATTTGGTATCGATACGAAGGTCACGACCCTCCACTTCATGTCCACACGTGTAATAAGAGATAAGGACACGTTTTAGAACATCCCAAACCCAAAAAAGCATAGAAATGCCCCCAAAGAACCCCGAATGACCCACTCGATCATGTTGAAATCGAAAATGAACATATGTCAAAATAGGTATCGATTCCCAGGTCACGACACTCAACATGTCATCCACATATCTAATAAGAGATAAGGACACTTTTTAGAACATCCCAAACCCAAAAAAGTAGAGAAATGCCCCCAAAAAAATGAAACGACCCACCCGGTCTATTTTAAAGCACAAATGAACATAAGTTGAAATAGGTATCGATTTGAAGATTATGACCCTCGACATCGCATCCACACGTCTAAGAAGAGATAAGGACACTTTTTAGAACACCCCACACCCAAAAAAGGACAAAAATACCCCAAAATAACCCCAAACGACCCACCGGCCTGGTTTAAACCAAAAATGAACATTTGTCTAATTTGGTATCGATACGAAGGCCACGACCCTCCCCTTCATGTTCACAAGTGTAAGAAGAGATAAGGACACGGTTTAGAACATCCCAAATCCAAAAAAGCATAGAAATGCCCTCAAAGAACCCCAAATGACCCACTTGATCATGTTTAAATCGAAAATGAACATATGTCAAAATAGGTATCGATTCCAAGGTCACGACCCTCAACATGGCATCCACATATCTAATAAGAGATAAGGACACTTTTTAGAACATCCCAAACCCAAAAAAGTAGAAAAATACCCCCAAAAAAATGAAACGACCCACCCGGTCTAGTTTAAAGCGCAAATGAACATAAGTTGAAATAGGTATCCATACCAAGATTACGACCCTCGACATCGCATCCACACGTCTAAGAAGAGATAAGGACACTATTTAGAACACCCCACACCCAAAAAAGTACAAAAATAACCCCAAAATAACCCCAAAAGACCCACCGGTCTGGTTTAAACCGAAAATAAACATTTGTCTAATTTCGTATCGATACGAAGGTCACGACCCTCCACTTCATGTCCACACGTGTAATAAGAGATAAGGACACATTTTAGAACATCCCAAACCCACAAAAGCATAGAAATGCCCTCAAAGAACCCCAAATGACCCACTCGATCATGTTTAAATAAAAAATGAACATATGTCAAAATAGGTATCGATTCCAAGGTCACGACCCTCAACATGGCATCCACATATCTAATAAGAGATAAGGACACTTTTTAGAACATCCCAAACCCAAAAAACTAGAGACATGCCCCCAAAAAAACGAAACGACCCCTACGGTCTGGTTTAAAGCGCAACTGAACATAAGTTGAAATAGGTATCGATTCGAAGATCCTCAACTTCATATCCACACCTGTAATAAGATATAAGGACACATTTTAGAACATCTCAAACCCAAAAAATTATAGAAATGCCCCCAAATAACTCCAAACGACCCACTCGGTTTTGTTTAAACCGAATATGAACATATGTCGAAATAGGTATCGATTCGAAGGTCACGACCCTCAACAATGCATCCACACTTCTAATAAGAGATAAGGACATTTTTTTGAACATCCCAACCACAAAAAAGTACAGAAATCCCCCAAAGAACCCCAAACGATCCACCCGATTTTATTTAAACCGAAAATGAACATTCGTCGAAATTAGTTTCGATACGAAGGTCACAATCCCCAACTTCATATCCACACCAGTAATAAGAGATAAGGACACATTTTAGAACATCCCAAACCCAAAAAAGTACATAAATGCCTCAAATAACCCCGAACGACCCACACGGTCTTGTTCAAACCGAAAATGAACATAGGTCGAAATAGGTATCGATTCGAAGGTTACGACCCTTGACATTGCATCCACACATCTAATAAGAGATAAGGTCACTTTCTAGAACATCTCAAACCCAAAAAAGTACAGAAATGCCCCCGAATAACCCCAAACGACCCACTTGGTTTCGTTTAAACTGAAAATGAACATATGTCGAAATAGGTATCGATTCGAGCGTCACGACCCTCAACAATGCATCCACACGTCTAATAAGAGATCAGGACATTTTTTGAACAATACAAACACAAAAAAGTACAGAAATACCCCAAATAACCCCAAACAATCCACCTGATTTTATTTAAACCGAAAATGAACATTCGTTGAAATTTGTTTCGATACGAAGGTCACAATCCTCAACTTCATATCCACAGCTGTAATAAGAGATAAGGACACATTTTAGAACATCCCAAACCCAAAAAAATACAGAAATGCCCCAAAAAACCCCAAACGACCCACTCGGTCTGGTTTAAACCGCAAATGAACATAAGTCAAAATAGGTATCGATACGAAGGTCCCGACCCTCAACTTCATATCCACACCTGTAATAAGAGATAAGGACACATTTTATAACATCCCAAACCCAAAAAAGTACAGAAATGCCCCCAAATAACCCCAAACGACCCACCGGTCTAGTTTAAACCAAAAATGAACATTTGTCTAATTTGGTATCGATACGAAGGTCACGACCCTCCACTTCATGTCCACACGTGTAATAAGAGATAAGGACACGTTTTAGAACATCCCAAACCCAAAAAAGCATAGAAATGCCCCCAAAGAACCCCGAATGACCCACTCGATCATGTTGAAATCGAAAATGAACATATGTCGAAATAGGTTTCGATTCCAAGGTCACGACCCTCAACATCGCATCCACACATCTAATAAGAGATACAGACACTTTTAGAACATCCCAAACCCAGAAAAGTACAGAAATTCCCCCAAACAAGACCAAACGACCCACCCGGTCTGGTTTAAAGCGCAAATGAACATAAGTTGAAATAGGTATCGATTCGAAGGTTACGACCCTCGACATCGCATCCACGCGTCTAAAAAGAGTTAAGGACACTTTTTAGAACGTCCAAAACCCAAAAAACAACAGAAATGCCCCAAAATAACCCCAAACAACCCATCTGGACTGGTTTAAACCGAAAATGAACATATGTCAAAATTGGTATTAATACGAAGGTCACGACCCTCAACATCGCATCCACACATCTAATAAGAGATGACCAAACATTTTAGAACATCCCAAACCCAAAAAAGTACTGAAATGCCCCCAAATAACCCCAAATGACCTACCCGGTTTGGTTCAAACCGAAAATGAACATAGGTCAAAATAGGTATCGATTCAAAGGTTATGACCCTCAACATCGCATCCACACGTCTAATAAGAGATAAGGACACTTTTTAGAACATCCCACACCCAAAAAAGTACTGAAATACCCCCAAATAACCCCAAAGGACCCACCCGGTCTGGTTTAAACCGAAAATGAACATTTATCAAAATTGGTATCGATACGAAGGTCACGACCCTCAACTTCATATCTACTGGTGTAATAAGAGATAGGGACACATTTTAGAACATCCCAAACCCAAAAAAATATAGAAATGCCCCCAAATAACCCCAAACAACCCACTTAATCTTGTTGAAATCGAAAATGAACATATGTCAAAATAGGTGTCGATTCGAAGGTGACGACGCTCAACATTGCATCCACATGTCTAATTATAGATAAGGACATTTTTTAGAACACCCCAAACCCAAAAATATACAGAAGTGCCCCCAAACAACCCCAAACGACCCACCGGTCTAGTTTAAACCAAAAATCAACATTTGTCTAATTTGGTATCGATACAAAGGTCACGACCCTCCACTTCATGTCCACACGTGTAATAAGAGATAAGGACACGTTTTAGAACATCCCAAACCCAAAAAAGCATAGAAATGCCCCCAAAGAACCCCAAATGACCCACTCGATCATGTTTAAATCGAAAATGAACATATGTCACAATAGATATCGATTCCCAGGTAACGACTCTCAACATGGCATCCACATATCTAATAAGAGATAAGGACACTTTTTAGAACATCCCAAACCCAAAAAAGTAGAGAAATGCCCCCAAAAAAATGAAATGACCCACCCGGTCTATTTTAAAGCGCAAATGAACATAAGTTGAAATAGGTATCGATTCGAAGATTACGACTCTCGACAGCGCATCCTCACGTCTAATAAGAGTCAAGGATACTTTTTAGAACATCCCGAACCCAAAAAAGGACAAAAATACCCCAAGATAACCCCGAACGACCCAACCGGTCTGGTTTAAATCGAAAATGAACATTCGTCGAAATTGGTATCGATACGAAGGTCACGATCCTCAACTTCATATCCACAGGTGTAATAAGAGATAAGGACACATTTTAGAACATCCCAAACCCAAAAAAGTAAAGAAATACCTCCAAAGAACCCCAAACGACCCACTCGATCATGTTTAAATCGAAAATGAACATATGTCGAAATAGGTTTCGATTCCAAGGTCACGACCCTCAACATCGCATCCACACATCTAATAAGAGATACAGACACTTTTAGAACATCCCAAACCCAGAAAAGTACAGAAATTCCCCCAAACAAGACCAAACGACCCACCCGGTCTGGTTTAAAGCGCAAATGAACATAAGTTGAAATAGGTATCGATTCGAAGGTTACGACCCTCGACATCGCATCCACGCGTCTAAAAAGAGTTAAGGACACTTTTTAGAACGTCCAAAACCCAATAAACAACAGAAATGCCCCAAAATAACCCCAAACAACCCATCTGGACTGGTTTAAACCGAAAATGAACATATGTCAAAATTGGTATTAATACGAAGGTCACGACCCTCAACATCGCATCCACACATCTAATAAGAGATGACCAAACATTTTAGAACATCCCAAACCCAAAAAAGTACTGAAATGCCCCCAAATAACCCCAAATGACCTACCCGGTTTGGTTCAAACCGAAAATGAACATAGGTCAAAATAGGTATCGATTCAAAGGTTATGACCCTCAACATCGCATCCACACGTCTAATAAGAGATAAGGACACTTTTTAGAACATCCCACACCCAAAAAAGTACTGAAATACCCCCAAATAACCCCAAAGGACCCACCCGGTCTGGTTTAAACCGAAAATGAACATTTATCAAAATTGGTATCGATACGAAGGTCACGACCCTCAACTTCATATCTACTGGTGTAATAAGAGATAGGGACACATTTTAGAACATCCCAAACCCAAAAAAATATAGAAATGCCCCCAAATAACCCCAAACAACCCACTTAATCTTGTTGAAATCGA
Organism: Telopea speciosissima; assembly: GCF_018873765.1. Classification (NCBI taxonomy): domain Eukaryota; kingdom Viridiplantae; phylum Streptophyta; class Magnoliopsida; order Proteales; family Proteaceae; genus Telopea; species Telopea speciosissima. The sequence goes on along the minus strand of NC_057922.1, from coordinate 37,666,611 downwards.
AAATGAACATATGTCAAAATAGGTGTCGATTCGAAGGTGACGACGCTCAACATCGCATCCACATGTCTAATTATAGATAAGGACATTTTTTAGAACACCCCAAACCCAAAAATATACAGAAGTGCCCCCAAACAACCCCAAACGACCCACCGGTCTAGTTTAAACCAAAAATCAACATTTGTCTAATTTGGTATCGATACAAAGGTCACGACCCTCCACTTCATGTCCACACGTGTAATAAGAGATAAGGACACGTTTTAGAACATCCCAAACCCAAAAAAGCATAGAAATGCCCCCAAAGAACCCCAAATGACCCACTCGATCATGTTTAAATCGAAAATGAACATATGTCACAATAGGTATCGATTCCCAGGTCACGACTCTCAACATGGCATCCACATATCTAATAAGAGATAAGGACACTTTTTAGAACATCCCAAACCCAAAGAAGTAGAGAAATGCCCCCAAAAAAATGAAATGACCCACCCGGTCTATTTTAAAGCGCAAATGAACATAAGTTGAAATAGGTATCGATTCGAAGATTACGACTCTCGACAGCGCATCCACACGTCTAAGAAGAGACAAGGATACTTTTTAGAACACCCCACACCCAAAAAAGGACAAAAATACCCCAAAATAACCCCAAACGACCCACCGGTCTGGTTTAAATAAAAAATGAACATTTGTCTAATTTCGTATCGATACGAAGGTCACGACCCTCCACTTCATGTCCACAAGTGTAATAAGAGATAAGGACACGTTTTAGAACATCCCATACCCAAAAAAGCATAGAAATGCCCTCAAAGAACCCCAAATGACCCACTTGATCATGTTTAAATCGAAAATGAACATATGTCAAAATAGGTATCGATTCCAAGGTCACGACCCTCAACATGGCATCCACATATCTAATAAGAGATAAGGACACTTTTTAGAACATCCCAAACCCAAAAAAGTAGAGAAATGCCCCCAAAAAAACGAAACGACCCACCCGGTCTAGTTTAAAGCGCAAATGAACATAAGTTGAAATAGGTATCGATTCGAAGATTACGACCCTCGACATCGCATCCACACGTCTAAGAAGAGATAAGGACACTTTTTAGAACAAACCACACCCAAAAAAGGACAAAAATACCCCACAATAACCCCAAACGACCCACCGGTCTAGTTTAAATAAAAAATGAACATTTATCTAATTTCGTATCAATACGAAGGTCACGACCCTCCACTTCATGTCCACAAGTGTAATAAGAGATAAGGACACGTTTTAGAACATCCCAAACCCAAAAAAGCATAGAAATGCCCTCAAAGAACCCCAAATGACCCACTTGATCATGTTTAAATCGAAAATGAACATATGTCAAAATAGGTATCGATTCCAAGGTCACGACCCTCAACATGGCATCCACATATCTAATAAGAGATAAGGACACTTTTTAGAACATCCCAAACCCAAAAAAGTAGAGAAATGCCCCCAAAAAAACGAAACGACCCACCCGGTCTAGTTTAAAGCGCAAATGAACATAAGTTGAAATAGGTATCGATTCGAAGATTACGACCCTCGATATCGCATCCACACGTCTAAGAAGAGATAAGGACACTTTTTAGAACACCCCACACCCAAAAAAGGACAAAAATACCCAAAAATAACCCCAAACGACCCACCGGTCTGGTTTAAACCAAAAATGAACATTTGTCTAATTTGGTATCGATACGAAGGTCACGACCCTCCACTTCATGTCCACACGTGTAATAAGAGATTAGGACACGTTTTAGAACATCCCAAATCCAAAAAAGCATAGAAATGCCCTCAAAGAACCCCAAATGGCCCACTTGATCATGTTTAAATCGAAAATGAACATATGTCAAAATAGGTATCGATTCCAAGGTCACGACGCTCAACATCACATCCACATGTCTAATTAGAGATAAGGACATTTTTTAGAACATCCCAAACTAAAAAATGCACAGAAGTGCCCCCAAACAACCCCAAACGACCCACCCTGTCCGGTTTAAATTGCAAATGAACATAAGTCGGAATAGGTATCGATTCGAAGGTTACGACCCTTGACAGTGCATCCACACGTCTAATAAGAGATAAGGACACTTTTTAGAACATCCTGAACCCAAAAAAGTACAAAATGCCCCCAGATAACCCCAAACAACCCACCCGATCTGGTTTAAATCGAAAATGAACATTCATCAAAATTGGTATCGATACGAAGGTCACGATCCTCAACTTTATATCTACACCTGTAATAAGAGCTAAGGACACGTTTTAGAACATCCCAAACCCAAAAAAGCACGAAAATGCCCCCAAACGACCCACTCGGTCATGTTTAAATAAAAAATGAACATATGTTAAAATCGGTATCGATTCTTAGGTCACGACCCTTAACATGGCATCCACACAACTAATAAGAGATAAGGACACTTTTTAGAACATCCCAAACCCAGAAAAGTGTAGAAATGCCCCCAAACAACACCAAAAGACCCACCCGGTCTGGTTTAAAGCGCAAATGAACATAAGTTGAAATAGGTATCGATTCGAAGGTTACGACCCTCGACATCGCATCCGCAAGTCTAAGAAAAGATAAGGACACTTTTTAGAATGTCCAAAACCCAAAAACCTACAGAAATTCCCCCAAATAACCCCAAACAACCCACCCAGACTGGTTTAAACCAAAAATGAACATATGTCGAAATAGGTATCAATTCGAAGGTCACGACCCTCAACATCGCATCCACACATGTAATAAGAGATGAGTACACATTTTAGAACATCCCAAACCCAAAAAAGTACAGAAATGCCCCCAAATAACCCCAAACGACCCACTCGGCCTTGTTTAAATAAAAAATGAATATATGTCAAAATAGGTATCGATTCGATGGTCACGACGCTCAATATCGCATCCACACGTCTAATAAGAGATAAGGACATTTTTTAGAACATCCCAAACCCAAAAAAGTTATAAAATGCCCCCAAACAACCCCAAACGACCCACCCTGTCTGGTTTAAATTGCAAATGAATATAAGTCAAAATAGGTATCGATTCGAAGGTTACGACCCTTGACATTGAATCCATACGTCTACTAAGAGATAAGGACACATTTTAGAACATCCCCATCCCAAAAAAGTATAGAAATGCCCCCAAACAACCCCAAACAACCTACCCTGTCTGGTTTAAATCGCAAAGGAACATAAGTCGAAATAGGTATCGATTCGAAGGTAACGGCCCTTAACATTGCATCCACACGTCCAATAAGAGATAAGGACACTTTTTAGAACATCCCGAACCCAAAAAAGTACAAAAATACCCCCAGATAACCCTGAACGACCCACCCAGTCTGGTTTAAACCGAAAATGAACATTCGTCGAAATTGGTATCGATACGAAGGTCACGATCCTCAACTTCATATCCACACTTGTAATAAGAGCTAAGGACACATTTTACAACCTCCCAAACCCAAAAAAGCAAAGAAATGCCTCCAAAGAACCCCAAACGACCCGCTCGATCATGTTTAAATCGAAAATGAACATATGTCGAAATAGGTATCGATTCCAAGGTCACGACCCTCAACATGGCATCCACACATCTAATAAGAGATACGGACACATTTTAGAACATCCCAAACCCAAAAAAGTACTGAAATGCCCCCAAATAACCCCAAACGACCTACCCGGTTTGGTTCAAACCGAAAATGAACATAGGTCAAAATAGTAATCGATTCAAAGGTTACGACCCTCAACATCGCATCCACACGTCTAATAAGAGATAAGGACACTTTTTAGAACATCCCACACCCAAAAAAGTACTGAAATACCCCCAAATAACCCCAAAGGACCCACCTAGTCTGGTTTAAATAAAAAATGAACATTTATCAAAATTGGTATCGATACGAAGGTCACGAACCTCAACTTCATATCCAATGGTGTAATAAGTGATAGGGACACATTTTAGAACATCCCAAACCCAAAAAAGTATAGAAATGCCCCCAAATAACCCCAAACGACCCACTTAATCTTGTTTAAATCGAAAATGAACACATGTCAAAATAGGTGTCGATTCGAAGGTGACGACGCTCAACATCGCATCCACATGTCTAATTATAGATAAGGACATTTTTTAGAACATCCCAAACCCAAAAATTTACAGAAGTGCCCCCAAACAACCCCAAACGACCCACCCAGTCTGGTTTAAATTGCAAATGAACATAAGTCGAAATAGGTATCGATTCGAAGGTTACGACCCTTGACATTGCATCCACACATCTAATAAGAGATAAGGACACTTTTTAGAACATCCCGAACCCAAAAAAGTATAGAAATGCCCCCAAACAACCCCAACCGACCCACCCTGTCTGGTTTAAATCGCAAATGAACATAAGTCAAAATAGGTATCGATTCGAAGGATACGACCCTTGACATTGCATCTACACGTCTAATACGAGATAAGGACACCTTTTAGAACATCCTGAACCCAAAAAAGTACAGAAATACCCCCAGATAACCACAAACGACCCACCCGGTCTGGTTTAAACCAAAAATGAACAGTTATCAAAATTGGTATCGATACGAAGGTCACAACCCTCAACTTCGTATCCACAGTTGTAATAGGAGATAGGGACATATTTTAAAACATCCCAAACCCAAAAAATTATAGAAATGCCCCCAAATTACCCCAAACGACCAACTCGGCCTTGTTTAAATCGAAAATGAACATATGTCAAAATAGGTATCGATTCGATGGTCACGACCATCAACATTGCTTCCACACGTCTACTAAGAGATAAGGACATTTTTAAGAACATCCCAAACCCAAAAAGGTGATAAAATGCCCCAAAACAACCCCAAATGACCCACCCTGTCTGGTTTAAATTGCAATTGAACAGAAGTCAAAATAGGTATCGATTCGAAGGTTACGACCCTTGACATTGCATACACACGTCTACTAAGAGATAAGGACACTTTTTAGAATATCCCGAACCCAAAAAAGTATAGAAATGCTCCCAAACAACCCCAAACGACCTACCCTGTCTGTTTTAAATCGCAAATGAACATAAGTCCAAATAGGTATCGATTCAAAGGTTACGACCCTTAACATTGCATCCACACGTCCAATAAGAGATAAGGACAATTTTTAGAACATCCCGAACCCAAAAAAGTACAAAAATACCCCAAGATAACCCCGAACGACCCACCCGGTCTGGTTTAAATCGAAAATGAACATTCGTCGAAATTGGTATCGATACGAAGGTCACGATCCTCAACTTCATATCCACAGGTGTAATAAGAGTTAAGGACACATTTTAGAACATCCCAAACCCAAAAAAGTAAATAAATGCCTCCAAAGAACCCCAAACGACCCACTCGATCATGTTTCAATCGAAAATGAACATATGTCGAAATAGGTTTCGATTCCAAGGTCACGACCCTCAACATGGCATCCACACATCTAATAAGAGATACGGACACTTTTAGAACATCCCAAACCCAAAAAAGTACAGAAATGCCCCCAAACAAGACCAAACGACCCACCCGGTCTGGTTTAAAGCGCAAATGAACATAAGTTGAAATAGGTAACGATTCGAAGGTTACGACCCTCGACATCGCATCCACGCGTCTAAAAAGAGTTAAGGACACTTTTTAGAACGTCCAAAACCCAAAAAACAACAGAAATGCCCCAAAATAACCCCAAACAACCCATCTGGACTGGTTTAAACAAAAAATGAACATATGTCGAAATTGGTATTAATACGAAGGTCGCGACCCTCAACATCGCATCCACACATCTAATAAGAGATGACCAAACATTTTAGAACATCCCAAACCCAAAAAAGTACTGAAATGCCCCCAAATAACCCCAAATGACCTACCCGGTTTGGTTCAAACCGAAAATGAACATAGGTCAAAATAGGTATCGATTCAAAGGTTATGACCCTCAACATCGCATCCACACGTCTAATAAGAGATAAGGACACTTTTTAGAACATCCCACACCCAAAAAAGTACTGAAATACCCCCAAATAACCCCAAAGGACCCACCCGGTCTGGTTTAAACCGAAAATGAACATTTATCAAAATTGGTATCGATACGAAGGTCACGACCCTCAACTTCATATCTACTGGTGTAATAAGAGATAGGGACACATTTTAGAACATCCCAAACCCAAAAAAGTATAGAAATGCCCCCAAATAACCCCAAACAACCCACTTAATCTTGTTGAAATCGAAAATGAACATATGTCAAAATAGGTGTCGATTCGAAGGTGACGACGCTCAACATCGCATCCACATGTCTAATTATAGATAAGGACATTTTTTAGAACATCCCAAACCCAAAAATGTACAGAAGTGCCCCCAAACGACCCCAAACGACCCACCCTGTCTGGTTTAAATTGCAAATGAACATAAGTCGAAATAGGTATCGATAAGAAGGTCACGACCCTCAACTTCATATCCACACCTGTAATAAGAGATAAGGACACATTTTAGAACATCCCAAACCCAAAAAAGTACAGAAATGCCCCCAAATAACCCCAAACGACCCACCGGTCTAGTTTAAAGCAAAAATCAACATTTGTCTAATTTGGTATCGATACAAAGGTCACGACCCTCCACTTCATGTCCACACGTGTAATAAGAGATAAGGACACGTTTTGGAACATCCCAAACCCAAAAAAGCATAGAAATGCCCCCAAAGAACCCCAAATGACCCACTCGATCATGTTTAAATCGAAAATGAACATATGTCAAAATAGGTATCGATTCCCAGGTCACCACCCTCAACTTGGCATCCACATATCTAATAAGAGATAAGGACACTTTTTAGAACATCCCAAACCCAAAAAAGTAGAGAAATGCCCCCAAAAAAATGAAATGACCCACCCGGTCTATTTTAAAGCGCAAATGAACATAAGTTGAAATAGGTATCGATTCGAAGATTACGACTCTCGACAGCGCATCCACACGTCTAAGAAGAGACAAGGATACTTTTTAGAACACCCCACACCCAAAAAAGGACAAAAATACCCCAAAATAACCCCAAACGACCCACCGGTCTGGTTTAAATCAAAAATGAACATTTGTCTAATTTCGTATCGATACGAAGGTCACGACCCTCCACTTCATGTCCACAAGTGTAATAAGAGATAAGGACACGTTTTAGAAGAAATGCCCTCAAAGAACCCCAAATGACCCACTTGATCATGTTTAAATCGAAAATGAACATATGTCAAAATAGGTATCGATTCCAAGGTCACGACCCTCAACATGGCATCCACATATCTGATAAGAGATAAGGACACTTTTTAGAACATCCCAAACCCAAAAAAGTAGAGAAATGCCCCCAAAAAAATGAAACGACCCACCCGGTCTAGTTTAAAGCGCAAATGAACATAAGTTGAAATAGGTATCGATTCGAAGATTACGACCCTCGACATCGCATCCACACGTCTAAGAAGAGATAAGGACACTTTTTAGAACACCCCACACCCAAAAAAGGACAAAAATACCCCAAAATAACCCCAAACGACCCACCGGTCTGGTTTAAACCAAAAATGAACATTTGTCTAATTTGGTATCGATACGAAGGACACGACCCTCCACTTCATGTCCACACGTGTAATAAGAGATAAGGACACGTTTTAGAACATCCCAAATCCAAAAAAGCATAGAAATGCCCTCAAAGAACCCCAAATGGCCCACTTGATCATGTTTAAATCGAAAATGAACATATGTCAAAATAGGTGTCGATTCCAAGGTCAAGACGCGCAACATCACATCCACATGTCTAATTAGAGATAAGGACATTTTTTAGAACATCCCAAACTAAAAAATGTACAGAAGTGCCCCCAAACAACCCCAAATGACCCACCCTGTCCGGTTTAAATTGCAAATGAACATAAGTCGAAATAGGTATCGATTCGAAGGTTACGACCCTTGACAGTGCATCCACACGTCTAATAAGAGATAAGGACACTTTTTAGAACATCCTGAACCCAAAAAAGTACAAAATGCCCCCAGATAACCCCAAACAACCCACCCGATCTGGTTTAAATCGAAAATGAACATTCATCAAAATTGGTATCGATACGAAGGTCACGATCCTCAACTTTATATCTACACATGTAATAAGAGCTAAGGACACATTTTAGAACATCCCAAACCCAAAAAAGCACGAAAATGCCCCCAAACGACCCACTCGGTCATGTTTAAATAAAAAATGAACATATGTTAAAATCGGTATCGATTCTTAGGTCACGACCCTTAACATGGCATCCACACAACTAATAAGAGATAAGGACACTTTTTAGAACATCCCAAACCCAGAAAAGTGCAGAAATGCCCCCAAACAACACCAAACGACCCACCCGGACTGGTTTAAAGCACAAATGAACATAAGTTGAAATAGGTATCGATTCGAAGGTTACGACCCTCGACATCGTATCCGCACGTCTAAGAAAAGATAAGGACACTTTTTAGAATGTCCAAAACCCAAAAAACTACAGAAATTCCCCCAAATAACCCCAAACAACCCACCCAGACTGGTTTAAACCGAAAATGAACATATGTCGAAATAGGTATCAATTCGAGGGTCACGACCCCCAACATCGCATCCACACATGTAATAAGAGATGAGGACACATTTTAGAACATCCCAAACCCAAAAAAGTACATAAATGCCCCCAAATAACCCAAAACGACCTACCCAGTTTGGTTCAAACCGAAAATGAACATAGGTTGAAATAGGTATCGATTCGAAGGTTACGACCCTCAACATCGCATCCACACGTCTAATAAGAGATAAGGACACATTTTAGAACATCCCACACCCAAAAAAGTACAGAAACACTCTAAAATAACCCCAAACGACTCACCCGGTCTGGTTTAAACCAAAAATGAACAGTTATCGAAATTGGTATCGATACGAAGGTCACGACCCTCAACTTCATATCCACAGGTGTAATAAGAGATTGGGACACATTTTAGAACATCCCAAACCCAAAAAAGTATAGAAATGCCCCCAAATAACCCCAAACGACCCACTCGGCCTTGTTTAAATTGAAAATGAATATATGTCAAAATAGGTATCGATTCGATGGTCACGACGCTCAACATCGCATCCACACGTCTAATAAGAGATAAGGACATTTTTTAGAACATCCCAAACCCAAAAAAGTTATAAAATGCCCCCAAACAACCCCAAACGACCCACCCTGTCTGGTTTAAATTGCAAATGAATATAAGTCAAAATAGGTATCGATTCGAAGGTTACGACCCTTGACATTGAATCTACACATCTACTAAGAGATAAGGACACATTTTAGAACATCCCCAACCCAAAAAAGTATAGAAATGCCCCCAAACAACCCCAAACGACCTACCCTGTCTGGTTTAAATCGCAAATGAACATAAGTCGAAATAGGTATCGATTCGAGGGTAAGGACCCTTAACATTGCATCCACACATCCAATAAGAGATAAGGAGACTTTTTAGTACATCCCGAACCCAAAAAAGTACAAAAATACCCCCAGATAACCCCGAACGACCCACCCAGTCTGGTTTAAACCGAAAATGAACATTCGTCGAAATTGGTATCGATACGAAGGTCACGATCCTCAACTTCATATCCACACCTGTAATAAGAGCTAAGGACACATTTTACAACCTCCCAAACCCAAAAAAGCAAAGAAATGCCTCCAAAGAACCCCAAACGACCCGCTCGATCATGTTTAAATCGAAAATGAACATATGTCGAAATAGGTATCGATTCCAAGGTCACGACCCTCAACATGGCATCCACACATCTAATAAGAGATACGGACACATTTTAGAACATCCCAAACCCAAAAAAGTACTGAAATGCCCCCAAATAACCCCAAACGACCTACCCGGTTTGGTTCAAACCGAAAATGAACATAGGTCAAAATAGTAATCGATTCAAAGGTTACGACCCTCAACATCGCATCCACACGTTTAATAAGAGATAAGGACACTTTTTAGAACATCCCACACCCAAAAAAGTACTGAAATACCCCCAAATAACCCCAAAGGACCCACCTAGTCTGGTTTAAATCGAAAATGAACATTTATCAAAATTGGTATCGATACGAAGGTCACGAACCTCAACTTCATATCCAATGGTGTAATAAGTGATAGGGACACATTTTAGAACATCCCAAACCCAAAAAAGTATAGAAATGCCCCCAAATAACCCCAAACGACCCACTTAATCTTGTTTAAATCGAAAATGAACACATGTCAAAATAGGTGTCGATTCGAAAGTCACGACGCTCAACATCGCATCCACATGTCTAATTATAGATAAGGACATTTTTTAGAACATCCCAAACCCAAAAATTTACAGAAGTGCCCCCAAACAACCCCAAACGACCCACCCAGTCTGGTTTATATTGCAAATGAACATAAGTCGAAATAGGTATCGATTCGAAGGTTACGACCCTTGACATTGCATCCACACATCTAATAAGAGATAAGGACACTTTTTAGAACATCCCGAACCCAAAAAAGTATAGAAATGCCCCCAAACAACCCCAACCGACCCACCCTGTCTGGTTTAAATCGCAAATGAACATAAGTCAAAATAGGTATCGATTCGAAGGATACGACCCTTGACATTGCATCTATACGTCTAATAAGAGATAAGGACACTTTTTAGAACATCCTGAACCCAAAAAAGTATAGAAATACCCCCAGATAACCACAAACGACCCACCCGGTCTGGTTTAAACAGAAAATGAACAGTTATCAAAATTGGTATCGATACGAAGGTCACAACCCTCAACTTCGTATCCACAGGTGTAATAAGAGATAGGGACATATTTTAAAACATCCCAAACCCAAAAAATTATAGAAATGCCCCCAAATAACCCCAAACGACCAACTCGGCCTTGTTTAAATCGAAAATGAACATATGTCAAAATAGGTATCGATTCGATGGTCACGACGCTCAACATCGCTTCCACACGTCTACTAAGAGATAAGGACATTTTTAAGAACATCCCAAACCCAAAAAGGTGATAAAATGCCCCAAAACAACCCCAAACGACCCACCCTGTCTGGTTTAAATTGCAATTGAACATAAGTCAAAATAGGTATCGATTCGAAGGTTACGACCCTTGACATTGCATACACACGTCTACTAAGAGATAAGGACACTTTTTAGAATATCCCGAACCCAAAAAAGTATAGAAATGCTCCCAAACAACCCCAAACGACCTACCCTGTCTGTTTTAAATCGAAAATGAACATAAGTCGAAATAGGTATCGATTCGAAGGTTACGACCCTTAACATTGCATCCACACGTCCAATAAGAGATAAGGACAATTTTTAGAACATCCCGAACCCAAAAAAGTATAAAAATACCCCAAGATAACCCCGAACGACCCACCCGGTCTGGTTTAAATCGAAAATGAACATTCGTCGAAATTGGTATCGATACGAAGGTCACGCTCCTCAACTTCATATCCATAGGTGTAATAAGAGCTAAGGACACATTTTAGAACATCCCAAACCCAAAAAAGTAAAGAAATGCCTCCAAAGAACCCCAAACGACCCACTCGATCATGTTTAAATCGAAAATGAACATATGTCGAAATAGGTTTTGATTCCAAGGTCACGACCCTCAACATGGCATCCACACATCTAATAAGAGGTACGGATACTTTTAGAACATCCCAAACCCAGAAAAGTACAGAAATGCCCCCAAACAAGACCAAACGACCCACCCGGTCTGGTTTAAAGCGCAAATGAACATAAGTTGAAATAGGTATCGATTCGAAGGTTACGACCCTCGACATCGCATCCACGCGTCTAAAAAGAGTTAAGGACACTTTTTAGAACGTCCAAAACCCAAAAAACAACAGAAATGCCCCAAAATAACCCCAAACAACCCATCTGGACTGGTTTAAACAGAAAATGAACATATGTCGAAATTGGTATTTATACGAAGGTCGCGACCCTCAACATCGCATCCACACGTCTAATAAGAGATGACCAAACATTTTAAAACATCCAAAACCCAAAAAAGTACTGAAATGCCCCCAAATAACCCCAAATGACCTACCCGGTTTGGTTCAAACCGAAAATGAACATAGGTCAAAATAGGTATCGATTCAAAGGTTATGACCCTCAACATCGCATCCACACGTCTAATAAGAGATAAGGACACTTTTTAGAACATCCCACACCCAAAAAAGTACTGAAATACCCCCAAATAACGCCAAAGGACCCACCCGGTCTGGTTTAAACCGAAAATGAACATTTATCAAAATTGGTATCGATACGAAGGTCACGACACTCAACTTCATATCTACTGGTGTAATAAGAGATAGGGACACATTTTAGAACATCCCAAACCCAAAAAAGTATAGAAATGCCCCCAAATAACCCCAAACAACCCACTTAATCTTGTTTAAATCGAAAATGAGCATATGTCAAAATAGGTGTCGATTCGAAGGTCACGACGCTCAACATCGCATCCACATGTCTAATTATAGATAAGGACATTTTTTAGAACACCCCAAACCCAAAAATGTACAGAAGTGCCCCCAAATAACCCCAAACGACCCACCCTGTCTGGTTTAAATTGCAAATGAACATAAGTCGAAATAGGTATCGCTACGAAGGTCACGACCCTCAACTTCATATCCACACCTATAATAAGAGATAAGGACACATTTTAGAACATCCCAAACCCAAAAAAGTACTGAAATGCCCCCAAATAACCCCAAACGACCCACCGGTCTAGTTTAAACCAAAAATCAACATTTGTCTAATTTGGTATCGATACAAAGGTCACGACCCTCCACTTCATGTCCACACGTGTAATAAGAGATAAGGACACGTTTTAGAACATCCCAAACCCAAAAAAGCATAAAAATGCCCCCAAAGAACCCCAAATGACCCACTCGATCATGTTTAAATCGAAAATGAACATATGTCAAAATAGGTATCGATTCCCAGGTCACGACCCTCAACATGGCATCCACATATCTAATAAGAGATAAGGACACTTTTTAGAACATCCCAAACCCAAAAAAGTAGAGAAATGCCCCCAAAAAAATGACCCACCCGGTCTATTTTAAAGCGCAAATGAACATAAGTTGAAATAGGTATCGATTTGAAGATTACGACCTCGACATCGCATCCACACGTCTAAGAAGAGACAAGGATACTTTTTAGAACACCCCACACCCAAAAAGGACAAAAATACCCCAAAATAACCCCAAACGACCCACCGGTCTGGTTTAAATAAAAATGAACATTTGTCTAATTTCGTATCGATTCGAAGGTCACGACCCTCCACTTCATGTCCACAACTGTAATAAGAGATAAGGACACGTTTTAGAATATCCCAAACCCAAAAAAGCATAGAAATGCCCTCAACGAACCCCAAATGACCCACTTGATCATGTTTAAATCGAAAATGAACATATGTCAAAATAGGTTTCGATTCCAAGGTCACGACCCTCAACATGGCAGCCACATATCTAATAAGAGATAAGGACACTTTTAGAACATCCCAAACCCAAAAAGTAGAGAAATGCCCCCAAAAACGAAACGACCCACCCGGTCTAGTTTAAAGCGCAAATGAACATAAGTTGAAATAGGTATCGATTCAAGATTACGACCCTCGACATCGCATCCACACGTCTAAGAAGAGATAAGGACACTTTTAGAACACCCCACACCCAAAAAAGGACAAAAATACCCCAAAATAACCCCAAACGACCCACCGGTCTGGTTTAAACCAAAAATGAACATTTGTCTAATTTGGTATCGATACGAAGGTCACGACCCTCCACTTCATGTCCACAAGTGTAATAAGAGATAAGGACACATTTTAGAACATCCCAAATCCAAAAAAGCATAGAAATGCCCTCAAAGAACCCCAAACCCCATACGTCAAAATAGGTGTCGATTCCAAGGTCACGACGCTCAACATCACATCCACATGTCTAATTAGAGATAAGGACATTTTTTAGAACATCCCAAACTAAAAAATGTACAGAAGTGCACCCAAACAACCCCAATCGACCCACCCCGTCCGGGTTTAAATTGCAAATGAACATAAGTCGAAATAGGTATCGATTCGAAGGTTACGACCCTCAACTTCATATCCACACGTGTAATAAGAGATAAGGACACTTTTTAGAACATCCCAAACCCAAAAAAGTACAAAAATGCCCCAAATAACCCAAACAACCCACCCGATCTGGTTTAAATCAAAAATGAACATTCATCAAAATTGGTATCGATACGAAGGTCACGATCCTCAACTTTATATCTACACGTAATAAGAGCTAAGGACACGTTTTTAGAACATCCCAAACCCAAAAAGCACGAAAATGCCCCAACTAACCCCAACGACCCACTTGGTCATGTTTAAATAAAAATGAACATATGTTAAAATAGGTATCGATTCTTAGGTCACGACCCTTAACATGGCATCCACAACTAATAAGAGATAAGGACACTTTTAGAACATCCCAAACCCAAAAAGTATAGAAATGCCCCCAAAACACCAAACGACCCACCCGACTGGTTTAAAGCGAAAATGAACATAAGTTGAAATAGGTATCGATTCAAAGGTTATGACCCTCAACATCGCATCCACACGTCTAATAAGAGATAAGGACACTTTTAGAACATCCCACACCCAAAAAGTACTGAATACCCCCAATAACCCCAAAGGACCCACTCGATATGGTTTAAACCAAAAATGAACATTTATCAAAATTGGTATAATACGAAGGTCACGATCCTCAACTTCATATCACACTGTGTAATAAGAGATAATGACACATTTTAGAACATCCCAAACCCAAAAAGTATAAATGCCCCCAAATAACACCAAACAACCCACTTAATCTTGTTGAAATCGAAAATGAACATATGTCAAAATAGGTATCGATTCAAAGGTCACGACCAACATCGCATCCACATGTCTAATATAGAGATAAGGACACATTTTAGAACATCCCAAACCCAAAAAGTACAAAATGCCCCCAAACAACCCCAAGTGACCCACTCGATCTTGTTTAAATTGCAAATGAACATAAGTCTAAATAGGTATCGATTGAAGGTTACACGACCACAACATTGCATCCACATGTCTAATAAGAGATAAGGACACTTTTCAGAACGTCCAAAACCAAAAAAAACTACTGAAATACCACCAAATAACCCCAAAAGACCCACCCGGTCTGGCTTAAATCGAAATTTAACACATGTCGAAATAGGTATCGATTCGAAAGTCATGACCCTGACCATTGCATCCACACGTCTAATAAGAGATAAGGACACTTTTTAGAACATCCGAAACCCAAAAAATACAGAAATGCCCAAAAATAACCCCAAAATGACCCACCCTCCGCTTTAAACCGCAAATGCACATAAGTCGAAATAGGTATCGATTCGAAGGTTACGACCCTCGACATCGCATCCACACATCTAAGAAGAGATAAGGACACTTTTAGAACGTCCAAAACCCAAAACTATAGAAATGCCCCCAAATAACCCCAAACGACCCACCGGTCTGGTTTAAACAAAAATCCACATATGTCGAAATAGGTATCAATTCGAAGGTCAGGACCCTCAACGTAGCATCCACACATCTAATAAGAGATGATGACACATTTTAGAACCTGCCAAACCCAAAAAAGTACAGAACTGCCCCCAAATATCCCCAAATGACCCACCCGATCTGGTTTAAATCGAAAATGAACATTTTTCGAAATTGGTATCGATACGAATGTCACGACCCTCAACTTCAAATCCACACGTGTAATAATAGATAAGGACACATTTTAGAACATCCCAAACCCAAAAATGTTTTGAAATGCCCCTAAATAACCCCAAAAGACCCACTCGATCTTGTTTAAACAGAAAATGTACATATGTCGGAATAGGTATCGATTCGAAGGTCAAGACCCCCAACATCGCATCCACACGTCTAATAAAAGATAAGGACACTTTTTAGAACATCCGAGACCTAAAAAAATATAGAAATGCCCCCAAACAACCAAAAACGACACACCCTGTCTTGTTTAAACCGCAAATGACCATAAGTCAAAATAGGTATCGATTCGAAGGTTACGACCCTTGACATCACATCCACACTTCTAATAAGAGATAAGGACACTTTTTAGAACATCCCAAACCAAAACAGTTTATAAATGCCCCCAAATAACCCCAAACGACCCACTCGGTCTTGTTTAAACAGAAAATGAACATAAGTCGAAATAGGTAACGGTTCCAAAGTCACGACCCTTAACATTGCATCCACACGTCTAATAAGAGATAAGGACACTTTTTAGCACATCCCAAACCCAAAAAAGTACAGAAATGCCCCCAATTAACCCCAAACGACCCACCCGATCTGGTTTAAACTGAAATAGAACATTCATCGAAATTGGCATCGATACGAAGGTCACGACCCACAACTTCATATCCACACCTGTAATAAGAGATAAGGACACATTTTAGAATATCCCAAACCCAAAAAAGTACAGATATGCCCCCAAATAACCCCAAACGACCCACCCGGTCTGGTTTAAACCAAAAATGAACATTTGTCGAAATTGGTATCGATACGAAGGTCACGACCCTCAACTTCATATCCACAGGTGTAATAGAGATAAGGAAATATTTTAGAACATCCCAAACCCAAAAAAGTACAGAAATGCCCCCAAATAACCCAAAACGACCCACCCGATCTGGTTTAAATCAAAAAGGAATATTCGTCAAAATTTGTATCTATACGAAGGTCACGGTCCTCAACTTCATATCCACACCGGTAATAAGAGATAAGGACACATTTTAGAACATCCCAAACCCAAAAAAGTACAGAAAAGCCCCCAAATAACCCAAAACGACCCACCCGATCTAGTTTAAATCGAAAATGAACATTCGTCGAAATTTGTATCAATACGAATGTCACGATCTTCAACTTCATATCCAAACCTCTAAGAAGAGATAAGGACACATTTTAGAACATCCCAGACCCAAAAAAGTACAGAAATGCCCTCAAATAACCCCAAACCACCCACTCAGTCTTGTTTAAACCGAAAATGAACATATGTCTAAATTAGTATCGATACGAAGGTCACGACCCTCAACTTCATATCCACACGTCTATGAAGAGACATGGAAACTTTTTAGAACATCCAAAACCCGAAAAACTATAGAAATGCCCCAAAATAACCCCAAACGACCCACCCGGTCTGGTTTAAACAGAAAATGAACATTTGTCGAAATTGGTATCAATACGAATGTCACGACCCTCAACTTCATCTCCAGACGTGTAATAAGAGATATGGACACATTTAAAAACATCCCAAACCCAAAAAAGTATAGAATTGCCCCCAAATAACCAAAAACGACCCACCCGATCTGGTTTAGATAAAAAATGAACATTAGTCGAAATTGGTATCAATACGAAGGTCACGATCCTCAACTTCATATCCACACTTGTAATAAGAGATAAGGACACATTTTAGAGCATCCCAAACCTAAAAATGTACAGAAATGCCCCCAAATAACCCCAAACGACCTACTCGGTCTTGTTTAAACAAAAAATGAACATATGTCGAAATAGGTATCGATTCCAAGGTCACGACCCACAACATCGCATCCACACATCTAATAAGAGATAAGGACACTTTTTAGAACATCCCAAACCGAAAAAAGTTTAGAAATGCCCCCAAATAACCCCAAACGACCCACTCGATCTTGTTTAAACCGAAAATGAACATTTGTCGAAAATGGTATCAATACGAAGGTGACGACCCACAACTTCATATTCACATGTGTAATAGAGATAAGGACACATTTTAGAACATCCCAATCCCAAAAAAAGTACAGAAATGCCCCCAAATAACCCAAAACGACCCACCGGATCTGGTTTAAATCGAAAGGGAACGTTCGTCAAAATTTGTATCGATACGAAGGTCACGATCCTCAACTTCATATCCACACCTGTAATAAGAGATATAGACACATTTTAGAACATCCCAAACCCAAAAAAGTACAGAAATGCTCCCAAATAACCCCAAACGACCCACCCGGTTTGGTTTAAACCAAAAATGAACATTTGACTAAATTGGTATCGATACGAAGGTCACGACCCTCAACTTCATATCCACATGTGTAATTAGAGTTAAGGACACATTTTAGAACATCCAAAACCCAAAAAAGTACAGAAATGCCCTCAACTAACCCCAAACGACCCACTTGGTCTTGGTTTAAACTGAAAATGAACATATGTCGAAATAGGTATCAATTCGAAGGTCACGACTCTCAACATCGCATCTACACATCTAATAAGCGATGAGGACACATTTTAGAACATCCAAAACCCAAAAAAGTATAGAAATGCCCCCCCAATAACACCAAACGACCCACCCGATCTGGTTTAAAACGAAAATGAACATTCGTCAAAATTGGTATCGATACGAAGGCCGGGACCCTCAACTTCATATCCACACCTGTAATAAGAGATAAGGATACATTTTAGAACATCCCAAACCGAAAAAAGTATAGAAATGCCCCCAAATAACCCCAAACGACCCACCCGATATGGTTTAAACCAAAAATGAACATTAGTCGAAATTGGTATAATACGAAGGTCACGATCCTCAACTTCATATCGACACCTATAATAAGAGATAATGACACATTTTAGAACATCCCAAACCCAAAAAATTATAGAAATACCCCCAAATAACACCAAACGACCCACCCGATCTGGTTTAAACAGAAAATGAATATTTTTCAAAATTGGTATCGCTACAAAGGTCACGACCCACAACTTCTATCCACATGAGTAATAAGAGATAAGGACACATTTTATAGCATCCCAAACCCAACAAAGTACAAAAATGCCCCCTAATAACCCCAAGTGACCCACTCGATCTTGTTTAAACCGAAAATGAACATTTGTCTAAAATGGTATCGATATGAAGGTCACGACCCACAACTTTATTTCCACATGTCTATGAAGAGATAAGGGCACTTTTCAGAACGTCCAAAACCAAAAAAAAAACTACTGAAATACCACCAAATAACCCCAAAAGACCCACCCGGTCTGGCTTAAATCGAAATTTAACACATGTCGAAATAGGTATCGATTCGAAAGTCATGACCCTGACCATTGCATCCACACGTCTAATAAGAGATAAGGACACTTTTTAGAACATCCGAAACCCAAAAAAATACAGAAATGCCCAAAAATAACCCCAAAATGACCCACCCTGTCTGCTTTAAACCGCAAATGCACATAAGTCGAAATAGGTATCGATTCGAAGGTTACGACCCTCGACATCGCATCCACACATCTAAGAAGAGATAAGGACACTTTTTAGAACGTCCAAAACCCAGAAAACTATAGAAATGCCCCCAAATAACCCCAAACGACCCACCTGGTCTGGTTTAAACAAAAAATCCACATATGTCGAAATAGGTATCAATTCGAAGGTCAGGACCCTCAACGTAGCATCCACACATCTAATAAGAGATGATGACACATTTTAGAACCTCCCAAACCCAAAAAAGTACAGAACTGCCCCCAAATATCCCCAAACGACCCACCCGATCTGGTTTAAATCGAAAATGAACATTTTTCAAAATTGGTATCGATACGAATGTCACGACCCTCAACTTCAAATCCACACGTGTAATAATAGATAAGGACACATTTTAGAACATCCCAAACCCAAAAATGTTTTGAAATGCCCCTAAATAACCCCAAACGACCCACTCGATCTTGTTTAAATCGAAAATGTACATATGTCGGAATAGGTATCGATTCGAAGGTCAAGACCCCCAACATCGCATCCACACGTCTAATAAAAGATAAGGACACTTTTTAGAACATCCGAAACCTAAAAAAATATAGAAATGCCCCCAAACAACCAAAAACGACACACCCTGTCTTGTTTAAACCGCAAATGACCATAAGTCAAAATAGGTATCGATTCGAAGGTTACGACCCTTGACATCACATCCACACTTCTAATAAGAGATAAGGACACTTTTTAGAACATCCCAAACCAAAACAGTTTATAAATGCCCCCAAATAACCCCAAACGACCCACTCGGTCTTGTTTAAACAGAAAATGAACATAAGTCGAAAGAGGTAACGATTCCAAAGTCACGACCCTTAACATTGCATCCACACGTCTAATAAGAGATAAGGACACTTTTTAGCACATCCCAAACCCAAAAAAGTACAGAAATGCCCCCAATTAACCCCAAACGACCCACCCGATCTGGTTTAAACTGAAATAGAACATTCATCGAAATTGGCATCGATACGAAGGTCACGACCCACAACTTCATATCCACACCTGTAATAAGAGATAAGGACACATTTTAGAATATCCCAAACCCAAAAAAGTACAGATATGCCCCCAAATAACCCCAAACGACCCACCCGGTCTGGTTTAAACCAAAAATGAACATTTGTCGAAATTGGTATCGATACGAAGGTCACGACCCTCAACTTCATATCCACAGGTGTAATAGAGATAAGGAAATATTTTAGAACATCCCAAACCCAAAAAAGTACAGAAATGCCCCCAAATAACCCAAAACGACCCACCCGATCTGGTTTAAATCAAAAAGGAATATTCGTCAAAATTTGTATCTATACGAAGGTCACGGTCCTCAACTTCATATCCACACCGGTAATAAGAGATAAGGACACATTTTAGAACATCCCAAACCCAAAAAAGTACAGAAAAGCCCCCAAATAACCCAAAACGACCCACCCGATCTAGTTTAAATCGAAAATGAACATTCGTCGAAATTTGTATCAATACGAATGTCACGATCTTCAACTTCATATCCAAACCTCTAAGAAGAGATAAGGACACATTTTAGAACATCCCAGACCCAAAAAAGTACAGAAATGCCCTCAAATAACCCCAAACCACCCACTCAGTCTTGTTTAAACCGAAAATGAACATTTGTCTAAATTAGTATCGATACGAAGGTCACGACCCTCAACTTCATATCCACACGTCTATGAAGAGACATGGAAACTTTTTAGAACATCCAAAACCCGAAAAACTATAGAAATACCCCCAAATAACCCCAAAAGACCCATCCGGTCTGGTTTAAATAAAAAATGAACACATGTCGAAATAGGTATTAATTCGAAGGTCACGACCGTCAACATCGCATCCACACATCTAATAAGCGATGAGGACACAATTTAGAACATCCCAAACCCAAAAAAGCAAAGAAATGCCCCAAAATAACCCCAAACGACCCACCCGGTGTGGTTTAAACAGAAAATGAACATTTGTCGAAATTGGTATCAATACGAATGTCACGACCCTCAACTTCATCTCCAGACGTGTAATAAGAGATATGGACACATTTAAAAACATCCCAAACCCAAAAAAGTATAGAATTGCCACCAAATAACCAAAAACGACCCACCCGATCTGGTTTAGATAAAAAATGAACATTAGTCGAAATTGGTATCAATACGAAGGTCACGATCCTCAACTTCATATCCACACTTGTAATAAGAGATAAGGACACATTTTAGAGCATCCCAAACCTAAAAATGTACAGAAATGCCCCCAAATAACCCCAAACGACCTACTCGGTCTTGTTTAAACAAAAAATGAACATATGTCGAAATAGGTATCGATTCCAAGGTCACGACCCACAACATCGCATCCACACATCTAATAAGAGATAAGGACACTTTTTAGAACATCCCAAACCGAAAAAAGTTTAGAAATGCCCCCAAATAACCCCAAACGACCCACTCGATCTTGTTTAAACCGAAAATGAACATTTGTCGAAAATGGTATCAATACGAAGGTGACGACCCACAACTTCATATTCACATGTGTAATAGAGATAAGGACACATTTTAGAACATCCCAATCCCAAAAAAAGTACAGAAATGCCCCCAAATAACCCAAAACGACCCACCGGATCTGGTTTAAATCGAAAGTGAACGTCATCGTCAAAATTTGTATCGATACGAAGGTCATGATCCTCAACTTCATATCCACACCTGTAATAAGAGATATAGACACATTTTAGAACATCCCAAACCCAAAAAAGTACAGAAATGCTCCCAAATAACCCCAAACGACCCACCCGGTTTGGTTTAAACCAAAAATGAACATTTGACTAAATTGGTATCGATACGAAGGTCACGACCCTCAACTTCATATCCACATGTGTAATTAGAGTTAAGGACACATTTTAGAACATCCAAAACCCAAAAAAGTACAGAAATGCCCTCAACTAACCCCAAACGACCCACTTGGTCTTGGTTTAAACTGAAAATGAACATATGTCGAAATAGGTATCAATTCGAAGGTCACGACTCTCAACATCGCATCTACACATCTAATAAGCGATGAGGACACATTTTAGAACATCCAAAACCCAAAAAAGTATAGAAATGCCCCCCAATAACACCAAACGACCCACCCGATCTGGTTTAAAACGAAAATGAACATTCGTCAAAATTGGTATCGATACGAAGGCCGGGACCCTCAACTTCATATCCACACCTGTAATAAGAGATAAGGATACATTTTAGAACATCCCAAACCGAAAAAAGTATAGAAATGCCCCCAAATAACCCCAAACGACCCACCCGATATGGTTTAAACCAAAAATGAACATTAGTCGAAATTGGTATAATACGAAGGTCACGATCCTCAACTTCATATCGACACCTGTAATAAGAGATAATGACACATTTTAGAACATCCCAAACCCAAAAAATTATAGAAATACCCCCAAATAACACCAAACGACCCACCCGATCTGGTTTAAACAGAAAATGAATATTTTTCAAAATTGGTATCGCTACAAAGGTCACGACCCACAACTTCTATCCACATGAGTAATAAGAGATAAGGACACATTTTATAGCATCCCAAACCCAACAAAGTACAAAAATGCCCCCTAATAACCCCAAGTGACCCACTCGATCTTGTTTAAACCGAAAATGAACATTTGTCTAAAATGGTATCGATATGAAGGTCACGACCCACAACTTTATTTCCACATGTCTATGAAGAGATAAGGGCACTTTTCAGAACGTCCAAAACCAAAAAAAAACTACTGAAATACCACCAAATAACCCCAAAAGACCCACCCGGTCTGGCTTAAATCGAAATTTAACACATGTCGAAATAGGTATCGATTCGAAAGTCATGACCCTGACCATTGCATCCACACGTCTAATAAGAGATAAGGACACTTTTTAGAACATCCGAAACCCAAAAAAATACAGAAATGCCCAAAAATAACCCCAAAATGACCCACCCTGTCTGCTTTAAACCGCAAATGCACATAAGTCGAAATAGGTATCGATTCGAAGGTTACGACCCTCGACATCGCATCCACACATCTAAGAAGAGATAAGGACACTTTTTAGAACGTCCAAAACCCAGAAAACTATAGAAATGCCCCCAAATAACCCCAAACGACCCACCTGGTCTGGTTTAAACAAAAAATCCACATATGTCGAAATAGGTATCAATTCGAAGGTCAGGACCCTCAACGTAGCATCCACACATCTAATAAGAGATGATGACACATTTTAGAACCTGCCAAACCCAAAAAAGTACAGAACTGCCCCCAAATATCCCCAAACGACCCACCCGATCTGGTTTAAATCGAAAATGAACATTTTTCGAAATTGGTATCGATACGAATGTCACGACCCTCAACTTCAAATCCACACGTGTAATAATAGATAAGGACACATTTTAGAACATCCCAAACCCAAAAATGTTTTGAAATGCCCCTAAATAACCCCAAAAGACCCACTCGATCTTGTTTAAATCGAAAATGTACATATGTCGGAATAGGTATCGATTCGAAGGTCAAGACCCCCAACATCGCATCCACACGTCTAATAAAAGATAAGGACACTTTTTAGAACATCCGAAACCTAAAAAAATATAGAAATGCCCCCAAACAACCAAAAACGACACACCCTGTCTTGTTTAAACCGCAAATGACCATAAGTCAAAATAGGTATCGATTCGAAGGTTACGACCCTTGACATCACATCCACACTTCTAATAAGAGATAAGGACACTTTTTAGAACATCCCAAACCAAAACAGTTTATAAATGCCCCCAAATAACCCCAAACGACCCACTCGGTCTTGTTTAAACAGAAAATGAACATAAGTCGAAATAGGTAACGATTCCAAAGTCACGACCCTTAACATTGCATCCACACGTCTAATAAGAGATAAGGACACTTTTTAGCACATCCCAAACCCAAAAAAGTACAGAAATGCCCCCAATTAACCCCAAACGACCCACCCGATCTGGTTTAAACTGAAATAGAACATTCATCGAAATTGGCATCGATACGAAGGTCACGACCCACAACTTCATATCCACACCTGTAATAAGAGATAAGGACACATTTTAGAATATCCCAAACCCAAAAAGTACAGATATGCCCCCAAATAACCCCAAACGACCCACCCGGTCTGGTTTAAACCAAAAATGAACATTTGTCGAAATTGGTATCGATACGAAGGTCACGACCCTCAACTTCATATCCACAGGTGTAATAGAGATAAGGAAATATTTTAGAACATCCCAAACCCAAAAAAGTACAGAAATGCCCCCAAATAACCCAAAACGACCCACCCGATCTGGTTTAAATCAAAAAGGAATATTCGTCAAAATTTGTATCTATACGAAGGTCACGGTCCTCAACTTCATATCCACACCGGTAATAAGAGATAAGGACACATTTTAGAACATCCCAAACCCAAAAAAGTACAGAAAAGCCCCCAAATAACCCAAAACGACCCACTCGATCTAGTTTAAATCGAAAATGAACATTCGTCGAAATTTGTATCAATACGAATGTCACGATCTTCAACTTCATATCCAAACCTCTAAGAAGAGATAAGGACACATTTTAGAACATCCCAGACCCAAAAAAGTACAGAAATGCCCTCAAATAACCCCAAACCACCCACTCAGTCTTGTTTAAACCGAAAATGAACATTTGTCTAAATTAGTATCGATACGAAGGTCACGACCCTCAACTTCATATCCACACGTCTATGAAGAGACATGGAAACTTTTTAGAACATCCAAAACCCGAAAAACTATAGAAATGCCCCCAAATAACCCCAAAAGACCCATCCGGTCTGGTTTAAATAAAAAATGAACACATGTCGAAATAGGTATTAATTCGAAGGTCACGACCGTCAACATCGCATCCACACATCTAATAAGCAATGAGGACACAATTTAGAACATCCCAAACCCAAAAAAGCAAAGAAATGCCCCAAAATAACCCCAAACGACCCACCCGGTCTGGTTTAAACAGAAAATGAACATTTGTCGAAATTGGTATCAATACGAATGTCACGACCCTCAACTTCATCTCCAGACGTGTAATAAGAGATATGGACACATTTAAAAACATCCCAAACCCAAAAAAGTATAGAATTGCCCCCAAATAACCAAAAACGACCCACCCGATCTGGTTTAGATAAAAAATGAACATTAGTCGAAATTGGTATCAATACGAAGGTCACGATCCTCAACTTCATATCCACACTTGTAATAAGAGATAAGGACACATTTTAGAGCATCCCAAACCTAAAAATGTACAGAAATGCCCCCAAATAACCCCAAACGACCTACTCGGTCTTGTTTAAACAAAAAATGAACATATGTCGAAATAGGTATCGATTCCAAGGTCACGACCCACAACATCGCATCCACACATCTAATAAGAGATAAGGACACTTTTTAGAACATCCCAAACCGAAAAAAGTTTAGAAATGCCCCCAAATAACCCCAAACGACCCACTCGATCTTGTTTAAACCGAAAATGAACATTTGTCGAAAATGGTATCAATACGAAGGTGACGACCCACAACTTCATATCCACATGTCTATGAAGAGAAAAGGACACTTTATAGAACGTCCAAAACCTAAAAAACTACTGAAATGCCCCCAAAAAACCCCAAACGACCTACCCGGTCTGGTTTAAACCGAAAATGAGCATATGTCGAAATAGGTATCGATTCGAAGGTCATGACCCTGAACATTGCATCCACACGTCTAATAAGAGATAAGGACAATTTTTAGAATATCCCAAACCCAAAAAGTACAGAAATGCCCCCAAATAACCCTAAAGGACCCACCGTATCTGGTTTAAACCGTAAATGAACATAAGTCGAAATAGGTATCAATTCGAAGGTTACGACCCTCGACATCGCATCCACACATCTAAGAGGGGAAAAGGACACTTTTTAGAACTTCGAAAACCCAAAAAACTATAGAAATGCCCCCAAATAACCCCAAACGACCCACCCAGTCTGGTTTAAACCGAAAATGAACATATGTCAAAATAGGTATCAATTCGAAGGTCACTATCCTCAACATCGCATCCACACATCTAATAAGAGATGAGGACACATTTCAGAACCTCCCAAAGCCAAACAAGTACAGAACTGCCCCCAAATAACCCCAAACGACCCACCCGGTCTAGTTTAAATCGAAAATGAACATTTGCCGAAATTGGTATCAATACGAAGGTCACAACCCTCAACTTCACATCCACACTTGTAATAAGAGATAAGGACACATTTAAGAACATCCAAAACTCAAAAAAGTACAGAAATGCCCCCCAATAATCCCAAACGACCCACCCGGTCTTGTTTAAACCAAATTAAACATATGTTGAAATAGGTAATCAATGCGAAGGTCACGACCCTCAACATCGCATCCGCACTTCTAATAAGAGATGAGGTCACATTTTCGAACATCCCAAACCCAAAAAACTACAGAAATACCCCCAAATAACCCCAAACGACCCACCCGATCTGGATTAAATCGAAAATGAACATTCATAAAAATTGGTATCGATACGAAGGCCGCAACCCCCAACATCATATCCACACCTATAATAAGAGATAAGGACACATTTTAGAACATCCCAAACCCAAAAAAGTATAGAAATGCCCCCAAATAACCCCAAACGACCCACCCGATCTGATTTGAACAAAAAATGATCATTAGTCGAAATTGGTATCAATACGAAGGTCATGATCCTCAACTTCATATCCACACCTGTAATAAGAGATAAGGACACATTTTAGAACACCCCAAACCCAAAAAAGTACTGAAATGCCCCCAAATAACCCCAAATGACCCACCCGATCTGGTTTGAACAAAAAATGATCATTAGTCGAAATTGGTATCAATACGAAGGTCATGATCCTCAACTTCATATCCACACCTGTAATAAGAGATAAGGACACATTTTAGAACACCCCAAACCCAAAAAAGTACTGAAATGCCCCCAAATAACCCCAAACGACCCACCCAATCTGGTTTAAACCTAAAATGACTATTTGTCTAAATTGGTATCGATACGAAGGTCACGACCCACAACTTCATATCCACAAGTGTAATAAGAGATAAGGACACATTTTAAAGCATCCCAAACCTAAAAAAGTACCAAAATTCCCCCAAATAACCCGAAACGACCCACTCGATCTTGTTTAAATCGAAAATGAATATTTATCTAAAATGGTACCGATACGAAGGTCACGACCCACAACTTCATATCCACATGTCTATGAAGAGATAAGGACACTTTCTAGAACATCCAAAACCCAAAAAACTACTGAAATGCCCCCAAATAATCCCAAACGACCGACCCGGTGTGGTTTAAACTGAAAATGAACATATGTCGGAATTGGTATCGATTCGAAGGTCACGACCCTGAACATTGCATCCACACATCTAATAAGAGATAAGGACAATTTTTAGAATATCCCAAACCCAAAAAAGTACAAAAATGCCCCCAAACAACCATAAACGATCCACCCTATCTGGTTTAAATCGCCAATGAAAATAAGTCAAATAGGTATCGAATCGAAGGTTACGACCCTCGATACCGCATCCACACATCTAAGAAGAGATTAGCACACTTTTTAGAATGTCCAAAACCCAAAAAACTATAGAAATGCCCCTAAATAACCCCAAACGACCCATCCGGTCTGGTTTAAACCAAAAATGAACATATGTCGAAATAGGTATCAATTCGAAGGTCACGACCCTCAACGTAGCATCCACACATCTAATAAGAGATGAGGACAAATTTTAGAACCTCCCAAACCCAAAAAAGTACAGAACTGCCCCCAAATATCCCCAAACGACCCACCCGATCTGGTTTAAATCGAAAATGAACATTTTTCGAAATTGGTATCGATACGAATGTCACGACCCTCAACTTCAAATCCACACGTGTAATAATAGATAAGGACACATTTTAGAACATCCCAAACCCAAAAATGTTTTGAAATGCCCCTAAATAACCCCAAATGACCCACTCGATCTTGTTTAAATCGAAAATGTACATATGTCGAAATAGGTATCGATTCGAAGGTCAAGACCCCCAACATCGCATCCACACGTCTAATAAGAGATAAGGACACTTTTTAGAACATCCGAAACCTAAAAAAATATAGAAATGCCCCCAAACAACCAAAAACGACACACCCTGTCTTGTTTAAACCGCAAATGACCATAAGTCAAAATAGGTATCGATTCGAAGGTTACGACCCTTGACATCACATCCACACTTCTAATAAGAGATAAGGACACTTTTTAGAACATCCCAAACCAAAAAAGTTTATAAATGCCCCCAAATAACCCCAAACGACCCACTCGGTCTTGTTTAAACCGAAAATGAACATAAGTCAAAATAGGTAACGATTCCAAAGTCACGACCCTTAACATTGCATCCACACGTCTAATAAGAGATAAGGACACTTTTTAGCACATCCCAAACCCAAAAAAGTACAGAAATGCCCCCAATTAACCCCAAATGACCCACCCGATCTGGTTTAAACTGAAATAGAACATTCAACGAAATTGGCATCGATACGAAGGTCACGACCCACAACTTCATATCCACACCTGTAATAAGAGATAAGGACACATTTTAGAATATCCCAAACCCAAAAAAGTACAGATATGCCCCCAAATAACCCCAAATGACCCACCCGGTCTGGTTTAAACCAAAAATGAACATTTGTCGAAATTGGTATCGATACGAAGGTCACGACCCTCAACTTCATATCCACAGGTGTAATAGAGATAAGGAAATATTTTAGAACATCCCAAACCCAAAAAAGTATAGAAATGCCCCCAAATAACCCAAAACGACCCACCCGATCTGGTTTAAATCAAAAAGGAATATTCGTCAAAATTTGTATCGATACGAAGGTCACGCTCCTCAACTTCATATCCACACCGGTAATAAGAGATAGGGACACATTTTAGAACATCCCAAACCCAAAAAAGTACAGAAAAGCCCCCAAATAACCCAAAACGACCCACCCGAGCTGGTTTAAATCGAAAATGAACATTCGTCGAAATTTGTATCAATACGAATGTCACGATCTTCAACTTCATATCCAAACCTCTAAGAAGAGATAAGGACACGTTTTAGAACATCCCAGACCCAAAAAAGTACAGAAATGCCCTCAAATAACCCCAAACCACCCACTCAGTCTTGTTTAAACCGAAAATGAACATTTGTCTAAATTGGTATCGATATGAAGGTCACGACCCTCAACTTCATATCCACACGTCTATGAAGAGACATGGAAACTTTTTAGAACATCCAAAACCGAAAAACTATAGAAATTCCCCCAAATAACCCCAAAAGACCCATCCGGTCTGGTTAAATAAAAAATGAACACATGTCGAAATAGGTATTAATTCGAAGGTCACGACCGTCAACATCGCATCCACACATCTAATAAGCGATGATGACACAATTTAGAACATCCCAAACCCAAAAAAGCACAGAAATGCCCCAAAATAACCCCAAACGACCCACCCGGTCTGGTTTAAACAGAAAATGAACATTTGTCAAAATTGGTATCAATACGAATGTCACGACCCTCAACTTCATATCCAGACGTGTAATAAGAGATATGGACACATTTAAAAACATCCCAAAACCAAAAAAGTATAGAATTGCCCCCAAATAACCCAAAACGACCCACCCGATCTGGTTTAGACAAAAAATGAACATTAGTCGAAATTGGTATCAATACGAAGGTCACGATCCTCAACTTCATATCCACACTTGTAATAAGAGATAAGGACACATTTTAGAGCATCCCAAACCCAAAAATGTACAGAAATGCCCCTAAATAACCCCAAACGACCTACTCGGTCTTGTTTAAACAAAAAATGAACATATGTCGAAATAGGTATCGATTCCAAGGTCACGACCCACAACATCGCATCCACACATCTAATAAGAGATAAGGACACTTTTTAGAACATCCCAAACCGAAAAAAGTTTAGAAATGCCCCCAAATAACCCCAAACGACCCACTCGATCTTGTTTAAACCGAAAATGAACATTTGTCGAAAATGGTATCAATACGAAGGTGACGACCCACAACTTCATATCCACATGTCTATGAAGAGATAAGGACACTTTATAGAACGTCCAAAACCTAAAAAACTACTGAAATGCCCCCAAAAAACCCCAAATGACCTACCCGGTCTGGTTTAAACCGAAAATGAACATATGTCGAAATAGGTATCGATTCGAAGGTCACGACCCTGAACATTGCATCCACACGTCTAATAAGAGATAAGGACAATTTTTAGAATATCCCAAACCCAAAAAGTACAGAAATGCCCCCAAACAACCCTAATGGACCCACCATATCTGGTTTAACCCGTAAATGAACATAAGTCGAAATAGGTATCAATTCGAAGGTTACGACCCTCGACATCGCATCCACACATCTAAGAAGGGAAAAGGACACTTTTTAGAACTTCGAAAACCCAAAAAACTTTAGAAATGCCCCCAAATAACCCCAAACGACCCACCCGGTCTGGTTTAAATCGAAAATGAACATATGTCAAAATAGGTATCAATTCGAAGGTCACTATCCTCAACATCGCATCCACACATCTAATAAGAGATGAGGACACATTTCAGAACCTCCCAAAGCCAAACAAGTACAGAACTGCCCCCAAATAACCCCAAACGACCCACCCGGTCTAGTTTAAATCAAAAATGAACATTTGCCGAAATTGGTATCAATACGAAGGTCACAACCCTCAACTTCATATCCACACATGTAATAAGAGATAAGGACACATTTAAGAACATCCAAAACTCAAAAAAGTACAGAAATGCCCCCCAATAATCCCAAACGACCCACCCGGTCTTGTTTAAACCAAATTAAACATATGTTGAAATAGGTAATCAATTCGAAGGTCACGACCCTCAACATCGCATCCGCACTTCTAATAAGAGATGAGGTCACATTTTCGAACATCCCAAACCCAAAAAACTACAGAAATACCCCCAAATAACCCCAAACGACCCACCCGATCTGGATTAAATAAAAAATGAACATTCATAAAAATTGGTATCGATACGAAGGCCGCAACCCCCAACATCATATCCACACCTATAATAAGAGATAAGGACACATTTTAGAACATCCCAAACCCAAAAAAGTATAGAAATGCCCCCCAAATAACCCCAAACGACCCACCCGATCTGATTTGAACAAAAAATGATCATTAGTCGAAATTGGTATCAATACGAAGGTCATGATCCTCAACTTCATATCCACACCTGTAATAAGAGATAATGACACTTTTTAGAACATCCAAAACCCAAAAAACTACTGAAATGCCCCCAAATAATCCCAAACGACCCACCCGGTGTGGTTTAAACTGAAAATGAACATATGTCGGAATTGGTATCGATTTGAAGGTCACGACCCACCCTGAACATTGCATCCACACATCTAATAAGAGATAAGGACAATTTTTAGAATATCCCAAACCCTAAAAAGTACAAAAATGCCCCCAAACAACCATAAACGATCCACCCTATCTGGTTTAAATCGCCAATGAAAATAAGTCGAAATAGGTATCGAATCGAAGGTTACGACCCTCGACACCGCATCCACACGTCTAAGAAGAGATTAGCACACTTTTTAGAATGTCCAAAACCCAAAAAACTATAGAAATGTACCTTAATAACCCCAAACGACCCATCCGGTCTGGTTTAAACCGAAAATGAACATATGTCGAAATAGGTATCAATTCGAAGGTCACGACCCTCAACATCGCATCCACACATCTAATAAAAGATGAGGACACATTTTAGAACCTCCCAAACCCAAAAAAGTACATAACAGTCCCCAAATAACCCCAAATGACACACCCTGTCTGGTTTAAATCGAAAATGAACATTTGTCGAAATTGGTATCGATACGTAGGTCACGACCCTCAACTTCATATCCACACGTGTAATAAGAGATAAGGACACAATTTAGAACATCCCAAACCCAAAAAAGTATAGAAATGCACCCAAATAACCCCAAACGACCCACTTAGTCTTGTTTAAATAAAAAATGAACATATGTTGAAATAGGTATCGATTCGAAGGTCACGACCCTCAACATCGCATCCACACGTCTAATAAGAGATAAGGACACTTTTTAGAACATCCGCAACCCAAAAAAATACAGAAATGCCCCAAAATAACCCCAAAACGACCCACCCTATTTGCTTTAAACCGCAAATGAACATAAGTCAAAATAGGTATCAATTCCAAGGTTACGACCCTTGACATCGCATCCAAACTCCTAATAAGAGATAAGGACACCTTTTAGAACATCCCAAACCCAAAAATAGGTAACGATTCCAAGGTCACGACCCTCAACATCGCATCCACACGTCTAATAAGAGATAAGGACACTTTTTAGCACATCCTAAACCCAAAAAAGTACAGAAATGCCCCCAATTAACCCCAAACGACACACCCGATCTTGTTTAAACTGAAATAGAACATTCATCAACATTGGCATCGATACGAAGGTTACGACTCATAACTTCATATCCACACCTGTAATAAGAGATAAGGACACATTTTAGAATATCCCAAACCCAAAAAAGTACAGAAATGCCCCCAAATAACCCCAAACGACCCACCTGGTTTGGTTTAAACAGAAAATGAACATTTGTCAAAATTGGTATCGATACGAAGGTCACGACCCTCAACTTCATATCCACACCTGTAATAAGAGATAGGGACACATTTTAGAACATCCCAAACCCAAAAAACTAGTGAAATGCCCCCAAATAACCCCAAACGACTCACCCGGTCTGGTTTAAATCGAAAATGAACATTTGTCGAAATTGGCATCGATACGAAGGTCACGACCCTCAACTTCATATCCACACGTGTAATAGAGATAAGGACACATTTTAGAACATCCCAATCCCAAAAAAAGTACAGAAATGCCCCCAAATAACCCAAAACGACCCACCGGATCTGGTTTAAATCGAAAGTGAACGTTCGTCAAAATTTGTATCGATACGAAGGTCACGATCCTCAACTTCATATCCACACCTGTAATAAGAGATATAGACACATTATAGAACATCCCAAACCCAAAAAAGTACAGAAATGCTCCCAAATAACCCCAAACGACCCACCCGGTTTGGTTTAAACCAAAAATGAACATTTGACTAAATTGGTATCGATACGAAGGTCACGACCCTCAACTTCATATCCACATGTGTAATTAGAGTTAAGGACATATTTTAGAACATCCAAAACCCAAAAAAGTACAGAAATGCCCTCAACTAACCCCAAACGACCCACTTGGTCTTGGTTTAAACTGAAAATGAACATATGTCGAAATAGGTATCAATTCGAAGGTCACGACTCTCAACATCGCATCCACACATCTAATAAGTGATGAGGACACATTTTAGAACATCCAAAACCCAAAAAAGTATAGAAATGCCCCCCAATAACCCCAAACGACCCACCCGATCTGGTTTAAAACGAAAATGAAAATTCGTCAAAATTGGTATCGATACGAAGGCCGGGACCCTCAACTTCATATCCACACCTGTAATAAGAGATAAGGATACATTTTAGAACATCCCAAACCGAAAAAAGTATAGAAATGCCCCCAAATAACCCCAAACGACCCACCCGATATGGTTTAAACCAAAAATGAACATTAGTCGAAATTGGTATAATACGAAGGTCACGATCCTCAACTTCATATCGACACCTGTAATAAGAGATAAGGACACATTTTAGAACATCCCAAACCCAAAAAATTATAGAAATGCCCCCAAATAACACCAAACAACCCACCCGATCTGGTTTAAACAGAAAATGAATATTTTTCAAAATTGGTATCGATACAAAGGTCACGACCCACAACTTCAATCCACACGAGTAATAAGAGATAAGGACACATTTTATAGCATCCCAAACCCAACAAAGCACAAATATGCCCCCTAATAACCCCAAATGACCCACTCGATCTTGTTTAAACCGAAAATGAACATTTGTCTAAAATGTTATCGAGATGAAGGTCACGACCCACAACTTTATTTCCACATGTCTATGAACAGATAAGGGCACTTTTCAGAACGTCCAAAACCAAAAAAAACTACTGAAATACCACCAAATAACCCCAAAAGAACCACCCGGTCTGGCTTAAATCGAAATTTAACATATGTCGAAATAGGTATCGATTCGAAAGTCACGACCCTGACCATTGCATCCACACGTCTAATAAGAGATAAGGACACTTTTTAGAACATCCGAAACCCAAAAAAATGCAGAATTGCCCAAAAATAACCCCAAAATGACCCACCCTGTCTGCTTTAAACCGCAAATGCACATAAGTCGAAATAGGTATCGATTCGAAGGTTACGACCCTCGACATCGCATCCACACAACTAAGAAGAGATAAGGACACTTTTTAGAACGTCCAAAACCCAGAAAACTATAGAAATGCCCCCAAATAACCCCAAACGACCCACCTGGTCTGGTTTAAACAAAAAATCCACATATGTCGAAATAGGTATCAATTCGAAGGTCACGACCCTCAACGTAGCATCCACACATCTAATAAGAGATGAGGACACATTTTAGAACCTCCCAAACCCAAAAAAGTACAGAACTGCCCCCAAATATCCCCAAACGACCCACCCGATCTGGTTTAAATCGAAAATGAATATTTTTCAAAATTGGTATCGATACGAATGTCACGACCCTCAACTTCAAATCCACACGTGTAATAATAGATAAGGACACATTTTAGAACATCCCAAACCCAAAAATGTTTTGAAATGCCCCTAAATAACCCCAAACGACCCACTCGATCTTGTTTAAATCGAAAATGTACATATGTCGAAATAGGTATCGATTCGAAGGTCAAGACCCCCAACATCGCATCCACACGTCTAATAAGAGATAAGGACACTTTTTAGAACATCTGAAACCTAAAAAAATATAGAAATGCCCCCAAACAACCAAAAACGACACACCCTGTCTTGTTTAAACCGCAAATGACCATAAGTCAAAATAGGTATCGATTCGAAGGTTACGACCCTTGACATCACATCCACACTTCTAATAAGAGATAAGGACACTTTTTAGAACATCCCAAACCAAAAAAGTTTATAAATGCCCCCAAATAACCCCAAACGACCCACTCGGTCTTGTTTAAACCAAAAACGAACATAAGTCGAAATAGGTAACGATACCAAAGTCACGACCCTTAACATTGCATCAACACGTCTAATAAGAGATAATGACACTTTTTAGCACATCCCAATCCCAAAAAAGTACAGAAATGCCCCCAATTAACCCCAAACGACCCACCCGATCTGGTTTAAACTGAAATAGAACATTCATCGAAATTGGCATCGATACGAAGGTCACGACCCACAACTTCATATCCACACCTGTAATAAGAGATAAGGACACATTTTAGAATATCCCAAACCCAAAAAAGTACAGATATGCCCCCAAATAACCCCAAACGACCCACCCGGTCTGGTTTAAACCAAAAATGAACATTTGTCGAAATTGGTATCGATACGAAGGTCACGACCTCAACTTCATATCCACAAGTGTAATAGAGATAAGGAAATATTTTAGAACATCCCAAACCCAAAAAAGTACAGAAATGCCCCCAAATAACCCAAAACGACCCACCCGATCTGGTTTAAATAAAAAAGGAATATTCGTCAAAATTTGTATCGATACGAAGGTCACGGTCCTCAACTTCATATCCACACCGGTAATAAGAGATAAGGACACATTTTAGAACATCCCAAACCCAAAAAAGTACAGAAAAGCCCCCAAATAACCCAAAACGACCCACCCGATCTGGTTTAAATCGAAACTGAACATTCGTCGAAATTTGTATCAATACGAATGTCACGATCTTCAACTTCATATCCAAACCTCTAAGAAGAGATAAGGACACATTTTAGAACATCCCAGACCCAAAAAAGTACAGAAATGCCCTCAAATAACCCCAAACCACCCACTCAGCCTTTTTTAAACCGGAAATGAACATTTGTCTAAATTGGTATCGATACGAAGGTCACGACCCTCAACTTCATATCCACACGTCTATGAAGAGACAAGGAAACATTTTAGAACGTCCAAAACCCGAAAAACTATAGAAATGCCCCCGAATAACCCCAAAGGACCCATCCGGTCTGGTTTAAATCGAAAATGAACACATGTCGAAATAGGTATAAATTCGAAGGCCACGACCGTCAACATCGCATCCACACATCTAATAAGCGATGAGGACACAATTTAGAACATCCCAAACCCAAAAAAACACAGAAATGCCCGAAAATAACCCCAAACGACCCACCCGGTCTGGTTTAAACAGAAAATGAACATTTGTCGAAATTGGTATCAATACGAATGTCACGACCCTCAACTTCATATCCAGATGTGTAATAAGAGATATGGACACATTTTAGAGCATCCCAAACCCAAAAATGTACAAAAATGCCCCCAAATAACCCCAAACGACCTACTCGGTCTTGTTTAAACCAAAAATGAACATATGTCGAAATAGGTATCGATTCCAAGGTCACGACCCACAACATCGCATTCACACATCTAATAAGAGATAAGGACACTTTTTAGAACATCCCAAACCGAAAAAAGTTTAGAAATGCCCCCAAATAATCCCAAACGACCCACTCGATCTTGTTTAAACTGAAAATGAACATTTGTCGAAAATGGTATCAATACGAAGGTGACGACCCACAACTTCATATCCACATGTCTATGAAGAGATAAGGACACTTTATAGAACGTCCAAAACCTAAAAAACTACTGAAATGCCCCCAAAAACCCCCAAACGACTTACCCGGCCTGGTTTAAACCGAAAATGAACATATGTCGAAATAGGTATCGATTCGAAGGTCACGACCCTGAACATTGCATCCACACGTCTAATAAGAGATAAGGACAATTTTTAGAATATCCCAAACCCAAAAAGTACAGAAATGCCCCCAAACAACCCTAAAGGACCCACCGTATCTGGTTTAAACCGTAAATGAACATAAGTTGAAATAGGTATCAATTCGAAGGTTACGACCCTCGACATCGTATCCACACATCTAAGAAGGGAAAAGGACACTTTTTAGAACTTCGAAAACCCAAAAAACTATAGAAATGCCCCCAAATAACCCCAAACGACCGACCCGGTCTGGTTTAAACCGAAAATGAACATATGTCAAAATAGGTATCAATTCGAAGGTCACTATCCTCAACATCGCATCCACACATCTAATAAGAGATGAGGACACATTTCAGAACCTCCCAAAGCCAAACAAGTACAGAACTGCCCCCAAATAACCCCAAACGACCCACCCGGTCTAGTTTAAATCGAAAATGAACATTTGCCGAAATTGGTATCAATACGAAGGTCACAACCCTCAACTTCATATCCACACATGTAATAAGAGATAAGGACACATTTAAGAACATCCAAAACTCAAAAAAGTACAGAAATGCCCCCCAATAATCCCAAACGACCCACCCGGTCTTGTTTAAACCAAATTAAACATATGTTGAAATAGGTAATCAATTCGAAGGTCACGACCCTCAACATCGCATCCGCACTTCTAATAAGAGATGAGGTCACATTTTCGAAAATCCCAAACCGAAAAGACTACAGAAATACCCCCAAATAACCCCAAACGACCCACCCGATCTGGATTAAATCGAAAAAGAACATTCATAAAAATTGGTATCGATACGAAGGCCGCAACCCCCAACATCATATCCACACCTATAATAAGAGATAAGGACACATTTTAGAACATCCCAAACCCAAAAAAGTATAGAAATGCCCCCAAATAACCCCAAACGACCCACCCGATCTGGTTTGAACAAAAAATGATCATTAGTCGAAATTGGTATCAATACGAAGGTCATGATCCTCGACTTCATATCCACACCTGTAATAAGAGATAAGGACACATCTTAGAACACCCCAAACCCAAAAAAGTACTGAAATGTCCCCAAATAACCCCAAACGACCCACCCGATCTGGTTTGAACAAAAAATGATCATTAGTCGAAATTGGTATCAATACGAAGGTCATGATCCTCAACTTCATATCCACACCTGTAATAAGAGATAAGGACACATTTTAGAACACCCCAAACCCAAAAAAGTACTGAAATGCCCCTAAATAACCCCAAACGACCCACCCAATCTGGTTTAAATCTAAAATGAATATTTGTCTAAATTGGTATCGATACGAAGGTCACGACCCACAACTTCATATCCACATGTGTAATAAGAGATAAGGACACATTTTAAAGCTTCCGAAACCTAAAAAAGTACCAAAATTCCCCCAAATAACCCGAAACGACCCACTCGATCTTGTTTAAACCGAAAATGAACAGTTATCTAAAATGGTACCGATACGAAGGTCACGACCCACAACTTCATATCCACATGTCTATGAAGAGATAATGACACTTTTTAGAACATCCAAAACCCAAAAAACTACTGAAATGCCCCCAAATAATCCCAAACGACCCACCCGGTGTGGTTTAAACTGAAAATGAACATATGTCGGAATTGGTATCGATTTGAAGGTCACGACCCACCCTGAACATTGCATCCACACATCTAATAAGAGATAAGGACAATTTTTAGAATATTCCAAACCCAAAAAAGTACAAAAATGCCCCCAAACAACCATAAACGATCCACCCTATCTGGTTTAAATCGCCAATGAAAATAAGTCGAAATAGGTATCGAATCGAAGGTTACGACCCTCGACACCGCATCCACACGTCTAAGAAGAGATTAACACACTTTTTAGAATGTCCAAAACCCAAAAAACTATAGAAATGCCCCTAAATAACCCCAAACGACCCATCCGGTCTGGTTTAAACTGAAAATGAACATATGTCGAAATAGGTATCAATTCGAAGGTCACGACCCTCAACATCGCATCCACACATCTAATAAAAGATGAGGACACATTTTAGAACCTCCCAAACCCAAAAGAGTACATAACAGTCCCCAAATAACCCCAAATGACACACCCTGTCTGGTTTAAATCGAAAATGAACATTTGTCGAAATTGGTATCGATACGTAGGTCACGACCCTCAACTTCATATCCACACATGTAATAAGAGATAAGGACACAATTTAGAACATCACAAACCCAAAAAAGTATAGAAATGCACCCAAATAACCCCAAACGACCCACTCAGTCTTGTTTAAATAAAAAATGAACATATGTTGAAATAGGTATCGATTCGAAGGTCACGACCCTCAACATCGCATCCATACGTCTAATAAGAGATAAGGACACTTTTTAGAACATCCGCAACCCAAAAAAATACAGAAATGCCCCAAAATAACCCCAAAACGACCCACCCGATTTGCTTTAAACCGCAAATGAACATAAGTCAAAATAGGTATCAATTCGAAGGTTACGACCCTTGACATCGCATCCAAACTCCTAATAAGAGATAAGGACACCTTTTACAACATCCCAAACCCAAAAAAGTTTAGAAATGCCCCCAAATAACCCCAAACGACCCACTCGATCTTATTTAAATCGAAAATGAACATAAGTCGAAATAGGTAACGATTCCAAGGTCACGACCCTCAACATCGCATCCACACGACTAATAAGAGATAAGGACACTTTTTAGCCCATCCTAAACCCAAAAAAGTACAGAAATGCCCCCAAATAACCCTAAACGACCCACCTGGTCTGGTTTAAACAGAAAATGAACATTTGTCAAAATTGGTATCGATACGAAGGTCACGACCCTCAACTTCATATCCACACGTGTAATAGAGATAAGGAAACATTTTAGAACATTCCAAACCCAAAAAAGTACAGAAATGCCCCCAAATAACCCAAAACAACCCACCCAATCTGGATTAAATCGAAAATGAACATTCGTAAAAATTGGTATCGATACAAAGGCCGCGACCCCCAACTTCATATCCACACCTATAATAAGAGATAAGGACACATTTTAGAACACCCCATACCCAAAAAAGTACAGAAATTCCCCCAAATAGCCCCAAACGACCCACCCGATCTGGTTTAAACAAAAAATGAACATTAGTCGAAATTGGTATAAATACGAAGGTCATGATCCCCAACTTCATATCTACACCGGTAATAAGAGATAAGGACACATTTTAGAACATCCCAAACCCAAAAAAGTACCAAAAGGCCCCCAAATAACCCCAAACGACCGACCCAATCTGGTTTAAACCTAAAATGAATATTTATCTAAATTGGTATCAATACGAAGGTCACGACCCACAACTTCATATCCACACGTTTAATAAGAGATAAGAACACATTTTATATCATCCCAAACCTAAAAAAGTACCGAAATGCCCCCAAATAACCCCAAACTACCCACTCGATCTTGTTTAAACCAAAAATGAACATTTGTCTACAATGGTATCGATACGAAGGTCACGACCCACAACTTCAGATCCACATGTCTATGGAGAGATAAGGACACTTTTTAGAACGTCCAAAACCCACAAATCTTCTGAAATGCCCCCAAATAACCCCAAACGACCCACCCCGGTCCGGTTTAAATCGAAAATGAACATTTGTCAAAATTAGTATCGATACGAAGGTCACGACCCACAACTTCATATCCACACGTGTAATAGAGATAAGGACACATTTTAGTACATCCCAAACCCAAAAAAGTACAGAAATGCCCCCAATTAACCCCAAACGACCCACCCGATATGGTTTAAATCGAAAATGAACATTTGTCAAAATTTGTATCGATACGAAGGTCACGATCCCCAACTTCATATCCACACCTATAATAAGAGATAAGGACACATTTTAGAACATCCCAAACCCAAAAAAGTACAAAAATGCTCCCAAATAACCCCAAACGACCCACCCGGTCTGGTTTAAACCGAAAATGAACATTTGACTAAATTGGTATTGATACGAAGCTCACGACCCTCAACTTCATATCCATATGTGTAATTAGAGATAAGGACACATTTTAGAACATCCCAAACCCAAAAAAGTATAGAAATGCCCTCAAATAACCCCAAACGACTCACACGGTCATGTTTAAACTGAAAATGAACATTTGTCTAAATTGGTATCGATACGATGCTCACGACCCTCAACATCATAT
This sequence comes from Telopea speciosissima, assembly GCF_018873765.1. Taxonomy (NCBI): domain Eukaryota; kingdom Viridiplantae; phylum Streptophyta; class Magnoliopsida; order Proteales; family Proteaceae; genus Telopea; species Telopea speciosissima. The sequence continues at coordinate 37,625,025 of NC_057922.1, read as the reverse complement.
CCACACATCTAATAAGCGATGAGGACACATTTTAGAACATCCTGAACCCAAAAAAGTACAGAAATGCCCTCAAATAACCCCAAACCACCCACCCAGTCTGGTTTAAACCGAAAATGAACATTTATCAAAATTGGTGTCGATACGAAGGTCACGACCCTGAACTTCATATCCACAAGAGTAATAAGAGATAAGGACACATTTTAGCACATCCCAAACCCAAAAAAGTACAGACATGCCCCCAAATAACCCAAAACGACCCACCCGATCTGGTTTAAATAAAAAATGAAATTTAGTAAAAATTGGTATCAATACGAAGGTCACGATCCTCAACTTCATATACACACCTGTAATAAGAGATAAGGACACATTTTAGAACATCCCAAACCCAAAAAAGTACGAACATGCCCCCAAATAACCCAAAACGACCCACCCGATCTGGATTAAACAAAAAATCAACATTAGTCGAAATTGGTATCAATACGAAGGTCACGTTCCTCAACTTCATATCCACACCTGTAATAAGACATAAGGACATATTGTAGAACATCCCAAACACAAAAAAGTACAAAAATGCCCCCAAATAACCCCAAACGACCCACCCGATCTGGTTTAAACCGAAAATGAATATTTGGCTAAATTGGTATCGATACAGAGGTCACGAGCTCGAACTTCATATCCACACGTGTAATAAGAGATAAGGACACATTTTATAGCATCCCAAACCCAAAAAAGTACAGAAATGCCCCCAAATAACCCCAAACGACCCATCCATTCAGGTTTAAACCGAAAATAAACATATGTCGAAATAGGTATCGATTCGAAGGTCACGACCCTAAACATTGCATCCACACGTTTAATAAGAGATAAGGACACTTTTTAGAACATCCCACACCCAAAAAAGCACAGAAATACCCCCAAATAACCCCAAACGACCCACCCGGTCTGGTTTAAACCGAAAATGAACATTTATCAAAATTGGTATCGGTACGAAGGACACGACCCTGAACTTCATATCCACACGTGTAACAAGAAATAAGGACACATTTTAGAACATCCCAAACCCAAAAAAGTATAGAAATGGCCCCAAATAACCCCATACGACACACCCGGTCCGGTTTAAACCGAAAATGAACATTTATCGAAATTGGTATCGATACGAAGGTCACGACCCTCAACTTCATATCTACACGAGTTATAAGAGATAATGACACATTTTAGAACATCCCAAACCCAAAAAAGTATAGAAATGCCCCGAACGACCCACTCGGTCTTGTTTAAATTGAAAATGAACATATGTCGAAATAGGTATCGATTCGAAGGTCACAACCCTTAACATCGCATCCGCATGTCTAATAAGAGATAAGGACATTTATTTGAACATCCCAAACCAAAAAAAGAGCAGAAATGCCCCCAAACAACCCTAAATGACCCACCCTGTCTGGTTTAAATCGCAAATGAACATAAGTCAAAATAGGTATCGATTCAAAGGTTACGACCCTTAACATCGCATCAACACGTCTAATAAGGGAAAAGGATACTTTTTGGAACACCGCAAACCCAAAAAAGTATAGAAATGCCCACAAATAACCCCAAATGACCCACCTGATCTGATTTAAATAAAAAATGAACATTCATCGAAATTGGTATCGATACGAAGGTCGACCCTAAACTTCATATCCACACCAGTAATAAGAGATAAGGATACATTTTAGAATATCCCAAACCTAAAAAAGTACAGCAATGCCCCCAAATAACCCCAAACGACCTACCCGGTCTGGTTTAAACCGAAAATGAACATTTATCAAAATTGGTATCGGTACGAAGGTCACAACCTTGAACTTCATATCCACACATGTAACAAGAAATAAGGACACATTTTAGAACATCCCAAACCCAAAAAAGTACAGAAATGGCCCCAAATAATCCCATACGACACACCCGGTTTGGTTCAAACCGAAAATAAACATTTATCGAAATTGGTATCGATACGAAGGTCACGACCCTCAACTTCATATCCACACATGTAATAAGAGATATGGACACATTTTAGAACATCCCAAACCCAAAAAAGTACAGAAATGCCCCCAAATAACCTAAAATGACCCACCCGATTTGGTTTAAACCGAAAATGAACATTCGTGGAAATTGGTATCGATACGAAGGTCACGATCCTCGAATTCATATGCACACCTGTAATAAGAGATAATGACACATTTTAGAACATCCCAAACCCAAAAGAGTGCAGAAATGCCCCCAAATAACCCCGAATGACCCACCCGATCTGGTTTAAATAGAAAATGAACATTTGACTAAATTGGTATCGATACGAAGGTCACGACCCTCAACTTCATATCCACACGTGTAATAAGAGATGAGGACACATTTTAAAACATCCCAAACCCAAAAAGTACAGAAATGCCCCAAAATAACCCCAAACGACCAAGTCGATCTTGTTAAAATCGAAAATAAACATTTATCAAAATTGGTATCGATACGAAGGTCACGACCCTCAACTTCATATCCACACGTCTATGGAGAGATAAAGACACTTTTTAGAATGTCCAAAACCCAAGAAACTACAGAAATGCCCCCAAACAACCAAAAACGACCCACCTGGTTTCGTTTAAATCGAAAATGAACATATGTCGAAATAGCTATCAATTCCAAGGTCACCACCCTCAACATCGCATCCACACATCTAAGAAGAGATAAAGACACTTTTTAGAACGTCCAAAACCCAAAAAACTACAGAAATGCCCCTAAATAACCCCAAACGACCCACCCAGTTTGATTTAAACCGAAAATGAACATATGTCGAAATAGGTATCGATTCGAAGGGAAGGACCTTCAACATTGCATCCACACGTCTAATAAGAGATAAGAACACTTTTTGGAACATGCCAAACCCAAAAAAGTACAGAAATGCCCCCAAATAATCCCAAACGACCCACCCGGTCTGGTTTAAACCGAAAATGAACATTTGTCTAAATTGGTATCGATACGAAGGTCACGACCCTCAAATTCATATCCACACCTGTAATAAGAGATAAGGACACATTTTAGAACATCCCAAACTCAAAAAAGTATAGAAATGCCCCCAAAAAACCCCAAACGACCCACCCAGTCTGGTTTAAACCGAAAATGAACATTTGTCCAAATTGGTATCAATCCGAAGGTCACGACCCTCAACTTCATATCCATAGTTGTAATAAGAGATAAGGACACATTTTAGAACATCCCAAACCCAAAAAAGTACGAAAATACCCCCAAATAACCCCAAAAGACCCACTCGATCTTGTTTAAATCGAAAATGAACATATGTCAAAATAGGTATCAATTCGAAGGTCACGACCCTCAACATCGCATCCACACATCTATTAAGAGATAAGGACACTTTTTAGAGCATCCAAAACCCAAAAAAATACAGAAATGCCCCAAAACAACCCCAAACGACCCACTCTGTCTGGTTTAAATCGCAAATGAACATAAATCGAAATAGGTATTGATTCGAAGGTTATGACCCTAAACATCATATCCACACATGTAATAAGAGATAAGGACACATTTTAGAACAACCCAAACCCAAAAAAGTATAGAAATGTCCCCAATTAACCCCAAACGACCCACCCGTTCTAGTTAGAACCGAAAATGAACATTCATCGAAATTGGTATCGATACGAAGGTCACGTCCCTCAACTTCATATCCACACCTATAATAAGAGATAAGGACACATTTTAGAATATCCCAAACATAAAAAAGTACAGAAATGCCCCCAAATAACCCACTCGGTCTTGATTAAATCGAAAATGAACATAAGTCAAAATAGGTAACGATTCTAAGGTCACGACCCTCAACATCGCATCCACACGTCTAATAAGAGATAAGGACACTTTTTAGAACATCCCAAACCCAAAAAAGTACAGAAATGCCCCCAATTAACCCCAAACGACCCACCTGATCTGGTTTAAAACGAAAATGAACATTCATCGAAATTGGCATCGATACGAAGGTCACGACCCACAACTTCATATCCACATGTCTATGAAGAGATAAGGACACTTTTTAGAACGTCCAAACCCCAAAAAACTACTGAAATGCCCCCAAATAACCCTAAACGACCCACCCGGTCGGGTTTAAATCGAAAATGAACATTTGGCAAAATTAGTATCGATACGAAGGTCACGACCCACAACTTCATATCCACACGTGTAATAGAGATAAGGACACATTTTAGAACATCCCAAACCCAAAAAAGTACAGAAATGCCCCCAATTAACCCCAAACGACCCCCCCGATATGGTTTAAATTGAAAATGAAGATTCGTCAACATTTGTATCGATACGAAGTTCACAATCCCCAACTTCATATCCACACCTATAATAAGAGATAAGGACACATTTTAGAACATCCCAAACCCAAAAAAGTACAAAAATGGCCCCAAATAACCCCAAACGACCCACCCGGTCTGGTTTAAACCGAAAATGAACATTTGACTAAATTGGTATCGATACGAAGGTCACGACCCTCAACTTCATATCCATATGTGTAATTAGAGATAAGGACACATTTTAGCACATCCCAAACCCAAAAAAGTACAGAAATGCCCTCAAATAACCCCAAACGACCCACACGGTCTTGTTTAAACCGAAAATGAACATTTGTCTAAATTGGTATCGATACAATGGTCACGACCCTCAACATCGCATCCACACATCTAATATGCGATGAGGACACATTTTAGAAAATCCCGAACCCAAAAAAGTACAGAAATGCCCTCAAATAACCCCAAACGACCCACCCAGTCTGGTTTAAACCGAAAATGAACATTTATCAAAGTTGGTGTCGATACGAAGGTCACGACCCTGCACTTCATATCCACACGTGTAATAAGAGATAAGGACACATTTTAGCACATCCCAAACCCAAAAAAGTACAGACATGCTACCAAATAACCCAAAACGACCCACCCGATCTGGTTTAAACAAAAAATGAAATTTATTCAAAATTGGTATCAATACAAAGGTCATGATCCTCAACTTCATATGCACACCTGTAATAAGAGCTAAGGACACATTTTAGAACATCCCAAACCCAAAAAAGTACGGACATGCCCCCAAATAACCCAAAACGACCCACCCGATCTGGATTAAACCAAAAATCAGCATTAGTCAAAATTGGTATCAATACGAAGGTCACGATCCTCAACTTCATATCCACACCTGTAATAAGAGATAAGGACATATTGTAGAACATCCCAAACAGAAAAAAGTATAGAAATGCCCCCAAATAACCCCAAACGACCCACCCGATCTGGTTTAAACCGAAAATGAATATTTGTCTAAATTGTTATCGATACGAAGGTCAGGAGCTCAAACTTCATATCCACACGTGTAATAAGAGATAAGGACACATTTTATAGCATCCCAAACCCAAAAAAGTACAGAAATGCCCCCAAATAACCCCAAACTACCCATCCGGTCTGGTTTAAACCGAAAATAAACATATGTCGAAATAGGTATCGATTCGAAGGTCACGACCCTAAACATTGCATCCACACGTCTAATAAGAGATATGGACACTTTTTAGAACATCCCACACCCAAAAAAGCGCAGAAATACCCCCAAATAACCCCAAACGACCCACCCGGTTTGGTTTAAACCGAAAATGAACATTTATCAAAATTGGTATCGGTACGAAGGTCACGACCCTGAACTTCATATCCACACGTGTAACAAGAAATAAGGACACATTTTAGAACATCCCAAACCCAAAAAAGTACAGAAATGGCCCCAAATAACCCCATACGACACACCCGGTCCGGTTTAAACCGAAAATGAACATTTATCGAAATTGGTATCGATACGAAGGTCACGACCCTAAACTTCATATCTACACGAGTAATAAGAGATAATGACACATTTTAGAACATCCCAAACCCAAAAAAGTATAGAAATGCCCCGAAATAACCCGAAACGACCCACTCGGTCTTGTTTAAATTGAAAATGAACATATGTCGAAATAGGTATCGATTGGAAGGTCACGACCGTCAACTTCATATCCACACGTGTAATAAGAGATAAGGACACATTTTAGAACATCCCAGACCCAAAAAAGTATAGAAATGCCCCGAAATAACCCGAAATGACCCACTCGGTCTTGTTTAAATTGAAAATGAACATATGTCAAAATAGGTATCGATTCGAAGGTCACAACCCTTAACATCGCATCCACATGTCTAATAAGAGATAAGGACATTTATTTGAACATCCCAAACCAAAAAAAGAGCAGAAATGCCCCCAAACAACCCTAAATGACCCACCCTGTCTGGTTTAAATCGCAAATGAACATAAGTCAAAATAGGTATCGATTCAAAGGTTACGACCCTTAACATCGCATCCACATGTCTAATAAGGGAAAAGGATACTTTTTGGAACACCGCAAACCCAAAAAAGTACAGAAATGCCCACAAATAACCCCAAATGACCCACCTGATCTGATTTAAATAAAAAATGAACATTCATCGAAATTGGTATCGATACGAAGGTCGACCCTAAACTTCATATCCACACCAGTAATAAGAGATAAGGATACATTTTAGAATATCCCAAACCTAAAAAAGTACAGCAATGCCCCCAAATAACCCCAAACGACCTACCCGGTCTGGTTTAAACCGAAAATGAACATTTATCAAAATTGGTATCGGTACGAAGGTCACAACCTTGAACTTCATATCCACACATGTAACAAGAAATAAGGACACATTTTAGAACATCCCAAACCCAAAAAAGTACAGAAATGGCCCCAAATAACCCCATACGACACACCCGGTTTGGTTCAAACCGAAAATGAACATTTATCGAAATTGGTATCGATACGAAGGTCACGACCCTCAACTTCATATCCACACATGTGATAAGAAATAAGGACACATTTTAGAACATCCCAAACCCAAAAAAGTACAGAAATGCCCCCAAATAACCCAAAATGACCCACCCGATTTGGTTTAAACCGAAAATGAACATTCGTGGAAATTGGTATTGGTACGAAGGTCACGATCCTCGACTTCATATCCACACCTGTAATAAGAGATAATGACACATTTAGAACATCCCAAACCCAAAAGAGTGCAGAAATGCCCCCAAATAACCCCGAACGACCCACCCGGTGTGGTTTAAATAGAAAATGAACATTTGACTAAATTGGTATCGATACGAAGGTCACGACCCTCAACTTCATATCCACACGTGTAATAAGAGATGAGGACACATTTTAAAACATCCCAAACCCAAAAAAGTACAGAAATGCCCCAAAATAGCCCCAAACGACCAAGTCGGTCTTGTTTAAATCGAAAATGAACAATTGTTGAAATTGGTATCGACACGAAGGTCACCACCCTCAACTTCATATCCACACGTCTATGAAGAGATAAAGACACTTTTTAGAACGTCCAAAACCCAAAAAACTACAGAAATGCCCCCAAACAACCAAAAACGACCCACCCGATCTGGTTTCAATCGAAAATGAACATATGTCGAAATAGGTATCAATTCCAAGGTCACCACCCTCAATATCACACCCACACATCTAAGAAGAGATAAAGACACTTTTTAGAACGTCCCAAACCCAAAAAACTACAGAAATGCCCCTAAATAACCCCAAACGACCCACCCAGTTTGATTTAAACCGAAAATGAACATATGTCGAAATAGGTATCGATTCGAAGGTCACGACCTTCAACATCGCATCCACACGTCTAATAATAGATAAGAACACTTTTTATAACATGCCAAACCCAAAAAAGCACAGAAATGCCCCCAAATTACCCCAAACGACCCACCCGGTCTGGTTTAAACCGAAAATGAACATTTGTCAAAATTCGCATCGATAGGAAGGTCACGACCCTCAACTTCATATCCACACGTGTAATAAGAGATAAGGACACATTTTAGAACATCCCAAACCCAAAAAAGTATAGAAATGCCCCCAAATAACCCCAAATGACCCACCCGGTCTTGTTTAAACCGAAAATGAACATTTGTCCTAATTGGAATCGATTCGAAGGTCACGACCCTCAACTTCATATCCACACTTGTAATAAGAGATAAGGACACATTTTAGAACATCCCAAACCCAAAAAAGTACGGAAATGCCCCCAAAAAACCCCAAATGACCCACTCGGTCTAGTTCAAATCGAAAATGAACATATGTCAAAATAGGAATTGATTCCAAGGTCACCACCCTCAACATCGCATCCACACATCTAAGAAGAGATAAGGACACTTTTTAGAAAGTCCAAAACCCAAAAAACGATTGAAATGCCCCCAAATAACCCCAAACGACCCACCCAGCTTGATTTAAATTGCAAATGAACATATGTCGAAATAGGTATCGATTCGAAAGGAACGACCTTCAACATCGCATCCACACGTCTAATAAGAGATAAGAACACTTTTTGGAACATGCCAAACCCAAAAAAGTACAGAAATGCCCCCAAATAACCCCTAACGACCCACCCTGTCTGGTTTAAACTGAAAATGAACATTTGTCTAAATTGGTATCGATACGAAGGTCACTACCCTCAAATTCATATCCACACCTGTAATAAGAGATAAGGACACATTGTAGAACATCCCAAACTAAAAAAAGTATGGAAATGCCCCCAAATAACCCCAAACGACCCACCCGGTCTGGTTTAAACCAAAAATGAACATTTGTCCAAATTGGTATCGATCCGAAGGTCACGACCCTCAACTTCATATCCACAGTTGTAATAAGAGACAAGGACACATTTTAGAACATCCCAAACCCAAAAAAGTACAAAAATTCCCCCAAATAACCCCAAAAGATCCACTCCGTCTTGTTTAAATCGAAAATGAACATATGTCGAAATAGGTATCAATTCGAAGGTCACGACCCTCAACATTGCATCCACACGTCTAATAAGAGATAAGGACACTTTTTAGAACATCTGAAACCCAAAAAAATTCAGAAATGCCGCAAAACAACCCCAAACGACCCACCCTGTCTAGTTTAAATCGCAAATGAACATAAATCGAAATTGGTATGATTCGAAGGTTACGACCCTCAACTTCATATCCACACGTGTAATAAGAGATAAGGACACATTTTAGAACATCCCAAACCCAAAAAAGTATAGAAATGCCCCCAATTAACCCAAACGACCCACCCGTTCTAATTAGAACCGAAAATGAACATTCATCAAAATTGGTATCGATACGAAGGTCACGACCCTCAACTTCATATCCACACCTATAATAAGAGATAAGGACACATTTTAGAATATCCCAAACATAAAAAAGTACAGAAATGCCCCTAAATATTCCCAAACGACCCACCAGGTTTGGTTTAAACAGAAAATGAACATTTGTCAAAATTGGTATCGATACGAAGGTCACGACCCTCAACTTCATAGCCACAAGTGTAATAGAGATAAGGACACATTTCAGAACATCCCAAACCCAAAAAAGTACGAACATGCCCCCAAATAACCCCAAATGACCGACTCGCTCTAGTTCAAACCGAAAATGAACCTATGTCGAAATAGGAATTGATTCCAAGGTCATCACCCACAACATTGCATCCACACATCTAAGAAGAGATAAGGACACTTTTTAGAACGTCCAAAACCCAAAAAATTATTGAAATGCCCCCAAATAACCCCAAACAACCCACCCAGTTTGATTTAAACCGAAAATGAACATATGTCGAAATAGGTATCGATTCGAAGGGAACAACCTTCAACATCGCATCCACATGTCTAATAGGTGATAAGAACATTTTTTGGAACATGCCAAACCGAAAAAAGTACAGAAATGCCCCCAAATAACCCCAAAAGACCCACCCGGTCTGGTTTAAACCAAAAATGAACATTTGTCTAAATTGGTATCGATATGAAGGTCACGACCCTCAAATTCATATCCACACCTGTAATAAGAGATAAGGACACATTTTAGAACATCCCAAACTAAAACAAGTACAGAAATGCCCCAAATAACCCCAAACGACCCACCCGGTCTGGTTTAAACTGAAAATGAACATTTGTCCTAATTGGTATCGATCCGAAGGTCACGACCCTCAACTTCATATCCACAGTTGTAATAAGAGATAAGGACACATTTTAGAACATCCCAAACCCAAAAAAGTACGAAAATGCCCCCAAATAACCCCAAATGACCCACTCGGTCTTGTTCAAACCGAAAATGAACATATGTCAAATTAGGTTTCGATTCAAAGGTCACGACCCTCAACATCGCATCCCACACATCTAACAAGAGATAAGGACACTTTTTAGAATGTCCAAAATCCAAAAAAACTACAGAAATGCCCCTAAATAACCCCAAATGACCCACCCAATTTGATTTAAACCGAAAATGAACCAATGTCGAAATAGGTATCGATTCGAAGGTCAGGACCTTCAACATCGCATCCACACGTCTAATAAGAGATAAGAAAACTTTTTAGAACATGCCAAACCCAAAAAAGTACAGAAATGCCCCCAAACAACCTACTCGGTCTGGTTTAAACCGAAAATGAACATTTATCAAAATTGGTATCGATACGAAGGTCATGACCCTCAACTTCATAGCCACACGTGTAATAGAGATAAGGACACATTTCAGAACATCCCAAACCCAAAAAAGTATAGAAATGCCTCCAAAAAACCCAAAATGACCCACCCGATCTGGTTTAAATCGAAAATGAACATTCGTCGAAATTGGTATCGATACGAAGGTCACGATCCTCAACTTCATATCCACACCTGTAATAAGAGATAAGGACGCATTTCAGAACATCCCAAACCCAAAAAAGTACAGAAATGCCCCCAAATAAGCCCAAACGACCAACCCGGTCTGGTTTAAACCGAAAATGAACATTTGACTAAATTGGTATCGATACGAAGGTCACGACCCTCAACTTCATATCCACATGTGTAATTAGAGATAAGGCCACATTTTAGAACATCCTAAACCCAAAAAAGTACAGAAATGCCCATAAATAAGCCCAAACGACCCACTCGGTCTTGTGTAAACCAAAAATGAACATTTGTCTAAATTGGTATCGATACGAGGGTCACGACCCTCCACTTCATATCCACACATCTATGAAGAGAGAAGGAAACTTTTTAGAACATCCAAAACCCAAAAAACTACAGAAATGCCCCCAAATAACCCCAAACGACCCACCCGGTCTGGTTTAAATCGAAAATGAACATATGTCGAAATAGGAATCAATTCGATGGTCATGACACTCAACATCTCATCCACACATCTAATAAGCGATGAGGACACATTTTAGAATATCTCAAACCCAAAAAAGTACAGAAATGCCCCAAAATAACCCCAAACGATCCACCCGGTCTGGTTTAAATCGAAAATGAACATTTGTCCAAATTGGTATCGATACGAAGGTCACGACCCTCAACTTCATACCCACACATGTAATAAGAGATAAGGACACATTTTAGAACATCCCAGACCCAAAAAAGTATAGAAATGCCCCCAAATAACCCCAAACAACCCACTCGCTCTTTATTTAAATCGAAGATGAACATATGTCGAAATAGGAATCGATTCCAAGGTCACCAGCCTCAACATCGCATTCGCACGTCTAATAAGAGATAGGGACACTTTTTAGAACTTCTCAAACCCAAAAAAGTACAGAAATGCCCCCAAACAACCCCAAACAACCCACCCGGTCAGGTTTAAACCGCAAATGAACATAAGTCGAAATAGGTGTCGATTCGAAGGTTACGACCCTCGACATCGCATCCACACGTCTAAGAAGAGATAAGGACACTTTTTAGAACGTCCAAAACCCAAATAACTACAGAAATGCCCCCAAATAACCCCAAACGACCCACCTGATCTGGTTTAAACCGAAAATGAATATTTGACTAAATTGGTTTCGATACGAAGGTCACGACCCTCAACTTCATATCCACACGTGTAATTAGAGATTAGGACATATTTTAGAACATCCCACACCCAAAAAAGTACAGAAATGCCCCCAAAAAACCCCTAACGACCCACTCGGTCTGGTTTAAACCGAAAATGAACATTTGTCTAAATTAGTATGGATACGAAGGTCACGACCCTCAACATCATATCCACACGTCTATGAAGAGAGAAGGACACTTTTTAGAACGTACAAAACCCAAAAAACTACAGAAATGCCCCCAAATAACCCCAAACGACCCACTCGGTCTTGTTTAAACTGAAGATGAACATATGTCGAAATAGGAATCGATTCCAAGGTCACCAGCCTCAACATCATATCCGCACGACTAATAAGAGATAGGGAAACTTTTTAGAACATGCCAAACCCAAAAAAGTACAGAAATGCCCCCAAACAACCCACCCGATCAGGTTTAAACCACAAATGAACATAAGTTGAAATAGGTGTCGATTCGAAAGTTACGACCCTCGACATCGCATCCACACGTCTAAGAAGAGATAAGGACACTTTTTAGAATATCAAAAACCCAAAAAACTACAGAAATGCCCCCAAATAACCCCAAACGACCCACCCGATTTGGTTTAAATCGAAAATGAACATTTGACTAAATTGGTTTTGATACGAAGGTCACGACCCTCAACTTCATATCCACACGTGTAATTAGAGATTAGGACACATTTTATAACATCTCAAACCCAAAAAAGTACAGAAATGCCCCCAAATAACCCCAAACGACCCACTCGGTCTAGTTTAAATCGAAAATGAACATTTATCTAAATTGGTATCGATACGAAGGTCAAGACCCTCCAATTCATATCCACACCAGTAATAAGAGATAAGCACACATTTTAGAACATCCCAAACTCAAAAAAGTACAGAAATGCCCCAAAATAACCCCAAACGACCCACCCGGTCTGGTTTAAATCGAAAATGAACATTTGTCCAAATTGATATCGATCCGAAGGTTACGACCCTCAACTTCATATCCACAGTTGTAATAAGAGATAAGGACACATTTTAGAACATCCCAAACCCAAAAAAGTACGAAAATGCCCCCAAATAACCCCTAATGGCCCACTCGGTCTTGTTCAAACCAAAAATGAACATATGTCGAAATTGGAATCAATTCCAAGGTCACGACCCTCAACATTGCTTCCACTCGTTCAATAAGAGATAAGGAGACTTTTTAGAAAGTCCAAAACCTAAAAAACTACAGAAGTGCCCCCAAATAACCCCAAATAACCCACTCGGTTTGGTTTGAACGGAAAATGAGCATATGTCGAAATAGGTATCAATTCGAAGGTCACGACCCTCAACATTACATCTGCACAGCTAATAAGAGATGAGGACAAATTTTAGAACATCCCAAACCAGAAAAGTACATAAATGCCCCCAAATAACCCCAAACGACCCACCCGGTCTAGTTTAAATCGAAAATGAACATTTATCAAAATTGGTATCGATACGAAGGTCACGACCCTCAACATCGCATCCACACGTCTAATAAGAGTTAAGGACAATTTTTAGAACATCCCAAACCCAAAAAAATACAGAAATGCCCCCAAACGACCCACCCTATCTGGTTTAAATCGTAAATGAACATAAGTTGAAATTGGTATCGATTCGAGGTTACGACCCTTGACATCGCATCCACACGTTTAATAAGTGATATAGAAACTTTTTAGAACATCCCAAACCCCAAAAAGTCCAAAAATGCCCCCAAATAACCCCAAACTACCCACCCTATTTGGTTTAAACCAAAGATGAACATATGTCAAAATAGGAATCGATTCCAAGGTCACCAGCCTCAACATCGCATCCGCACATCTAATAAGAGATAAGGACACTTTTTTTAACATCCCAAACCCAAAAAAGTACAGAAATGTCCCCAAACAACCCCAAACAACCCACCCGGTCAGGTTTAAACCGTAAATGAACATTTGTCGAAATTGGTATCGATATGAAGGTCACGACCCTCAACTTCAAATCCACACGTGTAATAAGAGATAAGGACACATTTTAGAACATCCTAAACCCAAAAAAATATAGAAATGCCACCTAATAACCCACTCGGTCTTGTTTAAACTGAAAATAAACATATGTCGATATAGGTATCGATTCGAAGGTCACGACCCTCAACATCGCATCCACACATCTAACAAGAGATAAAGACAATTTTTAGAACATCCCAAACCCAAATAGTTACAGAAATGCCCCCAAACAACCCCAAACGACCCAGCCTGTCTGGTTTAAACCACTAATGAACTTAAGTCGAAATAGGTATCGATTCGAAGGTTACAACCCTTGTTGGGTTTGATTATTAGATAATTTGTTAATATTAAGCATGCTATCTTATACTTATAAGCATTGTGCGCATTGCATCTAATTCAATTATGAACTGTTGTGACTATGATAGTATGCTCACCATTGTATCGGGCTACGGTGCCTGGTGTGCGGGGGTCGGATTCCAATTTATTTAAATTATGAAAACTATTGTATGTCATCCTAATATGTATGTGCTGTGCTGTGTTGGTACCCCAGTACTAGATGGAATAGGACGTTGATGCACCCAGAATACCTCTCGGGACGATAGGACCTGCATATAGTATATCTGTGGCTAGGATGCTTGCTCCCTTATACTACGACCCTTGCCAACAGGGGTTTATGTGTTGGATAGTCTGAGCACCTGTGATTTGTGGAGGTGCGAGAAGCCAGGGCAGGGGTAGTGATGGCTATCGGGGTTTGCCAATGGGTGGTCATGATGGCTTCTACTGGCGCAGGTCCCTTCGTGATAATTGAGGTCTCACTGGGGCAATAGGATAAGTGACCCTCAGTGTTTTCCGAGTTATCACAGTAGCATGTACTTGACCGATAGAATTTATGTGCTAGGTGGAAAATGAATCTAACATTAGCATGCATCATTCTGTTTGATATTATTTGTGTTGTGTGCGCATTGTTAGATAAGTGTGTGTCCAACAAACCCGATTCGGTCCGGGTCAACCCGGTTCACCTTTGTATTGAACAATTATACACTGTAGTTTAATATTGTCACATGCGATATAAACTTTTTGAGCATTATGTGTCCGTAGTTATACTTAAAATGGTAGTCACGACTAGGGTTTGGGCTGGGCACCCTTATCATATGGTCATCGCATTGGGTATGCCTAGACATGTGATGTCAGGGTACAAATGCGAGTGCTCACATGTTTGATGTGTGCATTGGTGAATAATCTACTTTGTCGATTCCCTCATGTATTACTGCCAGATGTAGGAAGGGATAGACATGTGTCACCGACACCCTGTACCTGAGGGAACCCTATCACTGCAAAGTGTGATCGCATTCTTTGGTTCATCAATGACTGAGACTCAAGCGAGTCAAAGCCGGTGTTCTGGGAATGCGTGAACACTTTGTGAGTGAAGGAGTTATCCAACACGGTCACCATTGCCCGATTGGGGAACACCAAGATAGAGACTGTCTGTGCATGGTCGGATCGAATGGATCCAAGATGATTTTGGAAATGGTTTTGCAAAATTTATTTTACATAAAATGATACATTATTTATAGTTATTTCAAATAAAGTGTTTTATTGAGTTTTGCGGGACCCAATCAGATGCACAGACGCTCTTATATGGACATGTATTATGGATTGGGGTTTGGCAGTACATGTGTACATGCCTTAGATTCCATAATGATGGTGTTGATTAGGGGGGGTTGTATATGATAAATTGTTATCATATAGGGAGTTATTTGGAATTTACTAATTTAATTGGTTCTTTATTTAATTAATGGATTTGGTGCTAATTATAATTATCTATTAATAATTAAATAAAGAATCTAATTAATACTTTCCCTATTAGATTCTGCTTCTTCACCTGTGTAGCACTTTGAGTTTAAACAGAACTGCCAGACTGAGAGAGAGAGAGTCCGACTCTCACTAGCGCTCCATTAAATCTTTTTAGGATTTAATTAAATCCTATTATTATAAATAGGGGGCCAACACGTAGGAGGGAGGAGAAGCTCTCCATGTTTTTGGAGCAGACACTCTCTCTCCTACATTTTTGGTTTCTTTCTCTCCCTCTTGTGATCTCTGTTCTTCTTCTTGCTTCTCTCACCTGTGTTTGAGAGTTAGGGTTTGTAAAACCCCAGATCTATGCTGAGGAGTTTGAGGGCATCTGGGATTGGCGTGTAGAACCTTGGTAGCACCATTGGAGGTTCAGATCTGTTTGCTTGGAGCGCTCACTAGAAGAGAACCACTGTCTATTGGAGGAGCGACACCTGAGGCTCACCAGGTTAGCAGTTCTTTATTAATTCCTTCTATTCATTGATTATTAATATTTATGGGATGCGAAAGAAACTCGAATCGATTAATTTTCGCTGCGCATTCGAGTATGGGATGGATCCCTCTTGCCATGTTATGGACTAGAGACGAATTTCTCCGTCCCTATTGTGATAATTAATTTTATGGGATGCAATAGGGAGGAGAAACCCTAATAGGGATGCACCAGGGTTTCCATGGGCGACCATGGGAAACCCTAAAATTTAATGGGGCACCCATGGGACACCATGGGATAACCCAGGATGTGCAAAACCCTAATTTTTCTGTATATTGGTTTCCCTAGGGAACCATGGTTTGATTCCTGGACCGTTGTTTGACCAACAATGTGGTATCAGAGCCACCTTTCCCACCCATGAATATTAGATAATTAATGGTTTAATATGATTGTCATGAGTGGGATGCAAGTTGCACATGGGTGGTTAAAATTATGGTTGTTGTAACAACCTTCCCATGTGCACATGGGTAGTTACAAGGTTGTTAGTGTAACAACCTCCCCATGTGATGATGGATTTGGTTTGTTTGTTATTTCCAATTATTGTAACATGTATCCATGCATGATGTAATTAAATTTTTATTTAAATTTTTTTTTATCATGGTTATATGGGGGGGGGGGGGGGGGCGCACGCTGCCATGCACATGCGCACACCCTCCCCCTTTTCCTGCCTATGTGCACAAGCTAGGGCTGCTGCCTGCGGGCTGCAGCCTACAAGCTGCTGTCCATGGGCCTATGGGCAGCAGGCCTGAGGGCTCAGCAATGGGCTGCTGCCCGTTGGCCTTGGGCTTGCGGGCTGCGCAGGGAGTGCCTACAGCCTGCGCAAGTGGGCTGCATGCACCCCCCTTGTTTTCCCTCTAGTTTAATTGAAAAAAAAAAGGGAATTATTTTTCAAAATAGAATTTTACTATTTTGTTTTGTTTTTGGAGGATGATGATGGGTGAAGAGATTCCCTCTTTATCCACTTGTAATTAAAATGCGATTTTAATTTTATGGGCTTGGATACTTGTTATCACATGCGATGTGGTGGTTCAATAATTGAAGGAATCCATGTTTTAATTTTTGGTTCACTTGCTTTAATGCCCATGCATGAAATTATATTATGATATGATTATGGGAATGGCATTCTAATAAATGGATGAATTGTTTATGTATGTGATACATGGGGTAATGGGTGGATGTGATGCTTCTCTCTCTTTCTCTCTCTCCCCCTTTCTTTTTTATAAACAAATGTACTCCACCCCATGGGCAGCCCAAATGGTGAGTTGGTTTCTCTATGCGGGGTTTCTTTATTGTTATGGAAAGGAAAGTGTATAGAATTTTTCCTAGGTTTCCATTATAATTTAGAGGAGTTAGGACTCCCAGAGCATGTAGATGGTGATCCACATGTGGCGCTCAAAGCTTATGGAGATGCAAGTCACCTACTTTGAAGACGTGATTGGGCGGAGGAGATGATCGAGGTGTGGCATCCATGACATGATAAATGCACCCAAAGTTATTAGTTTTATTTTTATTGGGAGGGTTCTTTAATTGCTTCTGATAAAAATGCCGCCATCCCATAATCACTTTTAATTAATGTTGATTAATTATGTTATTTTATTCCATCCATGATATGTATGTGAGAGTTGCTTAATCCCTCTTTAATCATAATACATGTATGATATGGACTAGTCTTAATCGGTAGACATGTCCATGGCCTCCTATTGAAGATAAATGTAGAGATTGTGTGATATGCCCCACATACGCCGACAGGACATTGCTAGGACCACTATCACATTTATCTATATTTACCTCTATCGAGATACGTTAGGTTATGGATAGTGAAAGGGCACTACGACAGTGGGCCATCTTTCATGATTCCATGATTCTAACTAATGCGATAGGTAAGTACATGACTTGGGAGTGTGTCAGCCGACAGGATCTGGACATGGCACCCAGGTGGCCAAAAATATTGGTAGCCCATGAGGCGGACAGCTTAATCCACACTACCACGGTGTGTATAATAACTTCTGACAGGGTAAGTTATGCATGCAAGGGTTGTAGGTATCCAATTCATCTTTTGGGTTATGAGGGAAACCCAAATCATGAAAGACCATTGATGTGTGTGCTCAATTTATTATTTTCAATGGTCATTAATTAGCATGTGATTATTTACTTGTGCATGTGTAGATTAATATACGATGGCTGCCATTAATTCCAACCTGTTAACACTCATTGACGAATACAAACTTAATGGTACAAACTATGTCTGTTTGTACCGGAGCATTAAGTTGCTCCTAACTACTGAAGGACTGTACACAGTTCTAGATGAACAAGTTCCTCCTCAACCCGACCCGAACAATTTTGAGACAAATGAAGAGATGCAAGAGTTCCTCATGAGGGATTCCAAGGCATAACTCTATATCCTAGGATCATTGAAAAAGTCATTTGTAGACTCAATCAAGGATATACGCATTGCTGGGGGTAAAATGGATAAGCTTGTTGAATTATTCAACAGGCAGTTGACACACGCACATTCTGATGCGGTGAGTCAAATCCATAACTCCAAGATGTCCCAGGAAACTCCAGTGATGGATCATCTAATGAAAATGATCAATCTGTTTGAAAAACTGGAATCCATGGGGATTGATTTCAGCCTGCGATACAAGACTGATGTGATCTTAGCATCACTCACTTCTGCCTACGCACCTCTTAGGATGTCCTACAAGATGTTCGAGAAGGAGATGGAGCTCAGCGAGCTTGCTAATGCACTGGTAGAGGCTGAAGCGTCCTTGAAAAAGGACAAGGCTGAGGTCAATGCAACTGAGGCAAAGCCTTCTTCAAATGGGAAGAAGAAGAAAAAGGGAAGTAAGGGCAAGACCCTGAAAGCCAAGGGTGGGAAGTCTGGCAATAAAGGCAAAGGCAAGTACTTCTATTGCAAGAAAGAGAGTCACTGGAAAAGAAACTATCGTGCTTACCTAGCAACTTTGAAAGATAAGAAGCCGGATGAAACAGAGGCTACTAAAAAAGGTACATGTGATGTTCACATTCTTTATGAGTCTAATTTGTCTTTTGAACCGACCAATTCTTGGTTGGTGGATAGTGAATCCACTGTTCACATTTGCAATGATTTGCAGGGGTTCAAGGAGACAAGAAACCTGAAAAGAAATGAAGTACGTCTTCGGATGGGCACTGGAGCTGAGACCATGGCGATGGCTGTGGGAACTTTTATTTTAAATTTTAGTTCTTCTGGTTTAGTTTTAAAGGATTGCTATTATGTACCCTCTTTCAAGAGAAAGATAATTTCAGTTTCAAAACTTGTTTTGGACGGATATAGTTTTTCCTTTAATTCTAAATTGATTATTCGTCTTAATAATTCCTTTGTGGCATCTGGATATATGCAAAGTGGTTTGTATTTTTTAGATTGCCCTATTAGAACGAATGTTGTTTCAAATGTTGATTTGAAACGGAAAGCAGCTCCAGTGAACTCAACATATCTGTGGCATCTAAGATTGGGTCACATTAATGTGGACCGAATCAGTAGATTGGTGAGGGATGGGCCCTTAGAGAGTCTGAGGGTGGAACCATTCCCCACCTATGAGTCATGCCTTCAGGGCAAAATGACCAAGAAACCCTTTAGTAATAAAGGTACTAGAGCCACAGATCTGTTGGAGTTGATACACACTGACGTGTGTGGACCCATAAACATACAAGCAAGATATGGGTATGAGTTCTTTATCACGTTCACTGATGATTACTCTAGATATGGTTACATATACTTGATGCATAGAAAATCGGAAGCCTTTGATAAATTCAAAGAATTCCAAGCCGAGGCCGAAAGACAACTCGATAAACGCATCAAGTCCTTACGATCAGATCGTGGAGGGGAGTATCTATCAGATGAGTTTACAGAACATCTCATATCCCAAGGGATAGTTAATCAGCTAATTAATCTAGGCACACGACAACAAAATGGTGTATCCGAACGACGCAATCGGACCCTATTGGATATGGTCAGGACGATGCTTACTTATAGTGAGCTACCTCTTTCTTTCTGGGGGTACACTTTAGAGACGGCGATATATATCTTGAATAGGCTTCCATCTAAGTCTGTAGCCAAGACACCCTTTGAGTTGTGGAAAGAGCGAAAGCCCAGTATTCAACATCTTAGGGTATGGGGTTGCATAGCACATGTGCGAAAGCAACAGACAGACAAGTTGGAATCCAAGACTTCAAGATGCTATTTCTTAGGCTACCCCAAAGGCACGATAGGCTATTATTTCTATGACCCAGTTGACCAAAAGGTCATTGTAAGTAAACATGTCACATTTTTGAAGGAAGAAATGATAACCTAGAGGTCCGAACGAGTAATCATAAAAGAGCTATCAGATGGCTCAGAAATGTCACTTCCAGAAGTGAGACCAACTGACATACCCGCTGAAATACCAACACCTGAGGAACCTCGATGCAGTAGGAGGACTATTAGACCACCCACCAGGCTAACTCTTCTAACCGAAGAGGAAACAGTGGAAGAGTGCCACATGGTATCAGTTGAATCGGATGATGATCCGATAACATACTCTGAGGCTCTAAAGGATGTTGATGCCACTAGGTGGTTGGAGGCAATGCGCTCTGAAATCGATTCGATGCATTCCAACAAGGTCTGGACTCTAGTCGATCCACCACTTGGCGTCAAGCCTATTGGATGCAAATGGATCTTCAAGAGGAAGAAGGGCGCAGATGGAAAGGTCGAAAGATTCAAAGCGAGACTGGTGGCAAAGGGTTATACCCAGAAAGAGGGTATAGACTATAAGGAAACCTTTTCACTAGTGGCGATGATGAAATCCATCAGGATTTTATTGGCTATCGCCGCACACTTGGATTATGAAATCTGGCAGATGGATGTGCAGATTGCATTCCTGAACGGGTTCCTACAAGAGAAAATCTACATGGAACAGCCAGAGGGGTTCTCTTCCTTGGAGGAAGAAAGAAAGGTGTGCAAATTGCAGAGGTCTATTTATGGACTGAAGCAGGCTTCCAGGAGCTAGAACATCAGGTTTGATCAATTAATCAAATCGGTTGGTTTTGATCAAAACATGGATGAACCATGCGTTTACAAGAAGATCAGTGGGAGGGCAGTATGTTTTCTTGTTTTATACGTAGATGACATATTGCTGATTGGTAATGATGTAGGTTTTCTTTCATCAGTAAAATAGTGGTTATCCACAACATTTTTGCTGAAAGACCTTGGTGAAGCTAGCTATATCCTTGGGATCAAACTCGTAAGAGATCGCCAGAAAAGGATGCTAGGCTTGTTACAGCTACCTATATAGACAAAGTCCTGGCCAGATTTAGTATAGAGAACTCCAAGAGGGGAAGTGTTCCCTTGGACATGGAGTCAGTCTTTCCAGATCTCAATGTCTTGATCTCGAGACGACATTGAAGAGATGAAGAGGATTCCCTATGCCTCAGCAGTAGGGAGTCTTATGTACGCCATGTTGTGTACGAGGCCGGATATTTGCTATGCAGTAGGCATGGTAAGTTGTTATCAATCTAACCCTGGACGCGAGCATTGGAGTGATGTCAAGAATATCCTCAAGTACTTGAGAAGGACTAAGGAATATTTCTTGGTTTTTGGATCTGATCAGTTGTCAGTATTGGGATACACAGATTTGGATTTCTAAACTGACAAGGATGATAGAAAATCCACGTCTGGGATGGTATATCTAATGGGTGGAGGTGCCATTGTGTGGCGGAGTGCGAAACAAAAGTCTACGGTCGATTCTACTACTGAAGCAAAATATCTTATAGCTTGTGATGCAGCAACAAGTGTTTGGCTGAGGAAATTCCTATCAGATTTGAAGGTAGTCCCTGATCTTGTCAAGGGCCCTATTCCCCTGTTATGTGACAACAGAGGGGCCATTGCACAAGCTAAGGAGCCTAGGGCTCATCAGAGGAACAAGCACGTGCAGCAGAAGTATCACCTCATCAGAGAGATTATCCAACAGGGTGACATGAGTATCTCCAAAGTGGACACAATTGAAAATGTGTCTGATGCCATGACAAAGGGTTTGTCACCAGGAGTGTTTGAGAAACACATGGAGGGCATGGGTTTAAAATGTATGGGAAATTGGCTTTGATGTACAAGTGGGAGATTGTTATACAAGTGTGTGTCCATCAAACCCGGTTCAGTCCAGTTCAACCTGGTTCACCTTTGTATTGAAAATTTATACATTTTAGTTTAATAGTGTCACATGCGATATAAACTTTTTGAGCATTATGTGTCCATAAGTTATACTTAAAATGGTAGTCACAACTAGGGTTAGGGCTGGGCACCCTTATCATATGGTCGTCACATTGGGTATGCCTAGACATGTGATGTCAGGGTACGAATGCGAGTGCTCACATGTTTGATGTGTGCATTGGCGAATAATCTACTTTGTCGATTCCCTCATGTATTACTGCCAGATGTAGGAAGGGATAGACATGTGTCACCGACACCCTGTACCTGAGGGAACCCTGTCACTGCAAAGTGTGATCGCATTCTTTGGTTGATCAATGACTGAGACTCAAGCGAGTCAAAGCCGGTGTTCTGGGAATGTGTGAACACTTTGTGAGTGAAGGAGTTATCCAGCACGGTCACCACTGCCCGATTGGGAAACACCAAGATAGAGACTGTCTGTGCATGGTCGGATCAGAATCTGGATCCAGTACCGTTTTGGAAATGGTTTTGCAAAATTTATTTTACATAAAATGATACATTAATTATAGTTATTTCAAATAAAGTGTTTTATTGAGTTTTGCGGGACCCAATCAGATGCACAGACGCTCTTATATGGACATGTACTATGGATTGGGGTTTGGCAGTACATGTGTACATGCCCTAGATTCCATAATGATGGTGTTGATTAGTGGGGGGGTTGTATATGATAAATTGTTATCATGTAGGGAGTTATTTGGAATTTACTAATTTAATTGGCTCTTTATTTAATTAATGGATTTTGTGCTAATTGTAATTATCCATTAATAATTAAATAAAGAATCTAATTAATACTTTCCCTATTAGATTCTGCTTCTTCACCTGTGTAGCACTTTGAATTTAAACAGAACTGCCAGACTGAGAGAGAGAGAGTCAGACTCTCACTAGCGCTCTATTAAATCTATCTAGGATTTAATTAAACCCTATTATTATAAATAGGGGACCAACACGTAGGAGGGAGGAGAAGCTCTCCACATTTTTAGAGCAGACACTCTCTCTCCTGTGTTTTTGGTTTCTCTCTCTCTCCCTCTTGTGATCTCTCTTCTTCTTCTTGCTTCTCTCACTTGTGTTTGAGAGTTAGGGTTTGTGAAACCCTAGATCTGTGCTGAGGAGTTTGAGGGCATCTAGGATTGGCGTGTAGAACCTTGGTAGCACCATTGGAGGTTCAGATCTGTTTGCTTGGAGTGCTCAGTGGAGGAAGAACCACTGTCTATTGGAGGAGCAACACTTGAGGCTCACCAGGTTAGCAGTTCTTTATTAATTCCTTTTGTTCATTGATTATTAGTATTTATGGGATGCGAAAGAAACTCGAATCGATTAATTTATGCTGCGCATTCGAGTATGGGATGGATCCCTCTTGGCATGTGATGGACTAGAGACGAATTTCTCCGTCCCTATTGTGATAATTAATTTTATGGGATGCAATAGGGAAAGAGAAACCCTAATAAGGATGCACCAGGGTTTCCATGGGTGACCATAGGAAACCCTAAAATTTAATGGGGCACCCATGGGACACCATGGGATAACCTAGGGTGTGCAAAACCCTAATTTTTCTGTATATTGGTTTCCCTAGGGAACCATGGTTTGATCCCTGGACCATTGTTTGACCAACATCCCCTTTGCTCCCTCACTAGCCAGTGTAGCTAACCCCATTGTACAACCACTTTTTAGTTATATACAAATAGCCTCTTGACGAGCACCGTTGGATGCGAATCAAGTGGAGTTGATGACCGTGGCTTGGATGTAGATGTACACCCAAGGATTTGTGCCATTAGGCAATTGTTTATTATTTAAATTCTATTTTCATTCCACAACCATGTATAGACTGTATGTTTATTTATAGGGAGAGTAATAAATGGTTACTTATGTTAGAATTGCTATATGTATTATCATTAGAGAACCAATGCTCTATAATTTCACATAATTGAATCTAATTTCGCTTCCTTTAACTCTGTAATTGGAACGATTTATTCCTTTCGGTACGTTCCTTTCTGTCGTCATATGGTGATGATAGGGTGGACTATGGCTCAGGACACTGTAACTGCGATCCTGGTAGGTGTTGGGATGATGTGTGATTGTCCCAGTTATACCCCTATGTGGAAAAATATCTTACATCAGGATAGGGGCGTGACAGAGTGGTATTAGAGCGATGATGCTCTGCACCGACCACAGTCTGGACGTAATCTCTTGATTTACTCTCCACAACTAGGTTCTAAATTAAAAATCTCAAGAACATAAATGGTTTTGTGCAGACTTAGGGAGAAGACTGATTGGAGTGAAAATAAGAATCTAGATGATAATAGGCAACATGGAACCTAGAGTTGAAAACATAGGTTTGGAGATATAATTATATATTTGATTGGGCGAGTCTTAAATAGATACTAGGCGGTTATATATATGTTATAATTTACGCTCAGTATTATATTAATTTCACCAACCATAATAATCTACAATGATTTAAAAGAGGGAATAACTTATACATGTATATATGTAAGCACTAAATGCAACTTTTCCAAAGAATTTAATGTTCCTAGGTAGAATTAGTGTTCTTCACCATTTGACGCCTGTGACTCTATTCTGCTCAACTCAGATTTCGAATCCAACCATGATTGTATCATTCCCTGTTTGGGCATGATTATGCCCTCTCCCAACCTAAAACACCAGATTCCACCTGTTCAACCTAAAATACCTGATGGTAGTTACGCAAGATCTACATTCATCTATTAATTCTGAAGGTTTCCAAAGTTTTCCTAGATTGTTCACGAGGTTTGATCAAAAGAAAGGAAAAAGAAATACAAGAAGCTAAAGGAAAAGAGTAAATGAAATAGTTCCACAAATTACCCCCCAGGGCCAAGAGACTGAAAGAGCTGATCTGATAGGATGATTTCCGAAGATTTTGGAGGAAGATCAGAATTAGTCACTGGCACTGGCTTTACCATGGCCAAGGAAGAAATTGATGTTGTCTATTCCACGCCCCATATCCAACATACGCCAAGCCTGGGCATTTAGTTGCTTCCTGATCCTGTTGAAGCCATCTGCCACCCGCACACCCAGCCGCTTAAGGGCCATTGATAAGTCATCACCTTTTTCCGTGATCTTTACAGTACCTGCTGCAGTCGGGTTAGGACTCTTGAGCTCAGAATCGACCTCACTGTCATCTTCCTCACCATCTTTGATTCCTTTTCCTTTACCTTGCTGAATCGGTCCTCCTACACTGTCATAAATAGGGTATAGATTCATCTCTTGCAAGGTGTTGAACCCAATAGGCTCCCTAGTGCTTGACTTCCTAGGTTCTTGATCATGGTCAACCTCGAAGCAGAGGAAAACCCAAGTGAGTAATCGACCGTAGGGCAACGCATGAGTTCGGGTGGAATCCATAATAGTGCAATCCATGTGCTTCATGATTATGTAAGGAAGACAAACAGGTTGGCCAGTGTAGAGGGAGTGAGCCAATAGTGCAGACATCAGAGGAGGGTGTGTGCTACTTGCCTTGGAAGGAACCAGATTTGTTTTGGCAATGAAAGTAAGGACTCGCTGGCAAGGAGGAAACTTGGAGAGATCCTTATTCTTCTTGTATCTGTTGTTTGTTAACACTTGAAACAACTCTTTGCTCTCTTCTGGGCGCAGGCTTTGATCTGGGCGGCCATCTGAAGGATAGTAAACCTTTCTCCCTTCTGCCGAAACATCAAGGATGATTCCCAATTCTTCAGTTGTAAAACTGATGGAAACCCCCTTTACTACTGTAGATAGTCTGAGATCACAATCATCTCCCTCTGACAGCAGCAATTTTGAGTAGAACTCTCTAATTAGAGTAGGGTAGTAGAACTCATGCAGAACTAGCAAGTTGGACCACTCCAACTTCTCGAACCTAGTCTCCACCTGATATGCCATCATTTCCTCAATGGTTATGTCCCTTTCTACGAGGATTCTTCTACAGAAAAGATGTCCCCGGGAATGTCCCTCAGCCCCTACATGAGCCAACTGAGTCGCCCAGTGTGTGGTAGGAATGGTAAACACAATTGCAGTGTCCCTCTTTCTTTTAGGAGTCATGAGGTTCCCTGCACACATGAGACAACACCAAGTATAGTGGCAACAAGGTAAGCCAAAATGGGGTAATGATGTATGTGATTGGTAAATAAATTGGAGAAATAAAATGCCTAGTTAATGTGGGAATCATTGGATGAAGAGAGTGATCAGTGGGAAATAGAACATGGATACCATGAGAAATGTGTTTGAAGCAAAGAAAAGGAGACAAGACTGATACACAAATGAAATTCAGGTGAAAACCCTAATGCTTGGGTGTGAAGGGACGAGAACAATGTGGATGATATATGTAATTGGCTACTTTACATCCCAACAATGCCAAACAAACAAGTTATGGAGTGGAATACACCAATTGAGGCAAGAATCAATTGCTGAGAGAAGAAAATGAATACTAAGGATTGTGCAAGTAACCCAATAATAACAATGCATTTGGGAGTACACTAAGAGGATGAACTATCGAGAGAAGGAGATAGACTCCACGAATTTTATTTACTATTATGCAATGTATAAGAAGTGTACTTAGTGGCATGTCAATGAGGTGATTTGGTAAAAGCCTAGAAGCATGTAATGGATTAAATAGGATCTTGAAGGTTTCTCAAAGTATGAGGAATTGAAGAGTTATCTCAATCAAGCCTAGAACCAATCTAAGATAACTAACTAAGCAATGTTAAACAATCTCTAAAATGCTTAAAAGAATGCAATAATCAAATCGAAAGTCATTCCTATAGTGGCATTGATAGTTAGAGCACGATTCCCAACCCAAGGACTCAAGTTTAGATCGACTTTGGCATGAACATGGTGTATGTGGCCATAAGAATGCAAGCAAAGTCAAGACATGATCATATTTGGAGTAAACCACCACAAATCCAAGGAGAAATGAAGGAGAAGATGAAGAAACACAAGCAAAATCTCTCAATGAGAAGAATAGAGAATTGAAAGGAAAATGGAGAAGAAGAATTTTACCTTAAACAAGTAGGAAGTGATCTTTGAGGCTTGAAGTTGCAAAGAATCTCCTCTAGGCAGTTGTAGAGCCTTTCTCCTCTCCCTACGGTTGTGTTTTCTTTGGAGCCAAAGTGATTTTTGAAACTCACGGTTCTGTTTTTGCTGAGATTTCTCGAACGGACGAATGAACGGAATCAATTATCGTGACTCCGTTCACCAATCCGTCCCGCCTAGAATTTGAAAAGTCATTGATCGTGTCGTTAACCGGTCAAAAATAAAACCTTAGATTAATCTAGCCAGTAGCATGTAAGGGGTCGATCTATAGGAAACTAGAAGGCTAAATTACTAAGATGATAAGATGAAAATAATGAAAATTAAATTGCAATAAATCTGATTTTTAAAACTATGAATGAAAGTAACAAATCTGAGCTAACAAGGATATGCAAATACGGGAGAAGACTATCTTTAGGGTTTGAATCCCTAATGGATTGCTATTCAATTCGGTTGCATGCTTCGGTTTATTATAACCACAGGCCTAATAATACCACAGAATGTAGAGTTTCTCCTAGGTATGAACTATCTTAACGAGTACTATCGTCCTTCACCTATAGGGCTTGGTACGCTTAGTTCGTTCAGCTATAATCCATCATCGGTACAACCACATAAGAACAAAATACCATTGCTTGAATGAAAAATAATGAATCACAGAAATAGAATTTTTCAACTAAATACATCAATAAAAATCATCCAAACAGGGATGGGGTCTCAACATCAAGCCATCAAGAATGCAAACCAGAATTTTCAATAGCAAACACCATTAGTTCATCTACACCTAAAGACAGAGGGAACTTAGCCAATCATGGTGCTAAGAGACAAAGGGTAGCAATGGTGACGATGATCCATGGAGATGAAGCTGCTGGAACTGTGATCCTCCTCCCCTTGCTGAACCAAAATCCAAAACAAAAAAAAAATAACAAAAGAAGAAAGTGGAAAACTAGAGAGAAGAAGAAGAGAAGAGGGCACGGCTGCCTATGGAATAGCATGGGAATTAGAATCTGTCCATGGGTTTTATATCTATTGGTGTTTAAAAAAGAAATCTAATAATAAAACCAAAGAAAAATAAAGCATGAGAAAAGTCGGATATCCCTCCTGTCTCCAAACAAAATAAAAAAATAAAGCATGAGAGATAGAGAGAATGAGGGATATATGGAATCCGTGAGGGATTTGGATAGAAGAGATATAAGAGGAGGGATAGAGAAGTGGAATAGGATTAGGAAAGGTGGGACCCGTGAGGGATTTGAGAGGGAGAGGGAGAGGGAGCGAGAGAATTGAAGTTGGAGAGATAGATAAAACCGTAGTAGATGAGAGAGATATATTAGGGAGGAGAGAGAGAGTTTAATCCAAATTATCAATTTTGATCAAAATTCTCTTTTTGAAAATATTTCTCATTCCTGTCCCCGAGTGGCCCTAATCCGAGAATTAAAGTTGCTCCAATTAATATTCTGGATGGTATGAACCCAATATCGGATATCTTCTGAAAATTTCTCAATTTTATGAAATTATGATTATGCCCTTGGATCTATAGTGAAACTTCATCGCATGAATGGACTCCAAAACCAATGCGTACTTTTAATGCAATACGTCCATCTTGCTCAGAATTCAGCTCTCTTCGTAATCATGAAAAGAAATCAGTCCACTTTACGTGTAAATTAGAAGATATGATGCCTGATAGTCTAGAATCGCATAACATACCCCTGTACCCTGAAAAAGACATAAAATACCCAAGGTAGCTCCATTCTAAGCAGATAAAATGCATAATTAAATGGAATCATTTCACACATAAATGTGCTCTTCAAATACCCCCACACTTAGATTTTGCTAGTCCTCGAGCAAAAAGAAAATAAAGAAAACAAAAAAAACCTAACTCACTTTCGTAGGAATCACGGTTGCACTTAGCATATGCAACAAGCCTTTAAACCCCTAGATTACCCCTAGTGGACGAGTTTTGTCTCGTGAGTATTTGTAAGGAATATACACACAAAATTCATGATTGCAAGTTTAAATTTTGACAATGGGTAAGAAGCACACACCAAACTCGAAACTAAGATGCCCTACTTAAGATCAAAAAGACAAAGGAACCCCAACACTTGAGCTCTTTATTACCCAGTGTTGATTCTAGCAGCAGTTACACATCCTAATTAGGGAATCTCCCCATATCTTCTAAACACCACCTTACTTAAGGTAAGACCACTCATGACGTTGAGGGCACCAAGGACTTTAGGCTTTGGAGCATTTTTTACCATACAATTGCACCAAGGCAATGACATATCTTTCTCTTTTTTTTTTTTTCCCCCACAATGAACACCATTTGTTACTCCACTACTGTTCCTCAAATGCCATGTAGGGTTACTACACAAGACACCCGAGCTACTTGGTAGCTTTGTTTCTTACATATATCCACAAGGATAGTGATGCTAGAGTTCTTTTTCAGAGGTTTCACCCCAAGGAGTGTCGATCAAGTCACCTCGCTTTCTGAGGCAGAGTGCCTTGTCTAGCTCCAAGGAATTCAACTCTTACTTTTATTTATTTCTCTTTTTTTTCTATTACGTGATTCTCAGATCTGTGCAATGTTCTGGCTTTTTAAGCTTTCTAGAAGGCTCATGTAACGAGCTTTAAGCCAACCACTCCCAAGCCAGATGGCTTTAGGGGATTGAGTGTGAAACACTCATCGGGCTTACTCACTCGAACCAAAAAGGCTACAAGCCCGAACTGGATTCAAGAATTCTAGTAATAATAACCTAACTGGTCACTCCAACCGTTTTATGTGAGACTCCGGGCTTGTGGCCTAGATGCCTCGGTTACTAAGTTGAAGCAACAGAACTAAACTCTCATGTTGATTTTTTTTATTTTTTATTTTTATGTCACACCAAAACTAAACTTGGTCTCAGCTCCTAACCAAAAGCTCAAAGAAACACAAGAGAGCCAAGTGGTCTGTCCCTTCGACAAGATGGGGCTCTGATTGTCTTAGTCAAAACCCACCTTAGGATAAATACTAGCTACTATCCTCTCCACAGGGTTTTCATTACTTCAGATTAGGGTTCCTAAGTTTCTCTCTCCCGCGTTTCGCATCAAAGTAACAGGGAGACATGTAATGTCACACCCCAAACCACCCCCTAGGAGGATTGGGTAGGTGACCCGAATTGCGTAATGGCAATCCGCCAAATCTCACGGATCTAGAAACAGTGCTTACATTCATGAACCAATATCCACATCTTAACCATAAGTAAGATTAGAGTAATGCAGGACACCTACAATTTAAAAGTAAAAAGGAAGCATAGCGATATGGGAAATGGTGTTAATATATACACATAGAAACTTGTTTGTTACATTTCCCAGCACACACAATCCACAACATAAGAAAACATAAGCTGATAAGTACAGTACTACATACATGACTATATATAGGGTTAGGGCACCCAACCCCAAAAAGGAAGAAAGAAAAGAAAAACAACTAAAACTGGTCCACGGTCAAAATAGGAAACCTCCTGACAAAACAAAAAGGAGTTCCCAGCAAAAAACATTAGAAGCACTACTTAACGGTCTTCATCCACGACCTCCAAGAAAGTACGTAGAATCGGTATAACCTCCGTTGGGATCCATACCAACATCATCATACACACCAGGACTCTCCTCCTTGAGATAGCCCGCCATTGCCACAGCGGCATCAACCTATAAGATCATCTAAGAAGAGACCAAAATATAATAGAGTATGAGCCCCACCGTGCTCGTGAGCAAATAACATCCATCATGCATGCATATGCAATCACAATCCACAGTTCACATGATCTACATGATATGCAAGCCCAGATTTTATTATTAGCCACCTAACAATACAACTAAGTTTGATCTATGCCACTACAATCCCCAATACATGTATCCCTGTTGTGGTCTTGGTTACCCCTTCCCGCGATACACCCATTGAGTTGTCAGAGAGGACCAGTCGGCCCCAGCACACTAGTCCTTGGTCAGCCCAACCAACCCTCTGTGATTATCCAGGGGGACAACCGTTTCTTCCCTCATGCACAATTCCGGTGTTCTTTTATTTATGCATCATTCCGGTGTTCTTTTATTTATTTTTATTTTTTTCACTCCCTGATAACTGTCCCCACAGGCATCCAACACCTTAACCCCTGTTAGCAATGGTTCGTAGCACGGGTGATGAAACTCTAGCCCCATGTCTGTATGGCATCGTATGAGTCAAGTGGTGTCAACCGTACCCCATAATACGGGCTACCACAAGCCCCATTTCCAAGCCGAGTATGACATCTAGTCTAGCAATCACAATCATCATATAGAATTCACAGTGTTGATCAACAACAGACATTATGCAGTGATTTGAGTAACTTGAATTGTAAGTAAATAACATAGCATTCATGATTCAATTATTAATAGCCGGCATCAGATCATAATTACATTTACACATACGATAGTATTATTCACTCACCAGAACTTGGCTCTAGGTACTCA
Source organism: Telopea speciosissima (assembly GCF_018873765.1). Classification (NCBI taxonomy): domain Eukaryota; kingdom Viridiplantae; phylum Streptophyta; class Magnoliopsida; order Proteales; family Proteaceae; genus Telopea; species Telopea speciosissima. The sequence continues at coordinate 37,592,968 of NC_057922.1, read as the reverse complement.
GCCACAGATTCAATTCCAGCTGTTGTCTGATTGTTGCCCTCGAGCACGGGATCAAGTCCTAAACATCAAAATCAAATAGTGTTTTATTCAGTTATTGGCCCTACACTGGTGTCCTAGGGTTACCCTATCTTACTTGGTTGACCCGGGGTTTAGTTGGTCTCATTTGAAAATACCGGGCTTTGCACGGGGTCTTAGGTCATGTCCCGGTGCATGGGCCAGTGCCTAGGGCATAGGGGCAATTTGGTCATTTACAGTGCCCGCACCTGGCTCCAGGCCAGATTTGGTCCCAATATAGTTTATGTCATAATACACTGCTGTCCAACTTAGGACAGTGCAGCAAAACCAATCACAGCAGTGCACAGTCACCTGCGGGGCCCACTTAGGGTTCCAAACTAATTTTCACCTATTGACAAATGTGGGGGAAGGTCATTTTTGTCATTTCCCACATCCCACAGTGTCCAAGAATCAAAGCCAACAAGAAATTACACTTCTGCCCCATTATTCCAGAAAGATTCCTTCACTGGGCGATGGCTCTGGGCCTTGTTGCATCGCCCAGTGCCTGCAATCGACAGCAGGGCTGAGTTCCCTAGGCTGGGCTTTGCAGGGCCATGGGTCTAATGGATCCTCTGCATGTTGGGGTGGTTGGGTAGCCCTAGTGGTGGTCTACCATTTGCCATAGGCTGATCGCACGGTAAATCCACTATCAGGCTGGATTTGGCTGCCCAAATAACCCTGATGAATAGTGTTCAGGGTTTTGCAAATTTGAGAACTTGAGATTCAGCCACATGCATGGCTGGATATGCATGTCCAGTAGGGTTTCAGGGCTGCAACCACCTAGGGTTTGGTCTCTGCAGCCTTGGCTTGCAATCTGGGCTTCAATCCAGTAGCCAGAAGGGGATCTGGGCAGTGCAACTATGCACAGCCAGGATTCGGCCATGGCAGCAGCATAACACAATGTTGATTTTCATAGAAAAACCTAGATCTACCATGCACAAGGTCTGCATGGCTGATCTGGACCAAGACTAGGCAAACCCTAGCTTGTCTGGGCTGCCCAATGTTGCAAAAAATGCAGGAAACAAGGAGGGAAAATGGAACCAGCAGGTGTACATAGGGTTTTTATACTTGGATATGCAGGAGAGAAAGCTCGGATGGGTGGCAGCAGCTCCCTCCTCTTCCTCCTTCTTCCTTCTTCTTCTTCTTCTTCTTCCTTTCTCTCTCTTCTTTCCTCTCTTCTCTCTTTCGGATTCAGTTCTGTCAAGGGTTCTAAATGAACCCAAAGGCCTCCTATTTATAGCCAAAAGCCAACTAAGGCCTGTTTGGCAATAGTCCTCTCTTTTAAAAATTGATTTTTGGAACTGATTCTGTTCAGTTCAGGGCTCTCTGGTGGGGTCCACACGGAACCAGGGATATGAGGTGGTCCCTCAGAGTCCCCTCTATCAGTGGAGGGTGCCTATGGTCAAGTTGGGTGGTCCCCATAATTATAATAATTAAATATATGCAAAAACAACCACTGGGCGATGTCACTGGGCCTTGCTGCATCGCCCAGTGCAAGGCCCAGTGAATTCCAGCAGCATGATTTCAAAAGGGAATTGCACAGGGGTTTAACCCTGGGTTATGTTACTATCCCCACATGCCCACCATGAGTTTTTACATGATTTTTCAGAGGTGGGTCCCACCATTTTAGGGAGGAGAGAGATTACCTGGGATCCAAGTCATACATCAGTCTGTGAGTTGTGCAAATGCAGGGGTCTGCTATCCATCTTCTAACAGGTATATAGGGAAACCTGTTCAAAGCATTTTCATTGATCTCATTGAGTGGAGTGATGCTCCATAGTGATCCTGGTGGCCTGGCCAGGGGTTCCTGCACTTCAGTCAGATTCTAGCCATTCAGGGTGTAGGGTTTGACATTTCTCCCTACCTTATAAAAATTTCATCCTCGAAATTTGCTTACCTAGTAATCCGAAGAGTTGAGGATACTTCTCCCTCATTTCTTCCTCACGCTCCCACGAAGCTTCTTCTACTGGGTTATTTTCCCATCGAACCTTCACGAAAATGACGGTGCGGTTTCGGAGGTTATGCTCCTTTCTGTCCAATATCTCTGTGGGGTGCTCTTCATAGGTCATATCCACGTCCAACTATTCAGGTTTAATTGATAATACATGCGTCAGATTATTTATGTATTTTTATAGCATTGACACATAAAAAACATCTTGGACGCCTGATAAAGTTGGTGGTAGAGCCAGCCTATATGCTACGAGTCCCACTCTATTTAGAAATTCATATGGACCAATAAATCTTGGGCTCAACTTGACTTTCTTGTTGAAGCGCAGCAGTCCTTTGGTTGGAGACACTCGAAGGAATACTTTTTCTCCGATCTCAAATTTAATATGTTTCCTTCGATTATCCATATAACTCTTCTGTCTCGACTGGGCTGCCTTGATCTTCTCTCTTATGACATCCACTTTGTCGCATGTCGCTTGTATCATCTCAAGTCCAAGATACTTCCGCTCACCAACTTCATCCCAATAGAGCGGAGTTCAACACTTCCTGCCATAGAGTGCTTCGAACGGTGCCATGCCAATGGTGGAGTGGTAACTGTTATTGTATGCAAATTCCACCAGTGGTATGTGAGCATCCCAACTGTCATTCATTTCCAAAACACAGGCTTGGAGCATATCCTCCAGAGTCTGAATGGTTCTTTCTGATTGTTTGTCTGTTTGTGGATGGAAAGCTTTACTAAGATTTAATTGAGATCCCAATGCCTTTTGTAGACTTCTCCAAAACCTTGAGGTAAATCGAGGGTCTTTGTCAGACACAATACTGACAGGCACGCCGTGTAAGCGGACTATGTTGTCAATGTAGATCTGGGCAAGCTTTTTCATCGGATAACTTATTTTAATCGGTATGAAGTAAGTTGCCTTTGTCAGTCCGTCTACGATCACCCAAATTGCATTCATGCCCTTCCTGGTGTTGGGCAGATTTGTTACAAATTCTATGGTGATTCTTCCCCACTTCCACTCAGGTATGGGAAGTGGTTGCAAGAGTCCATACAATCGGTGTCTTTTCACTTTTATTTGTTGACAGGTAAGGCACTTGGACACGTAGATTGCTATGGTCTGCTTCATTCCAATCCACCAATAATATTTCTTCAAGTCATAGTACATCTTTGTACTTCCTGGGTGGATAGTATAGGGTGAGCTGTGCGCCTCTTTAAGAATCCGGTCTTGGACATCAAAATCCTCAGGCACGCACAGTCTATCCCAAAACTTCAATGCTCCATCTTGGGCCAGTGTAAAGTCCGGGTCCTTGTGGACAGCTTGTTGAATCTCCCAAATTATTTTGGCCAGCTCAGGGTCCAATGGTTATTTCGTAATTATCTCCTCTCATATCGATCGTTGTAGATCCATTGCTGCTAATTGCATAGCCGCTTCTTCGATCATGAGTTCCAGATCAAATTTTTGAGCTTCCTCTATTAACTGATCACTTACGACTAATGATGCGAGGGACGTAGTCTGAGATTTTCCACTTAATGCATCTGCCACAACATTGGCTTTACCAGGGTGGTACTAGATTTCACAGTCATAATCCTTTACCAATTCCAGCCACCGCCTCTGTCTCATGTTCAGTTCCTTTTGGGTGAAGAAATACTTTAGGCTTTTGTAATCACTAAAGATTTCACTCTTTTCTCCGTACAGGTATTGTCACCATATCTTCAATGCGAAGACTACCACTGCCAATTCTAATTCGTGCATGGGGTAGTTCTTCTCGTGTTCCTTCAGTTGCCTAGAGGCGTATGCGACTACTTTTCCTCTCTGCATCAGGACGCCACCTAAGCCTGTTCTAGATGCATCCGTTCATACCACCATTCCTTCGGTTCCATCAGGAATGGTCAAAACTGGAGCTGTTACTAATCGATCTTTCAATTCTTGAAAACTCTTCTCGCATGTCTCATTCCATTCAAACTTAGTACCCTTCCTCGTGAGTTTTTTCATGGGCGCCGAGATGCGCGAGAAATTCTCAATGAATTGGCAATAATAACCAGCCAATCCCAAGAAACTTTGGATCTCCGTGGCATTCTTTGGAGTTTCCCATTTGAGAACTGCTTCCACCTTGTCAGGGTCTACTTTGATGCCGTCTTTGGTGACAATATGTCCCAGGAAACCAATTTGGTTGAGCCAAATTCGCACTTACTGAACTTGGCATAAAGTTGGTGTTCTCGTAGGCACTGTAACATGAATGTAAGATGTTGCGCATGCTCTTCCTCACTCTTGGAGTACACCAGGATGTCATCAATGAACACTATGACAAACTTATCCAGTACGTCATGGAATACTCTATTCATCATATCCATGAACGCTGTCGGGGCGTTGGTTAGTCCAAACGACAATACTAAAAATTCATAATGTCCGTATCGAGTTCGGAACACCATTTTATGGATGTCACCGCTCTTGGTCTTCAGTTGATGGTATCTTGACCTAAGATCAATCTTGGAGAAAACTCTTACTCGTAGCTGATCAAAAAGGTCGTCGATACGTGGCAATGGGTATCGATTCTTGATTGTCAACTTATTCAACTCGTGGTAGTCGATTCACAACTGCATGCTTCTATCTTTCTTCTTTACGAATAGCACAGGTGCTCCCCAGGGTGACACACTGGGTCGAATAAATCCCTTCTTCAGCAGATCTTGAAGTTATGTCTGCAACTCTTTTTAATTTGACTGGCGCCATCCTGTATGGTGCCTTAGATATCGACACTGCACCAGGAATCAGATCAATCGCGAACTCTATATCGCGGTCCGGTGGCAACTGTGTCAGATCTTCTGGAAATACATCAGGAAATTCTCTGACAATGCGAAGGTCCTCCAAGGGTTTTATCTTCGCCATCACAGTGGCCAAAAAGCCTTGGCATCCATTATCGAGCAACCTTTGCACCTAAAGTGCGGATAATGTTATTCATCTGGACTTCCTCCTCGATTTACTTTGATAGGTGAATTCTGACCCATCTTCTAGTTTAAACTTTATCTTTTTCTCTGCACACATGATGTTTGCATCATAGGCAGACAGCCAATCCGTACCTAATATCATGTCAAAATCATTTATATCCATTTTTATCAATCGTGCGGTTAGTCTCTTCCCACAGATTTTGATCTGACAGGGGTCATAAACCTCTTTCAAACTCACGACACTCCCTATCGGCGTACTGACTATTAACTCGTGCCCGATGTCCCTTGGTTGATCTTCCATCTTACTCGCAAAGGTTGAGGAGATGAAAGAGTGGGTTGCGCCCAAGTCAAATAATAATTGTGCGGGTATGGTTGAGACATTCAGGGTACCTAGGGTTTGTAGGTAATTTAGGTTTCACGAATTAAACCAGTTATTCTCTATAATTTACAGTGTTCGACCACTTACCTGTCATTACGTTGGGGTTTGCCTCAGCCTCTTCATTAGTCAGAGCGTACACCTTTCCTTGCGTCCAATTGTCATGCGGTTAGAATGGCTTAGCGTAGGGCTGATTAAATGAATTGTTGCCGTATCCACGCGATTTGCAATCTTTGGCCATATGCCCTTCCTTGTTGCATAGATAGCATTTGAAAGGTAGAGCTCCAGGTGTTGAGGCCTTGCTTACTTGACTTGTTGCTGGTTGAGCTGGCGAAACTGCTATCGTCGCTTAACTCGTAGTAGGTTGAGCAGATCGAGTAAATGTATGACGAAAAGAATTCTGACCTACACTCGACCTACGATACAGAGTTGGAGTAGGGCTTGAACTTGTTCCTCGATAAACCTTATTTGGCCAACCATAGGTTTGGAAATTATTCGACCTTTTGTTCAAACCAGGCGATGTCACAGTCTTTTCTTTCTCTTTTTACTTGAATCGATCCTCCATTGTCTTTGCCTTATCAACCATTTGAGCATAATCTCGAATATCCATGATTGACAAAACTGATCCAATCTCAGTTTTGAGTCCCTTCTCAAATTTCTTGGCCTTACTAACTTCCCCTTTCAAGTGCTCAGGAGCAAAGTAGAACAGATCTTCAAACCGCTGTTGGTAATCTAGTACTGACTTGTTCCCTTGCACCAGTACGATGAATTCTGCTTCCTTTCTATCCTTGAAACTTTCGGGAAAGTAGTTCTTGAAGAAAACTTCTTTAAACTGTTCCCATGTGGGGTTCAGGTGTGTAGCTTCCAAATTAGGTCTCGTGGCTTTCCACCAAGCTTCGGCTTCATTTTGTAACTGATAACCAGCACAAATAATCTTTTGCACGTCCGTGCACTCGAGTACTTCAAATGCCTTTTCTAGGGCACTGATCCATCGGTCCGACTGCATTGCCTCTGATGTTATTTTAGAAAATGTAGGTGGTTGGAGTTTCTTGAACCTTTCCATAACCTTGGCTGTAGAATTTTTCGCTAAGTGTTGAGGCACAGGTGGTGGAAACAGTACGGGTCAATTAGGTGGTGGTGGTGCAGCACGTTCGTGCATCATAGTTGCAAACTGTGTAGACATCTGACCAAGCAACTCCTGTTGTCGTTGCATGGTTCGCATCATCGTGGTCATGAACGCAGTCACGTCGTCGGCTGCCACACTTGGCTGAGGTGCTACTGCAATAGCTTGTGCAGCCGCTGGTGCTCCTGATGAAGCAGGCGATGCCTTAGAGTTTTGAGCCTCAGTTTCCTTGGGCAGTTTAACCTTCGGTACAATTCTAGGTTGTTTACCCTTACGACCTCCACGAGAACTTCTAGTGTTGACCATTGTTGCTTCTCTGAAAAGAGGAGCGTGTTCAATATTCCAATTTCATCTATGTGGGTAAATAGTTGTTTTTTAACTTAAGCAGGTTCAAATTCAGTCCACAGTTCCAATGAGTAGCATGAGTCATACCAGAAAAGGTGGAATTTGTTTGATTCTTTATCTCAGTTTGTTAAGTGATGTGTTTCATTGAATGCTTTGTGTTTCTCTGTCTTATGCATTTTATGAGTCAATATGCTATACATGGCACTAATGGAAAATTTTAGATTTTCAAATAAAAAGCTTTTAGTTAATTACCTGACCTAGCAGGCAAGCATCTCCAGCTTCTTCCCGGTCTCAAACTCTAGTGCCAGTAGAAATTCTATGTCAACTATCACCTCTCCAGCTAGACTCAGAAAATGCTCCCGATCCTCGGGTCCACTAATGGCTGCAATAGCCAAGTAAAAGTCCAGTCGACTCTCAGCCTGGGGTAGTACTAACCGTATCCATCTCAGTCTCTCTCGTAAATGTCTAATATAAAGCATGATGCTGGGGTTACCAGCCTCAGTCAACTCACTGGTCCTGTCAGGCAACATGGTTCTAAGCATTAGGACATACTTAATTAAAAGAATTAAGTACACAACTATTGGAAACTTAAATAACCATAACACCAACATAACAGATTCTTGGGTTGGCTCAAGGTACCTTAGTGTCTACATCTTCGATTGGCTATGAGCCCTATTAGGTCCTATGCTCAGTTATCCTAGGCCTAGGATTGGATGAGGTCTACGCTTCCCATACGTACTACGCACGTAACACAACATACTTATGTAGCTATGTTCTATTTTGCATAAAGCATATTGACTACATTACAATAGGCAAGCATAAAGCATATTAACTATATATATCATATTTTTTATTTATAAATATTCATTGTATATAATTATGCACATTAGTATATGACACACACTTGTCTAAAACCTACCCATATAGATTCTTTTCCCTTAGTCCCTATTTGTGAAATTTTCCTTCTTGAGCTTATGTAACCTAAGACCTTAAGTTGTCAATTTCCTATTATGTAACATATTTTAATATTTTTATTATTTAATAATAATAATAAATTAAAATTTTTTTTGGTGTAAAAGTCCTTACTTTAAGGCCTTATGAGGTTATTATGCCCAAAAATAGGGTTTCCATGTGAAAATTCTGGTTTTCCTGTAATATTCCATCCCTGGGCGATGTCTCTGGGCATTGCCACATCGCCCAGTGCCATCGCCCAGAGAATCGGGCTCAGGCTTTTTAAGTCCGAGAGGGCCCCATTTGTTCCCTATTCTATTCCAAACTTCTCCAAACCTTAGGGAAAAGTTCTTGAAGGGTAAGGGGACCACTTCCACACTATTTCGCATCAATTCCTCGGGCTATTTGTGATCACATACGCTCTCCGGTAAGCTTTCTAGGTCAAACTTGTCTTTTACATATCTCTATTCACTTCCCTCTTGTTTTGGTTTTGATATTCACCCAATTGCTAGTCGTAACCATGGGGTTTCTTTCTCTTTTGTAGAGAATGTCCACTAGCAGGCGTACTACACACATATCAGTAGCCCGGAAGAGGTTACAGGCTGAGTTTGAGGATTCTTCCTACTCAGAGATTCCTCCTCTATCTCCTAGGGAGGATTCATCTTCAGAGGAACCCGATTTTGACCACCATCTTTTCCCCAGGTATGAGTACGCTAAGGAGTGGAAAAACTTCATTTTCGTAAAAATAGTGAATGGTCGGGTGGTGCGAGTAGAGGACTTCCACCAATATGGCCTTTTTGCCAAATTTAATGCCCTAGGCTGGGCATCGATGCTATCCCCTACAGAGCCATGTTATCCCAACTTGGTTCGGTGCTTTTACTGTAAGTTGGGGCCTTCTAGTGCCCAGGAGTTCGGGGTGGAGAGTAAGGTAAAGGGAGTGGATATCAGGCTGACCACTACCCTATTGGCAGAGATCCTGGGTTTACCTAACACAGATGATATGGTTTATTACCAACCCCGCATGGACATTTCCGATATGTTCTCTTTGGAGACTGGGAAGACTATGTTCAGGGCTTTGACAGGTTCAGGGGACACTCCCAAGTCTGAGACTGCCTACAAGCCCAGTGCTAGGGTGATTAGTAGATGTGTGACCTATAACATCTACCCGAAGGGCGGCAATAAGGGTAGTATCTCTATGATGCAGGCATACATCACCTACTGCTTGCTAGGTGCTGGTCAGGGGGGTCCTGTCATCAACCTCCCATATTTATTACTTTAGGTGATGCTGTATCACGCACGGAACCTAGCTGACGAAAACCTTCCTTATGGGAAGTTTCTTACCTTAGTGTTTCGATACTTTGGGGTTCCACTAGAGGGCGAGTACATTGACAGGGTTCGATCCAGGCCTATAGACAAGACTTCTATTCTGAAGATGAAGGTGCCTGGTGAGGATCCTATAGAGGGTGAGGAGCCGATGGATGTACCAGAGGGTGAGCTTCAAGGTGGTGGTGCACATGTCGAGGGTCAGATTGGTGAGGAATAGGGTGGCACTCAGGGCATGTACACAGAGGAGCAGGGGTTAGGTCTAGATGATATTGAGGGTTTTAACACACCGTTTATGGACTTACCTGCTTATGGGACGACCGATACCACTAGTTCACAGGTTCCAGGGCCTCCAGATTGGGCTCCGGTGAGGGCACAGCTTCAGAGCCTCGGCACATAGATGTCAGACCTGGGGTCTAGAGTTGAACAGGGTTTTACTTCTTTGGGCGACAGAGTAGGTGCAGTTGAGCAGAGAGTAGACTTCTGGGACCGCTACTTCCGTGTTGACTCACACCAGCCTCAGCCTCCTACTGATGACCTGCCTCCTTCAGAGTAGCTCCTAGCATCTTTCAGACACTTGTGGCTACATGATTATAATCATCTCTTTTTTTTTTCTTTTTTTTAATTTATGCATTTTAGTCCTTCACCTGATGTACTCAGTCCAGGTTTTTTTTTTGTCTTTTATTCCCATCAGCTTATGTACTTGTTGAATTGCAGTTTATGCAATCAAACTTATGTAAATATTGTTAACTTTAATGAAAATTTCATGTCTTTGTTTAATTGCATCTACCTCCCCTGTAGCTTTTACTTATGACATGTTTTATTAGTTATATCTTGTTAACCCTAGTCTGCACGCCATGAATGTAAGAAGAGCCTCACGCTCTAATACCAAGCTTTGTCAGACCCCAAACCACCCCCTAGGAGGATTGGGTAGGTGGCCCGAATTGCGTAACAGCAATCCGCCAAATCCCACGAATCTAGAAGCAGTGCTTACATTCATGAACCAATATCCACATCTTAACCATAACTAAGATCAGAGTAATGCAAGACATCTACAATTTAAAATTAAAAAGGAAGCATAGCGATACGGAAAATGGTGTTAATATATGCATATAGAAACTTGTTTGTTACATTTCCCAACACACACAACCCATAACATAAGAAAACATAAGCTAATAAGTACAGTACTACATACATGACTATATACAGGGTTAGGGCACCCAACCCTAAAAAGGAAGAAAGAAAAGAAAAACAACTATAACCGGTCCACGGTCAAAACAGGAAACCTCCTAACAAAACAAAAAGGAGTTCCCAGCACAAAACGTCAGAAGCACTTCTCAACGGTCTTCATCCATGACCACCAAGAAAGCACGCAGAATCGGTATAAGCTTTGTCAGGGTCCATACCAACATCATCATATACACCAGGAGTCTCCTCCTCAAGATAGCCTACCATGACACAACGGCATCCACCTGCAGGATCATCTAAGAAGAGAGCAACATATAACAGAGTGTGAGCCCCACCGAGCTCGTGAGAAAATAACATCCATCATGCATGCATATGCAATCACAATCCACAGTTCACATGATCTACATGATATGCAAGTCTAGATTTTATTATTAGCCACCTAATAATACAACTAAGTCTGGTCTATGCCACTACAATCCCCAATACATGTATCCCTGGTGTGGGCTTGGTTACCCCTTCCTGCGATACACCCATTGAGTTATCGGAGAGGACCAGTCAGCCCTAGAACACTAGTCCTTGGTCAGCCCGACCAGCCTTCTGTGATTATCTAGGGGGACAACTGTTTCTTCCCTCATGCATAATTTTGGTGTTCTTTTATTTATTTTTATTTTTTTCACTCCCTGATAGTTGTCCCCATAGGCATCCAACACCTTAACCCCTGTTGGCAAGGGTTCGTGGCACGGGTGATGAAACTCTAGCCCCATGTCTATATGGCATCGTATGAGTCCAGCGGTGTCTACCGTACCCCATAATACAAGCTACCACAGGCCCCATATCCAAGCCGAGTACGGCATCTAGTCTAGCAATCACAGTCATCATATAGAATTCACAATGTTGATCAACAACAGACATTATGCAGTGATTTGAGTAACTTGAATTGTAAGTAAATAACACAACATTCATGATTCAATTATTAATAGCTCAGATCATAATTACATTTACACGTATGATAGTATTATTCACTCACCAGAACTTGGCTCTAGGTACTCAGTCACAGATTCAATTCCAGCTGTTGTCTGATTGTTGTCCTCGAGCACGGGATCAAGTCCTAAACATCAAAATCAAACAGTGTTTTATTCAGTTATTAGCCCTACACTGGTGTCCTAGGGTTACCCTACCTTACTGGGTTGACCCGGGGTTTAGTTGGTCTCATTTGGAAACATCGGACTTTGCACGGGGTCTTAGGTCATGTCCCGGTGCATGGGCCAGTGCCTAGGGCACAGGGGCAATTTGGTAATTTATAGTGCCCGCACTTAGCTCCAGGCCAGATTTGGTCCCAATATAGTTTATGTCGTAATACACTATTGTCCAACTTAGGACAGTGCAGCAAAACCAATCACAGTAGTGCACAGTCACCTACAGGGCCCACTTAGGACTCCAAACTAATTTTCACCTATGGACAGATGTGGGGGAAGGTCATTTTTGTCATTTCCCACATCCCACAGTGTCCAGGGATCAAAGCCAATAAGAAATTATAGTTCTGACCCATTATTCCAGAAAGATTCCTTCATTGGACGATGGCTCTGGGGCTTACTGCATCGCCCAGTGCCTACAATCGACAGCAGGGCTGAGTTCCCTAGGCTGGGCTTTGCAGGGCCAAGGGTTTAATGGATCCTCTGCATGTTGGGGTGGTTGGGTAGCCCTAGTGGTGGTCTACCATTTTCCATAGGCTGATCGCCCGATAAATCCACTATCAGGCTAGATCTGGCCGCCCAAATAACCCTGATGAATAGTGTTTAGGGTTCTGCAAATCTGAGAACTTGAGATTCAGCCACATGCAAGGCTGGATATGCATGTTCAACAGGGTTTCAGGGCTGCAACCACCTAGGGTTTGGTCTCTGTAGCCCTGGCTTGTAGTCTGGATTTCAATCCAGTAGCCAGAAGGGGATCTGGGCAGTGCAACCATGCACAGCCAGGATTCGGCCAAGGCAGTAGCATAACACAATGTTGATTTTCATAGAAAAACCCAGATCTACCATGCACAAGGTCTGCATGGCTGATCTGGACCAAGACTGGGCAAACCCTAGCTTGTTTGCGCTGCCCAGGGTTGCAAAAAATGTAGGAAACAAGGAGGGAAAATGGAACCAGTAGGTATACATAGGGTTTTTATACCTGGATATGCAGGAGAGCAAGCTCAGGTGGAGCAGGGATGGGTGGCCTCCTCTTCCTCCTTCTTCCTTCTTCTTCTTCTTCCTTTCTCTCTCTTCTTTCCTCTCTTCTCTCTTTTGGATTCAGTTCTGCCAAGGGTTCTAAATGAACCCAAAGGCCTCCTATTTATAGCCAAAAGACAACTAAGGCATGTTTGGCAACAGTCCTCTCTTTTAAAAACTGATTTTTGGAACTGATTCTATTCAGTTCAGGGCTCTCTGGTGGGGTCCACACTGAACCAGGGATATGAGGTGGTCCCTCAAAGTCCCATCTATCAGTGGAGGATGCCCATGGTCAAGTTGGGTGGTCCCCACAATTATAATAATTAAATATATACAAAAACAGCCACTGGGCGATGTCACTGGGCCTTGCTGCATCACCCAGTGCATGTCCCAGTGAATTCCAACAACATGAATTCAAAGGGGAATTGCACAGGGGTTTGACCCTGGGTTATGTTACTATCCCCACATGCCCACCATGAGTTTTTACATGATTTTTCAGAGGTGGGTCCCACCATTTTAGGGAGGAGAGAGATTACTGATGAGCACATTTATGTGTGAAATCTTAGGGCATAAAGTATACATTTTACCACATTGGACAGAGTTACTTTGGTGCTATCTTTTATTTTTCAGGTTTTAGGCTATTCTGGACTATCGGGAGCTGCATGTCCCAAGTTACACATAAATTTGTCATTTTTTCTTCCATGGATGTAAGAGGACTAAATTTGGAGCAAGTTGGATGTGACGGAACACAAGTATGCATTCGCCTAGCCCACTGTACAATTGATTATTCTTTTCAGCCCAAGAAAGAATAATGGGTCAGAAAGGAGCTGTAGTGCAAGCCCATAGTCCGTCTACCACTGCCCAAGGATGTTTTTGACATTATAGAAGATATTTCTAAGCAATGGTGGAGATCTACTGCAAGTACAGGGCCATTTTGGCAATTTTGCATTCTTAAAGAGAGAGAAGGACTGCTACCCACATGGAGGGACCCACATTGCCATTAGATTCCATTAATTTTGAAGGCCCACAAGGTACCCACGATTTTTAGAGGAATCCTAGTCATTACTATCCTAGTCATCACTCTCTCTCTCTCCTCCAACTTTTCAAGGGCATTCCTGGAATTTTACTTGGGATAGATTTATTTTGAAAGATATTTTCTCATCTATGGAAGGTTAAAAAATCAAAGATGCTTTGATTTTATTGCTTGGAGAAGATATCTACAAAGAAAAGGAAGCACAAGTAAGAATTAGAAATTTACTTTTCTAGAAATAGAAGGTTTATGTAAACAATATTCTTTTCTCTCATTCTTTCTATTTTTTTTCTTTTTTCTTGGGATTCAAGGCAATGTAAAGGAGGAAGGAGAAGAGAATATTCTCTTTTCTTAGGGAATATTTCTCCTACACTTCCCTCTTCTCTCTTCTCCCCTTTCCCCTATAAATACCCCCTACCTCTCTTATAAATTTTGCTCATTCACTTAGTAAAATTTCTTCTCTTCTTCTCCTTCTAATTTGTGATTTTTGGATTTTCTAAGTTCTAGTTTGCTTTTTGATTTTCATTTAATGGTTGTAATAGATTTAGTTTATGCTTAAGTCTTCAATTGGGTTGTAATTTCTTAATTCTAGTTTAGGTTTTAAGCCTTCTAGTCTAAATTCTTAAGTTGATGACAAGACTTGAAAATTTAGAAGAGGAGGCCATGGTAAGTTTATGCAAGTATTCAAGCTTTTCAATTACATTCATGCAAGCACATCCAGGTTTTACTACCTAAACTCTCAATCTCATTCTCCATCTCTTCTATCTCTCTCTATCTTCTTCTTCTTCTCCCTCTATTTCTTTTATTTTAATTTTATATGGTTGTGGTTTGTGGATGCATTTTAATTCTCTTATTTCTTTTTATGTGGTTAGTATCTGTGGTTGCATTTTTATTCCTTTCAATTCGCTTTAGTTTGATAGGTTAGATGCTCATGTGTTAGGACGCTGATTTAATCCCTTAATTTTGTTAGAAGCTTATGAGTTAGGATGCATTGATTTTCATTAGTTTAATTAGTTTAATTTAATACTTTAATTTGGTTCACTTTGCATTACTTTTAAGTTAGTTAAATAGAGTGGCGTATATCTCCTCGTGTTCGACCCGTAGCTACGATTGACCAGTACGCTTGCGAATTTATTTTAACTCAAACAAGTTTTTGGCTCCATTGCTGGGGAGATTATTTTCCATTTTATTTATCTGATTTTTAAGTAGTTCGAAGTGTTTTAGTTTATTCTTTTCTCTTCTTTTTCTGGAAAAAAAGAATCAGTTTTTGAAAACCTCTTCTTGTTTCTCTTCTGTTTCAAATAGTGTGCGCCCAATCTAAAGTCCTTTATATGCTTCAACCCTCCATCTTTTGGTGTCCCTCATAGGATTAAGTTACCTATGATGCTACATCTTGACTTGGTTGAGTGGATTGGCATGTGACTTATCTTTGGAGGTGACCACGCTTGATAACAAGAAAACGACATAGTGAGAGCGTTGGAAATATAAACGTATAGTAGTCCTCCACTCTACATCAGAATCCATTTGGAGTCGCCCGTAGGTGACTATAGAAGACTATACGGGTTCCCTTGCTGTCAACCTATATGGCATCCTTACAACTTTGGAACCATTGTTTCAATTTTTGAGGGATAGATGCACTATCTACCTTGGGCTCCCTCTTATTTTTAGTATTTTTTTTCCTTAAGCCTTTTATTTTTTTTTCTTTAATTTTTCAAAGGAGACCTCATATCTGTTTAGGTGGCTATGATGTGGACTCGTGATTCATCTAATCGTCTTATTAGAATACCACCTCCTCCACTACCCTTAACCCCACTTTTGACTGTGGTTGACCAACAACCCAAGACTCTTAAGGATATGTTCTACCCCACTAGGGCTGCACAACCCTCATGCATTAGTCTGCCTATTGTTACATGGAATAACTATGAACTCAAGACCAACTTCATCAGCATGCTACCCCATTTCCATGGGATGGCTAATGAAGATGCATATCTTTTCCTTAGGGAATTTGAGGAGGTCTATGTTCTAATTAAGGTCCAGAATTTGACTGATGATGCAGTTAGGCTTAGGTTTATACCCTTTGTCCTGAAAGACCAGGCCAAGAAGTGGCTTTATGGACTGCCTACAAACTCCATTAATACATGGGATGAGTTCACCATTGTCTTTTTGAGAAAATTCTTCCCTCTTCACAAGACCAATAAGCTTAAGAGTGACATCCTCCAGTTCAGGCAGAAACCACATGAGTCCTTTTCTAAATTCATGGAAAGATTCAAAGACCTCCTCTTAGAATGCCCTCACCATGGTTTCGACTTGTGGATACTATGCCAAATTATTTATAAGGGTATTGATTATCAGACCAAGCAACTTGTAGAGTCCATGTATCCAGCAGGCTTTACTTCTTTTTCTGAGAAGAATGATGCATGGACATTCTTAACCAACTTGGCTGATAAGACTAGGGAATGGGAATCTTCCCAAGAGGTTGAAAGAACCACTAAGGAGTATCTTATTGAGGGTATGCCAGCCAAGGAGGCCAAACTTGACAGTCTCATAAAACGGTTGGAGTCCATAGTTCTTAAAGAGTCTATACCAATTAATCAGGTCAACCATGTGTCGGTATGCAGTTGGTACCAAACCCCTGGACACCTTTCCGAGGAATGCCCCAACACCTTGGTGGGTAATTCCAGTATTGAGAATGTAAGTGCTCTCTACCAAAATAACCTATATAGTAATACTTACAATCTAGGATGGAGAAATCACCCCAATTTCTCCTGAAATCAAGGGAACCAAGTAGGCCCATCCAACTTTAACCATCAAAGCCAGCCTGATGTCCAAAGGCCCAACTTTGCATCATAAAACCAAGGGCTATCTCCTAACCCTTTCCCCCTCATCTTCATCTATGACCTTCTATTAATTCTGCTAGGCCTCTTTTCCTTGTACCTTATCTGAAACCCCCAAGGTTTACCAATACAGGAGAGGCAATAAGGCTGAATGAGATAGACAACAAGAGAGCTCTTCTCATGACAAGCCACAATAACATGGAGAAATAACTCACCCAGCTTATCATAATCCTGCATGAGAGGAAAACAGGGAAGTTACCTAGCCAACCTGAGCCAAATCCTAGGCATCAGGTTCATATTCAGCAAGGAACCCAAGCTCTTCCAACCAATGTTGCACAAGGCCAACAGCCCCAAGGGCCCTCCAGATAGGTAAATGCTGTTTATGCTTTAAGGAGTGGCCGTGAGTATCAACAGGCTAATGCACCTCAGTCTTTACCATCTCATACTCCTATTGACTCTCCCTCTTCTGAAGAGGCCATTGAAGTGCCTACTGTTCCAGGTTCGTCTGATGAACCTGAAGATATTCCAGGAAACCAAAGAGGATTCTGTTAAGAAAGTTCAAAAGCCCAACCCTGAAAGAATTTATACCCCACCTGCCCCTTTCCCAAATTGATTGGTTAGCAAGAAATCTCCTTTTGTGGAGAAGATATTGGATGTGTTCAAACAGGTTCAGGTGAATATCCCCTTGTTGGATTGCCCAGATCCCCGCTTATGCTAAAATCCTCAAAGACTTTTGCACCCAAAAGTGAACCACCAATGTGCCCAAAAAGGCATTCTTGGCTGCTAACATCAGTTCTCTCATCTCGCAGCCAATAGCAACCAAACATAAGGATCCTGGCAGCCCCACCATCTCTTGCACTATAGGCAATACTACTATTAATCATGCCTTATTAGACCTTGGTGCAAGTGTGAACCTCTTACCCTTTCATGCCTACCAACAACTGGGATTAGGAGAATTGAAACCCACCAAAATCACTCTTCAGCTTGCAGATCGATTGGTTAAAGTTCCTAAGGGAATGATTGAGGATGTCCTATTGAAGGTTGGGGAATTTATTTTTCCTTTGGACTTTATTATTTTAGATACCTAACCTACTGCCAACTTCAAGGACCAAATCCCTATCATCTTGGGTAAGCCATTCCTAGCTATCAGTAATGCTTTAATCAATTGTAAGAATAGTCTCATGAAATTATCTTTTGGCAATACTTCTGTTAACTTCAATGTGTTTAGGTTGGGCAAGCAGCCTGATATGGATGACGAGGTGCATATGCTTCAAGGATTTCCCGATGATATTGATATATTCTTTGAGATTGATTTTGATTCGGGATTTCAAGAATGTATGCAGGAATTGAAGGTTGTTGATGATACCCCCTTATCTGAGGTCTGGAGCATCCAACCACCTTTGGAGCCCCTTGGATCCCTATCCATTTCCATTCCCAAACCCTCTATTATTAAGCCCCCCCCATATTAGAGTTGAAGGCATTGCCCTCCAACCTGAAGTATACCTTTTTAGGACATGATCATACTCTTCCTGTTATTATTGCTTATGATTTGACTTCTATTCGGGAAGAAGAGTTGATTAAGCTTCTAAAGGACCATAAGGAAGCCATAGGTTGGACCATGTCTGACATCAATGGTATTAGCCCCTCCATTGTTCAACATCATATACATCTGATGGAGAGTTCCAAACCTTCTAGGGAACCCCAAAGGAGGGCTAATCCTGTGATGAAAGAGGCAATCAAGAAAGAGATCCTAAAATGCTTGGATCATGGCATCATTTATCCTATTTCTGATAGCCAATGGGTGAGTCCTGTACAGGTTGTGCCTAAGAAAGGAGGAATCACTGTAGTTGAGAATGCCAATAATGAGTTGATTCCAACCCGTATCCAAACAGGATGGAGAGTGCGCATTGACTATAGGAAATTGAATGCGACAACTTGGAAGGACCACTTCCCCTTGCCTTTTATTGATCAGATGTTAGAGAGACTAGCTGGCCATGAATATTATTATTTTCTTGATGGTTATGTAGGCTATAACCAAATTCATATTGCTCTAGAGGACCAACACAAGACCACTTTCACATGCCCTTATGGAACCTTTGCTTACCGGCATATGCCTTTTGGGCTTTGCAATGCCCCTGCTACATTCCTAAGGTGCATGATGAGTATCTTTTCTGATATGGTAGAGCACTTCCTAGAGGTGTTTATGGATGATTTTTCTATTCACGGCTCTACTTTTTCTAATTGCTTGCATCATCTCTCTTTGATTCCTAAAAAATGCATAGAAAAGAACTTGGTCCTGAATTGGGAGAAGTGCCACTTCATGGTAAAGCAAGGCATAGTTCTTGGTCACATTGTGTCCAAAGAAGGGATCAAGGTTGATAGATCTAAGGTGGACCTTATTTCCAATTTATAACCACCCAAGAGTATGAAGGACATTAGATCTTTTCTTGGCCATGCAAGTTTTTAGAGGAGATTCATCAAGGACTTTAGCCAGATAGCTAGACCTCTCACTTCTCTTTTGGCAAAGGACTGCCTATTTGATTTCTCTTCTGAGTGTCATGATAGTTTTGAGCAATTGAAAAGAGCTTTGACCTCAGCCCCCATTATTCAAGCTCCAAATTGGACAGTTTCATTTGACCTTATGTGTGATGCCTCTAATTTTGCTATAGTGGCTGTTCTTGGGCAAAAAATCAACAAATTGTCCCATGTGATTTATTATGCAAGTAGGACTCTTAATGATGCACAGCTTAATTATACCACCACTGAGAAAGAATTTTTAGCTGTTGTGATTGCTTTAAAGAAGTTTAGGCCCTACTTGGTTGGATCACATGTGCTTGTTTATACTGACCATGCAGCTATCAAATATCTTGTGTAGAAGAATTTTTAGCTATTAGGTGGGTCCTTTTGTTATAAGAATTTGATCTTGAAATTAGGGATAAGAAAGGGTGTGAAAATTTGGTTGCAGACCATCTATCCCGGCTGCCTAATTCTTTGACTATTGATTCTCCAGTTAACGAAAATTTTCCTGATGAGTATCTGAAGGCAGTGTCTAGTGAACCTTGGTTTGCTGACATTGTTAATTATTTGGTTACGGGTGCGACACCTGCACATTAGTCCACCGAAGATAAGAATCATTTCTTTTCATAAGTTAAGTATTTCTTTTGGGATGATCCTTATCTTTTTAAGACTTGCCCGGATTAAGTAATCTGGAGATGTGTCCCTGATCATTAGCAACAATCTGTCTTATCTTTTTGCCATGATCAGGCTTGTGGAGGCCATTTTGAGTCTAATAAGACTGCGGTCAAGGTTTTACAGTGTGAATTTTATTGGCCTAGTCTATTTAAAGACGCTTTTACTTATTGCAAGGCATGTTTTTCATGTCAATCCTTCTTGGGGCATCTTACTAAGAGAAATATGATGCCCTCCAACCCAATTCTGGTGGTTGAGGTGTTTGATGTATGGGGTATTGATTTCATGGGCCCTTTTCCTAACTCTTTTAGTAACCTGTACATATTACTTGCTGTGGACTATGTGTCCAAATGGATTGAGACAGTTGCTTGTAAGACCAATGACCACAAGGTGATTGTGAAATTTCTGAAGGAGAACATCTTCTCCCGTTTTGGTACTCCCCGGGCTATTATTAGTGATCGGGGTAAGTATTTTTATAATCGGCCTTTTGAGGCCCTCATGAGAAAGTATGGTGTTGTCTATAAGTTGGCCACACCCTACCATCCCCAGACCAGTGGCCAGGTTGAGGTTTTAAATAGGCAGATCAAGCAAATTCTTGAGAAAACCATCAACCCGAACCGTAAGGATTGGTCTAACCGATTGGTAGATGCGTTATGGGCCCATAGGACAGCCTTTAAGACCGATCTTGGTCAATCTCCATACCGTCTGGCGTATGAAAAAGCATGTCACTTACCTGTAGAGATTGAGCACAAGGCCTTTTGAGCTATCAAGAAACTTAACTTTGACCTACCCACTGCAGGTGCCCATAGGAAACTCCAACTATCTGAGTTGGAAGAGCTTAGGAATGAGGCATATGAGAATGCCCGGATTTACAAGGAAAAAACCAAGGCTTTCCATGATAAGCACATTTTGAGAAAATCTTTTGAGGTAGGCCAGAAAGTTTTGTTGTACAATTCTCGTTTGCATATCTTTCCAGGTAAGCTATGTTCTAGATGGATGGCCCCTATATTGTTCAAAAAGTTTATCCTCATGGGGCTGTTGAAGTCCTCAATCCAAGTACAGGAGCTACTTTCAAGGCCAACGGCCAAAGATTGAAGTCGTACATAGAGATGCCTACTCCAGTTGAAGAAGAGGTCATGGATCTCCATGAGCCTCTTTACCTTGACCCCTGATATCCTGGTATGTATCCCATCCCTTGTCCTTATTCTTTCTTTTCTACATGCATTGAGGACACTGCATGAATTAAGTGTGGGGGGGGTGTGTTGGACTTTAATTGTGAATTTTGATTGTGGCGATAGTTTTTGGTTATGTGCATAACTCTCTTCGATTTGCAAAGCGAGAATGAGAGGGAATTAGGTGCCCTAGCATGCGAAATAATAAAAAAATCCCTTTTCAAGGATGGTAGTTGGTTTGTATCCGGTGATGGGGATTGAGTTTGAAAATATGAGTGCTACTTCATGTGATGGTTAGATTCCTCTATGTGTTTATGGACCCCTTTGATCTTTTGGCTAGTAGTTGAGACCAATTTGTTTGTGGCAAGGCATGAAAGTGAAAGTGAATGGAAAAAAAGAAGAAAAAAAGAGAGAAACAGAAAGAAAAGTGGAATTTCTTGCGACTAGACAGGGCACTATGCCTCATGAAGCAGGGTGACTTGATCGAAATTCCTTGGAAGGAAACTCAAAAAAAAAAAAAAAAAAAAACTCTTGCATCAATGTCTCAATGTCTTATGGATACATGCAAAAAGCAAAGCTACCAAGTATTTGGGTGTCTGGTGTATGCTCCACCATGTCATTCAGAGAACAGTAGTGGAGTATAAAAAGAGTTTATTGTTGAGAAAGAAAAAAAAAAAAAAGAAAGCTTTTGCCTTAATGCCTAGAAAAGAAAGTATGGTAAAAAAATACTCAATGCCTAAGTCTTTGGTTCCATCGGTGCTATGAGTGGTTTACTTGAAGGTGAGTAGTGTTCAAAAAATATGAGGAGATCCCTTGACCTTAATGCATGCTTGTTACTTGAATTGATGTGGGGTGATAAAATTCAAGTGTGGGGGAACCTTTGGCTCCTTAATCTTTAGTTGAGTATTTCTTTGAGATTGTGTGCACTATCTTACTTATGCCATGAGAAAAATTTACATCATTCCTTTTTATTTATTGAATTTTGGGTGTATATTCACTGCAAACACCCACGAGACACAACTCGTCCACTAGGGGTAACCTAGGGGTTGAAAGGCTTGTTGCACATGCTAAGTGCAACCGTGATTCCTACGAAAGTGAGTTAGGAATTTTTTTGCATTTTAGGTTAGTTTTTCTTTTTGCTTTACTTGAGGACAAGTAACGTTCAAGTGTGGGGGAATCTGATGAGCACATTTATGTGTGAAATCTTAGGGCATAAGGCATACATTTTACCACATTGGACAGAGTTACTTTGGTGCTTTCTTGTGTTTTTCAGGTTTTGAGCTATTCTGGACTATCGGGAGCTGCATGTCCCAAGTTACACATAAAGTTGTCATTTTTTCTTCCATGGCTGTAAGAGGACTAAATTTGGAGCAAGTTGGACGTGACGAAACACAAGTACGCATTTCGTCTAGCCCATTGTACAATTGATTATTCTTTTCAGCCCAAGAAAGGATAATGGGTTAGAAAGGAGCTGTAGTGCAAGCCCATAGTCAGTCTACCGCTGCCCAAGGGCATTTTTGACATTAGAGAAGATATTTCTAAGCAATGGTGGAGATCTATTGCAAGTACAGGGCCATTTCGGTAGTTTTGCATTCTTGAAGAGAGAGAAGGACTGCTACCCACATGGAGGGACCCACATTGCCATTAGATTCCATTAATTTTGAAGGCCCACAAGGTGTCCACGATTTTTATGGGCTGCATTTAATGTCCCACGATTTTTAGAGGACACATTGAGTGGAATCCTAGTCATCACTCTCTCTCTCTCCTCCAACTTTTCAAGGGCATTCTTAGAATTTTACTTGGGATAGATTTATTTTGAAAGATATTTTCTCATCTATGGAAGGTTGAAAAATCAAAGATGCTTTGATTTTATTGCTTGGAGAAGATATCTACAAAGAAAAGGAAGCACAAGTTAGAATTAGAAATTTACTTTTCTAGAAATAGAAGGTTTATGTAAACAATATTCTTTTCTCTCCTTCTTTCTATTTTTTTTTTTTTCTTGGGATTCAAGGCAATGTAAAGGAGGAAGGAGAAGAGAATATTCTCTTTTCTTAGGGAATATTTCTCCTACACTTGCCTCTTCTCTCTTCTCCCCTTTCCCCTATAAATACCCCCTACCTCTCTTGTAAATTTTGCTCATTCACTTAGCAAAATTTCTTCTCTTCTTCTCCTTCTAAGTTCTAGTTTGCTTTTTTATTTTCATTTAATGGTTGTAATAGGTTTAGTTTATGCTTAAGCCTTCTAGTCTAAATTCTTAAGTTGATCACAAGACTTAAAGATTTAGAAGAGGAGGCCACGGTAAGTTTATGCAAGTATTCAAGCTTTTCAATTACATTCATACAAGCACATCTAGGTTTTACTATCTAAACTCTCAATCTCATTCTCCATCCCTTTTATCTTTCTCTATCTTCTTCTTCTTCTCCCTCTATTTCTTTTATTTTAATTTTATATGGTTGTGGTTTGTGGATGCATTTTTATTCCCTTATTTCTTTTTATGTGGTTACTATGGGTGGCTGCATTTTTATTCCTTTCAATTCGCTTTAGTTTGATAGGTTAGATGCTCATGTGTTAGGACATCGATTTAATCCCTTAATTTTGTTAGATGCTTATGAGTTAGGATGTATTGATTTTTGTTAGTTTAATTAGTTTAATTTAACACTTTAATTTGGTTCACTTTGCATTACTTTTAAGTTAGTTAAATAGAGTGGCGTATATCTCCTCGTGTTCGACCCGTAGCTGCGATTGACCCGTACACTTGCGGTTTTATTTTAACTCAAACAACTACCTGGGATCCAAGTCATACATCAGTCTGTGAGCTATGCAAGTGTAGGGGTCTGCTATCCATCTTCTAACAGGTATATAGGGAAACCTGTTCACAGCATTTTCATTGATCTCATTGAGTGGAGTAATGCTCCACCGTGATCCTGGTAGCCTGGCCAAGGGTTCCTGCACTTAAGTCAGATTCTAGCCATTCAGGGTGCAGGGTTTAACATGTAAAACTTACCAAAAGCCAAAAAATAAAAAATCTGTCTGTCAATCGGTCTCACACCCCCACACTTAAAGTATACAGTGTCCTCAATGCATGCAGAAGAATAAAAATAGGGATAAGGGAAGGAGTGTACTAGAAATCAATAATATATGGCAGAACAGTGCATCCGGCAATCAGTAGCAACTACCTAAAAAGACAAAAACAAACAAAAACAAAAACAAAAGTACTAAAGAAAGAAAAAAAATAGTGGGTTGCCTCCCACAGAGCGCTAAATTTAGAGTCTTCAGCCAGACTCAGACTGACTCATGGAGGGTCAAGGATCAATTCATACCAAGGAGCCGGTTTAGAAGAAGGTTGGAGAGATATAACCAAAGGGGGAAGCGGCTCAAACCTAACTGTCCAAGGTGGCTGTTCTAAAGAGGGTGAGGAATCTAGCAAAGTATGCACTTCTTTAGTGTACGCCTCAGACTCATCTCCATAGTGCTGCAAAGGGTCATCAATAAGCATGTGTGAAGTGTGATCAGACACAAATTCCTCTAATAAATCCAATGCAAAGCACTCATCTTCTCTAAAGGAACCTAAGGATGCATTGAAGATGTTGAGCCTAAGCTTCGTATTCCCAAAAGAGATGTCCATGGCACCCGATCTACAATTTATGTAAGTATTCGCAGTAGCTAAGAAGGGGCACCCTAAAATGATAGGGGGAAGCTTGGCTGTGGTGGCTATATCCATATCCAGGATAAGGAAGTCTGCAGGAAAGTATAATTCTTCAACCTTCACTAAAACATCTTCTTACAACACACGAGGTGTTTTAATTGAACGATCAGCCAACTGAAGGATGACCTCAGTGGGTTTCAAATCTCCTAAACCAAATCTATCATAGACTGAACTAGACAAAATATTCACAGTAGCTCCTAAATCAAGTAGTGCCCTACTTATGGAGAGGTCTCCAATGATGCAAGAAATAAGAGGCGTACCTGGGTCCTTAAGCTTAGGGGGTAGGTGGTTGGAAATTACCGAACTAAACTTATTAGACGTGCGGATGCGATCTTGAGGGTCATGACCTTTAAATCGATACCTATTTCAACATATGTTCATTTTCGGTTTAAAGAAGATCGGGTGGGTCGTTTGGGGTTATTTGGGGGCATTTATGTACTTTTTTGGGTTTGGGGAGTTCTAAAATGTGTCGTTAGCTCTTATTACATGTGTGGATATGAAGTTGAGGGTCGTGACCTTCAAATCGACACCTATTTCGACAATTGTTCATTTTTTATTTAAACCAGATCGGGTGGGTCGTTTGGAGTTATTTGGGGGCATTACTGAACTTTTTTCGGTTTGGTATGTTCTAAAATGTGTCCTTATCTCTTATTAGATGTGTGGATGTGATGTTGAGGGTCGTGACCTTCGAATCTATACCTATTTTGGCGTAAGTTCATTCTCGGTTCGAACGAGACCGGGTGGGTCGTTTGGGGTTATTTGGGGGCCTTTCTGTACTTTTTTGGGTTTGGGATGTTCTAAAAAGTGTCCTTATCTCTTATTAGACATCTGTATGCGATGCTGAGGGTCATGACCTTAGAATCGATACCTATTTTGGCATATGTTTATTTTCGGTTCGAACAAAATCGGCTGGGTCATTTGGGGTTATTTGGGAGCATTTCTGTACCTTTTTAGGTTTGGGATGTTCTAAAAAGTGTCCTTATATCTTATTAGACGTGTGGATGCGATGTTCAGGGTCGTGACTTCTGAAACGGTACCAATTTTGACATGTTCATTTTTTGTTCGAACCAAATCGGGAGGGCGTTTGGGGTTATTT
The DNA here is from genome assembly GCF_018873765.1 of Telopea speciosissima. Classification (NCBI taxonomy): domain Eukaryota; kingdom Viridiplantae; phylum Streptophyta; class Magnoliopsida; order Proteales; family Proteaceae; genus Telopea; species Telopea speciosissima. The sequence goes on along the minus strand of NC_057922.1, from coordinate 37,567,483 downwards.
GGGGGCATTTTCATACTTTTTTGGGTTTGGGATGGTCTAAAAAGTGTCCTTATCTCTTATTAGACGTGTGGATGCGATGTTGAGGGTCGTGACCTTTGAATCGATACCTATTTCCATAAATGTTCATTTTCGGTTTAAACTAGACAGGGTTGGTTGTTTGGGGTTATTTGGAGGCATTTTTATACTTTTTTGGATTTTTTATGTGCTAAAATGTGTCCTTATCTCTTATTAGACGTGTGGATGCGATGTTGAAGGTCGTGACCTTCGAATCGATACCTATTTCGACATATGTTCATTTTTTATTTAAACCAAACCGGGTAAGTCGTTTGTGTTTATTTGGGGGCATTTCTATACTTTTTTGAGTATGGGATGTTCTAAAAAGTTTCCTTATCTCTTATTAGACGTGTGGATGCGATGTTGAGGGTCGTTACCTTCGAATCGATACCTACTTCGACATCTGTTCATTTTCGGTTTAAACCAGAACGGGTGGGTTGTTTGGGGTTATTTGGGGGCATTTCTGTACTTTTTTGGGTTTGGAATGTTCTAAAAAGTGTCCCCATCTCTTATTAGACGTGCGATGTAGAGGGTCGTGACCTTCAAATCAATACCTATTTCAACATTTATTCATTTTCGGTTTAAACCAAATCGGCTATGTCGTTTGGGGTTATTTTGGGGCATTTTTGTACTTTTTTGGGTTTGGGATGTTCTAAAATATGTCCTTATCGTTTGGGGTTAGTTGGTGACATTTTTGTACTTTTTTGGGTTTGGGATGTTCTAAAAAGTGTCCTTATCTCTTCTTAGACATGTGGAAGTGATGTTTAGGGTCGTGACCTTCTAATCAATACCTATTTCGACATGTGTTCATTTTCGATTCGAACGAGACTGGGTGGGTCGTTTGGGTTATTTGGGGGCATTTATGTACTTTTTTAGGTTTGGGATGTTCTAAAAAGTGTCCTTATCTCTTATTAGACGTGTGGATACGATGTTGAGGGTCGTGACCTTCGAATCGATACCTATTTCAGCATATGTTCATTTTGGGTTTGACATATGCTCATTTTTTGTTCGAACGAGAACCGGTGGGTCGTTTGGGGCATTTCCATGCTTTTTTGGGTTTAGGTTGTTCTAAAAAGTATCCTTTTCTCTTATTAGACATGTGGATGCGATGTTGAGGGTCGTGACCTTCGAAACCATACCTATTACTACATATGTTCATTTTTTATTTAAACAAGATCGGGTGGGTCATTTGGAGTTATTTCGGGGCATTTTTGTACTTTTTGGGGATTGGGAGGTTCTAAATTGTGTCCTTAGCTCTTATTACACGTGTGGATATGAATTTGAGGGTCGTGAACTTCGAATCGATACCTATTTCGACAATTGTTCATTTTTTATTTAAACCAGACCGGGTGTATCGTTTGGGGTTATTTGGGGGCCTTTCTGTACTTTTTTGGGTTTGGGATATTCTTAAAAGTGTCCTAGTATCTTATTAGATGTGTGGATGCGATGTTGAGGGTTGTGACCTTCGAATTGATACCTGATTCTACATATGTTCAATTTTGGTTCGAACGAGATCGGGTGTGTCGTTTAGGGATATTCGGGGCATTTCTATATTTTTTAGGGTTTGGGATGTTCTAAAAAGTGTCCTTATCTCTTATTAGACGTGTGGATACGATGTTGAGGGTCGCGAACTTCGAATCGATACCTATTTCGGAATATGTTCATTTTCGATTCGACCTATGTTCATTTTTGGTTCGAACCAGAACCGGTGGGTCGTTTTGGGTTATTTTGGGGCATTTCTGAACTTTTTTTGGTTCGGGATGTTCTAAAAAGTGTCCTTATCACTTATTAGACGTGTGGAAGCGATGTTGAGGGTCGTGACCTTCTAATCGATACCTATTTTCACATGTGTTCATTTTTTGTTTGAACAAGATCAGGTGGTTCGTTTGGGGTTATTTGGGGGCATTTCTATACTTTTTTGGGTTTAGGATATTCTAAAAAGTGTCCATATCTCTTATTACACGTGTGGATGCGATGTTGAGGGTCGTGACCTTCGAATCGATACCCATTTCGGCATATGTTCAATTTGGGTTCGACATATGCTCATTTTTGGTTCGATCGAGAACCGATGGGTCGTTTGGGGCATTTCTATACTTTTTGGGGTTTGGGATGTTCTAAAAAGTGTCCTTATCTCTTATTAGACGTGTGGATACGATGTTGAGGGTCATGACCTTCGAATCGATACCTATTACGACATATGTTCATTTTCGGTTTAAACAAGATCGGGTGGGTCGTGTGGGGTTATTTGGGGGCATTTCTATACTTTTTGGGTTTGGGAAGTTCTAAAATGTGTCCTTAGCTCTTATTACATTTGTGGATATGAAGTTGAGGGTCGTGAACTTCGAATCGATACCTATTTCGAAAATTGTTCATTTTTTATTTAAACCAGACCAGGTGGGTTGTTCATGGTTATTTGGGGGCAATACTGTACTTTTTTGGGTTTGGGATGTTCTAAAAAGTGCCCTTATCTCTTATTAGATGTGTGGATGCAATGTTGAGGGTCATGACCATCGAATCTATACCTATTTTGGCATATGTTCATTTTCGGTTCTAACGAGACCGGGTGGGTCGTTTGGGGGAATTTCTGTAATTTTTTGGGTTTGGAATGTTCTAAAAAGTGTCCTTAGCTCTTATTACATGTGTGGATATGAAGTTGAGGGTCGTGACCATCGAATCGATACCTATTTCGGCATGTGTTCATTTTTTGTTCGAACGAGACAGGGTGGGTCGTTTGGGGTTATTGGGGGCATTTCTGTACTTTTTTTGGTTTGGGATGTTCTAAAAAGTGTCCTTATCTCTTATTAGACATTTGGAAGGTATGCTGACGGTCGTGACCTTCGAATCGATACCTATTTCGGCATATGTTCATTTTTTGTTCGAACCAAACCAGGTGGGTCGTTTGGGGTTATTTGGGGGAATTTTAGTACTTTTTTGGTTTTACGATGTTCTAAAAAGTGTCCTTATCTCTGATTAGATGTGTGAATGCGATGTTGAGGGTCATGACCTTCGAATCGATACCTATTTCTGCATATGTTCATTTTCGATTCGAACGAGATCGGGAGTGTCGTTTAGTGATATCTGGGGGCATTTCTGTATTTTTTAGGGTTTGGGATGTTCTAAAAAGTGTCCTTATCTCTTATTAGACGTTTGGATGCGATGTTGAGGGTCGTGACCTTCGAATCGATACCTATTTCGGCATATGCTCATTTTTTGTTCGACCTATGTTCATTTTTTGTTCGAACGAGAACCGGTGGGTCTACTAGGGTTATGTTGGGGCATTTCAGTACTTTTTTGGGTTTGGGATGTTCTAAAAAGTGTCCCTATCTCTTATTAGATGAGTAGATGCGATGTTGAGGATCGTGACCTTCGAAACGGTACCTATTTTGGCATATGTTCATTTTTAGTTTGATCCAAATTGGGAGAGCGTTTGGGGTTATTTGGGGGCATTTCTGTACTTTTTTGGGTTTGGGATGTTCTAAAAAGTGTCCTTATCTCTTATTAGACGTGCGGATGCGATGTTGAGGGTCGTGACCTTTGATTCGATACCTATTTTGACATATGTAAAATTTTGGTTTAAACCAGATCGGGTGGATCGTTTGAGGTTATTTGGGGGCATTTCTGTACTTTTTTGGGTTTGGGAGGTTCTAAAATGTGTCCTTATCACTTATTGAACGTGTGGATATGAAGTTGAGGGTCATGACCGTCGAATCGATACCTATTTTGGCATGTGTTCATTTTTTGTTCGAACGAGTCAGGGTGGGTCGTTTGGGGTTATTTGGGGGCATTTCTGTACTTTTTTTGATTTGGGATGTTCTAAAAAGTGTCCTTATCTCTTATTAGACATTTGGATGCTATGCTGACGATCGTGACCTTCGAATCGATACCTATTTCGGCATATGTTCATTTTTTATTCGAACCAAACCAGGTGGGTCGTTTGGGGTTATTTGGGGGAATTTCAATACTTTTTAGGGTTTACGATGTTCTAAAAGGTGTCCTTATCTCAGATTAGATGTGTGGATGCAATGTTGAGGGTCGTGACCTTCGAATCGATACCTATTTCTGCATATGTTCATTTTCGATTCGAACGAGACCGGGAGTGTCATTTAGGGATATTCGGGGGCATTTTTGTATTTTTTTGGGTGTGGGATGTTCTAAAAAATGTCCTTATCTCTTATTAGACGTTTGGATGCGATGTTGAGGGTCTTGACCTTCGAATCGATACCTATTTTGGCATATGTTCATTTTTGGTTCGAGAGATGTTCATTTTCGGTTCGAACGAGAACCGGTGGGTCTTCTAGGGTTATTTTGGGGAATTTCAGTACGTTTTTGGGTTTGGGATGTTCTAAAAAGTGTCCTTATCTCTTATTAGACGAGTAGATGCGATGTTGAGGATCGTGACCTTTGAAACGGTACCTATTTCGGCATATGTTCATATTCAGTTTGATCCAAATCGGGAGGGCGTTTGGGGTTATTTGGGGGCATTTCTATACTTTTTTGGGTTTGGGATGTTCTAAAAAGTGTCATAATCTCTTATTAGACGTGCGCATACGGTGTTGAGGGTCGTGACCTTTGATTCGATACCTATTTTGACATATGTAAAATTTCGATTTAAACCAGATCGGGGGGGTCATTTGAGATTATTTGGGGGCATTTTTGTACTTTGTTGGTTTTGAGAGGTTCAAAAATGTGTCCTTATCTCTTATTGCACATGTGGGTATGAAGTTGACGGTCATGACCGACGAATCGATATCGATTTTGGCATATGTTAATTTTTGGTTCGAACGAGACAGGGTGGGTCGTTTGGGGTAAGTTGGCGGCATTTATGTAATTTTTTGGGTTTGGGATGTTTTAAAAAGTGTCCTTATCTCTTATCAGACGTGTGGAAGCGATGTTGAGGGTCGTGACCTTCTAATCGATACCTATTTCGACATGTGTTCATTTTCGGTTCGAACGAGACCGGGTGGGTCGTTTGGGGTTATTTGGGGGCATTTTTTAACTTTTTTGGGTTTGGGATGTTCAAAAAAGTGTCCTTATCTATTATTAGACGTGTGGATGCGATGTTGAGGGTCGTGACCTTCGAATTGATACCTATTTCGACATATATTCATTTTGGGTTGGACATATGCTCATTTTTTGTTCGAACGAGAACCGGTGGGTTGTTTGGGGCATTTCTGTACATTTTTGGGTTTGGGATGTTCTAAAAAGTGTCCTTATCCCTTATTAGACATGTGGATGCGATGTTGAGGGTCATGACCTTCGAATCGATACCTATTACGACATATGTTCATTTTCGGTTTAAACCAGATTGGGTGGGTTGAGTGGGGTTATTTGGGGGCATTTCTGTACTTTTTTGGGTTTGGGAAGTTCTAAAATGTGTCCTTAGCTCTTATTACACGTGTGGATATGAAGTTGAGGGTCGTGAACTTCGAATCGATACCTATTTTGACAATTGTTCATTTTCGATTTCAACCAGACCGGGTGGGTCGTTTGGGGTTATTTGGGGGCATTACTATACTTTTTTGGGTTTGGGATGTTCTAAAATGTGTCCTTGTCTCATATTAGATGTGTGGATGCGATGTTGAGGGTCGTGACCATCGAATCTATACCTATTTTGGCATATGTTCATTTTTTGTTCTAACGAGACAGGGTGGGTTGTTTGGGATTATTTGGGGACCTTTCTGTATTTTTTTGGGTTTGGGATGTTCTAAAAAGTGTCCTTATCTCTTATTAGACGTCTGGATGAGATGTTGAGGGTCATGACCTTCAAATCGATACCTATTTTGCCATATATTCATTTTCAGTTCGAACCAAACCGGGTGGGTCATTTTGGGTTATTTCGGGCCATTTCTGTACTTTTTTAGGTTTGGGATGTTCTAAAAAGTGTCCTGATCTCTTATTAGATGTGTGGATGCGATGTTGAGGGTCGTCACCTTCGAATCGATACCTATTTCTGCATATGTTCAATTTTGGTTTCAAACGAGACCGGGTGTGTCGTTTAGGGATATTCGAGAGCATTTCTATTTTTTTTTGGGTTTGGGATGTTCTAAAAAGTGTCCTTATCTCTTATTATATCTGTGGATGCGATGTTGAGGGTCGTGACCTTCGAATCGATACCTATTTTGGCATATGTTCATTTTCGGTTAGAACGAGAACCGGTGGGTCGTCTAGGGTTATTTTGGGGCATTTTTATACTTTTTTGGGTTTGGGTTGTTCTAAAAAGTGTCCTTATCTCTTATTAGACATGTGGATGCGATGTTGAGGGTCGTGACCTTCGAATCGATACATATTTCGACAAATGTTCATTTTCAATTTAAACAAGATCGGGTGGGTCGATTAGGGTTATTTGGGGGCATTTCTGTACTTTTTTGGGTTTGGGAAGTTCTAAAATGTGTCCTTAGCTCTTATTACACGTGTGGATATGAAGTTGAGGCTTATGAACTTCGAATCGATACCTATTTCGACAATTGTTCATTTTCGATTTAAACTAGACCGGGTGGGTCGTTTGGGGTTATTTGGGGGCATTACTGTACTTTTTTGGGTTTGGGATGTTCTAAAATGTGTCCTTATCTCATATTATATGTGTGGATGCGATGTCGAGGGTCGTGACCATCGAATCTATACCTATTTTGGCATATGTTCATTTTTTGTTCTAACGAGACAGGGTGGGTTATTTGGGATTATTTGGGGGCCTTTCTGTATTTTTTTGGGTTTGGGATGTTCTAAAAAGTGTCCTTATCTCTTATTAGACGTCTGGATGAGATTTTGAGGGTCATGACCTTCAAATCGATACCTATTTTTCCATATATTCATTTTTTGTTTGAACCAAACCGGGTGGGTCATTTGGGGTTATTTCGGGCCATTTCTGTACTTTTTTAGGTTTAGGATGTTCTAAAAAGTGTCCTGATCTCTTATTAGATGTGTGGATGCGATGTTGAGGGTCGTGACCTTCGAATCGATACCTATTTCTGTATATGTTCAATTTTGGTTTGAACGAGATCGGGTGTGTCGTTAAGGGATATTCGGGAGCATTTCTATTTTTTTTTGGGTTTGGGATGTTCTAAAAAGTATCCTTATCTTTTATTAGACGTGTGGATGCGATTTTGAGCGTCGTGACCTTTGAATCGATACCTATTTTGACAACTGTTCATTTTCGGTTTAAACCAGACCGGGTTGGTCATTTGGGGTTATTTGGGGGCATTTTGTACTTTTTTTGGGTTTGACGTTCTAAAATGTGTCCTTGTCTCTTATTAGATGTGTGGATGCAATGCTGTGGGTCATCACCTTCGAATCGATATTTATTTTGGCATATGTTCATTTTTCGTTCGAACGAGATCAGGTGGGTCGTTTGGGGTTAGTTGGTGGCATTTCTGTACTTTTTTGGGTTGGGGATTTTCTAAAAAGTGTCCTTATCTCTTATTAGACATGTGGAAGCGATGTTGAGGTTCGTGACCTTCTAATCAATACCTATTTCGACATACGTTCATTTTCAGTTCGAACGAGACTGGGTGGGTCATCTGGGGTTATTTGGGGGCATTTCTATACTTTTTTGGGTTTGGGATGTTCTTAAAAGTGTCCTTATCTCTTATTAGACGTGTGGATGCGATGTTGAGGGTTGTGACTTCGAATCGATACCTATTTCGGTATATGTTCATTTTTGTTTCGACATATGCTCATTTTTGGTTCAAACGAGAACCGGTGGGTCGTTTGGGGCATTTTTGTACTTTTTTGGGTTTGGGATGTTCTAAAAAGTGTCCTTATCACTTATTAGACATATGGATGCGATGTTGAGGGTCGTGACCTTTGAATCGACACATATTACGACGTATGTTCATTGTCGATTGAAACAAGATCGAGTGGGTCGTTTGGGGTTATTTGGGGGCATTTCTATACTTTTTTGGGTTTGGGAAGTTCTAAAATGTGTCCTTAGCTCTTATTACACGTGTGGATATGAAGTTGTGGGTCGTGAACTTCGAATCGATACCTATTTCGGCATGTGTTCATTTTTTGTTCGAACGAGTCAGGGTGGGTCGTTTGGGGTTATTTGGGTGCATTACTGTACTTTTTGCGTTTGGGATGTTCTACAATGTGTCCTTATCTCTTATTAGATGTGTGGATACGATGTTGAGGGTCGTGACCCTCGAATCTATACCTATTTGGGCATCTGTTCATTTTTGGTTCGAACGAGACCGGGTGGGTCGTTTAGGGTTATTTGGGGCGTTTCTGTTCTTTTTTGGGTTTGGGATGTTCTTAAAAGTGTCCTTATCTCTTATTAGACGTGTGGATCCAATGTTGAAGATCGTGACCTTTGATTTTGACATTCGTAAATTTTTGGTTTAAACCAGACCGGCTGGGTCATTTGAGGTTATTTGGGGGCATTTCTAAACTTTTTTGGGATTGAAAAGTTCTAAAATGTGTCCTTATCTCTTGTTGCACATGTGGATATGAAGTTGAGGGTCGGGACCGTCGAATTGATACCTATTTTGGCATATGTTCATTTTGGGTTCGAATGAGACAGGGTGGGTCGTTTGGGGTTATTTGGGGGCATTTCTGTACTTTTTTGGGTTTGGGATCTTCTAAAAAGTGCCCTTATCTCTTATTAGATGTCTGGATGCGATGTTGAGGGTCGTGACCTTCGAATCGATACCTATTTCGGCATATGTTCATTTTCTGTTTGAACCAAACCGGGTGGGTTGTTTGGGGTTATTTGGGGGCATTTCTGTACTTTTTTGGGTTTGGTATGTTCTAAAAAGTGTCCTTATCTCTTATTAGATGTGTGGATGCGATGTTGAGGGTCGTGACCTTTGAATCGATACCTATTTCTGCATATGTTCATTTTTTGTTCAAACGATACTGGGTTTGTCATTTGGGGATATTCAGGGCCATTTCTGTATTTTTTTGGGTTTGGGATGTTCTCAAAAGTGTCCTTATCTCTTATTAGACATGTGGATACGATGTTGAGGGTCGTGACCTTCGAATCGATACCTATTTCGGCATATGTTCATTTTCAGTTCGACCTATGTTCATGTTTTGTTCGAACGAGAACCGGTGGGTCGTCTAGGGTTATTTTGGGGCATTTTTGTACTTTTTTCAGTTTTGGATGTTCTAAAAAGTGTCCTTATGTCTTATTAGACGTGTGGATGCGATGTTGAGGGTCGTGACCTTCGAATCTATACCTATTTCGACATATGTTAATTTTCGGTTTAAACAAGATCGGGTGGGTCCTTTGGGGTTATTTTGGGGCATTTGTATACTTTTTTGAATTTGGGATGTTCTAAAATGTGTCCTTATCTCTTATTAGATGTGTGGATGCGATGTTGAGGGTCATGACCTTCGAATCGATACCTGTTTTTGCATATGTTCAATTTTGGGTCGAACGAGACCGGGTGTGTCGTTTAGGGATATTCGGGGGCATTTCTATATTTTTTTGGGTTTGGGATGTTCTAAAAAATGCCTTTATCTCTTATTAGATGTGTGGATGCGATGTTGAGGGTTATGACCTTCGATACGGTACCTATTTCGGCATATGTTCATTTTTTGTTCGAACCAAACCGGGAGGGCGTTTGGGGTTATTTGGGGGCATTTCAGTACTTTTTTGGGTTTGGGAAGTTCTAAAGTGTGTCCTTAGCTCTTATTACACGTGTGGATATGAAGTGGAGGGTCGTGACGTTCGAATCGACACCTATTTCGACAATTGTTCATTTTTGGTTTAAACCAGACCGGGTAGGTCGTTTGGGGTTATTTGGGGACATTTCTGTACTTTTTTGGGTTTGTGATGTTCTAAAAATTTTCCTTATCTCTTATTAGACGTGTGGATGCGATGTTTGGGATCGTGACCTTCGAATCGATACCTTATTCGGCATATGTTCATTTTCGATTTTAACCAGACCGGGTTGGTCGTTTGGGGTTATTTGGGGGCATTTATGTACTTTTTTAGATTTTTGATGTACTAAAATGTGTCCTTATCTCTTATTAGATGTGTGGATGCGATGTTGAGGGTCATGACCTTCGAATCGATACCTACTTCGGCATATGTTCATTTTCAATTCGAACCAAATCGGGTAGGTCGTTTGGGGTAATTTTTAGGCATTTTTGTACTTTTTTGTTTTGGGATGTTATAAATAGTGTTCACATCTCTTATTAGACGTGTGGATGTGATGTTGAAGGTCGTAACCTTCGAATTGACACCTATTTCGATATATGTTCATTTTTTGTTTAAACTAGACTGGGCGGGTCGTTTGTGTTTATTTGGGGGCATTTTTGTACTTATTTGTGTATGGGATGTTCTAAAAAGTGTCCTTATCTCTTATTAGACGTGTGGATGCGATGTTGGGGGTCGTTACCTTCAAATCGATCCCTATTTCGTCATATGTTCATTTTCGGTTTAAACCAGAACGTTTCGGTCGTTTGGGGTTATTTGGGGGCATTTCTGTACTTTTTTGGGTTTGGGATGTTCTAAAAAGTGTCCCAATCTCTTATTAGACGTGCGATGTAGAGGGTCGTGACCTTCGAATCAATACCTATTTCGACATATATTCATTTTCGGTTTGACCCAAACCGGGTGTGTCGTTCGGGGTTATTTTGTGGCATTTTTGTACTTTTTTGGGTTGGGATTTTCTAAAATGTGTCCTTATCTCTTATTAGATGTGTGGATGCGATGTTGAGGGTCGTGACCTTCAAATCGATATTTATTTTGGCATATGTTCATTTTTGGTTTGTAGGAGACCGGGTGGGTCATTTGGGGTTAGTTGGCGGCATTTTTGTACTTTTTTGGGTCTGGGATGTTCTAAAAAGTGTCCGTATCTCTTATTAGATGTGTGGAAGCGATGTTGAGGGTCATGACCTTCTAATCGATACCTGCTTCGACATGTGTTAATTTTTTGTTCGAACGAGACCGGGTGCATCGTTTGGGGTTATTTGGGGGCATTTCTGTACTTTTTTGGGTTTGGAATGTTCTAAAAAGTTTCCTTATCTCTTATTAGACCTGTGGATGCGATGTTGAGGGTCGTGACCTTCGAATCGATTCCTATTTCGGCATAATTTCATTTTCGGTTCAATATATGCTCATTTTTAGTTCGAACGACAACCGGTGGGTCATTTGGGGCCTTTCTGTACTTTTTTTGGTTTTTGATTGTTCTAAAAAGTGTCCTTATCTCTTATTAGACATGTGGATGCACTGTTGTGGGTCGTGACCTTTGAATCGATATCTATTACGACAAATGTTCATTTTCGGTTTAAACAAGATCTGATGGGTTATTTGGGGTTATTTTGGGGCATTTCTGTACTTTTTTGGGTTTGGGAAGTTCTAAAATGTGTCCTTAGCTCTTATTACACCTGTGGATATGAAGTTGAGGGTCGTGAACTTCAAATCGATACTATTTCGACAATTGTTAATTTTCAATTTAAACCAGACTGGGTGGGTCGTTTGGGGTTATCTTGGGGCATTACTGTACTTTTTTGGGTTTGGGATGTTTTAAAATGTGTCCTTATCTCTTATTAGATCTGTGGATGCGATGTTGAGGGTCGTGACCATCGAATCTATACCTATTTTGGCATATGTTCATTTTTGGTTCGAACGAGACCGGGTAGGTCGTTTGGGGTTATTTGGGGGCCTTTCCGTACTTTTTTGGGGTTGGGATTTTCTAAAAAGTGTCCTTATCTTTTATTCGATGTCTAGATGCGATGTTGTGGGTTAAGACCTTTGAATCGATACCTATTTTTTCATATGTTCATTTTCGGTTCAAACTAAACCGGGTGGGTCATTTGGGGTTATTTGAGGGCATTTCTATACTTTTTTAGCTTTGGGATGTTCTAAAAAGTGTCCTGATCTCTGATTAGATCTGTGGATGCGATGTTGAGGGTCTTGACCTTCGAATCGATACCTATTTTTGCATATGTTCAATTTCGGTTCGAAAGAGACCGGGTGTGTCGTTTAGGGATATTCGGGGGCATTTCTATATTTTTTTGGGTTTGGGATGTTCTAAAAAGTGTCCTTATCTCTTATTATATGTGTGGATGCGATGTTGAGGGTCGTGACCTTCGAATCGATACCAATTTCGGCATATGTTCATTTTTTGTTCGACCTATGTTCATTTTCGGTTCGAATGAGAACCGGTGGTTGTCTAGGGTTATTTTGGGGCATTTCTGCACTTTTTTGGGTTTGGGATGTTCTAAAAAGTGTCTTAATCTCTTATTAGACGTGTGGATGCGATGTTGAGGGTTGTGACCTTCGATTCAATACCTATTTCAACATATGTCCATTTTCGGTTTAAACAAGATCTGGTGGGTCGTTTGGGGTTATTTGGGGGCATTTCTATACTTTTCTAGGTTTGGGAAGTTCTAAAATGTGTCCTTAGCTCTTATTAGATGTGTGGATATGAAGTCGAGGGTCGTGACCTTCGAATCGACACCTATTTCGACAATTGTTCATTTTTTATTTAAACCAGACCGGGTGGGTCGTTTGGGGGGCATTTCTATGTTTTTTTGGGTTTTGGGTTTTCTAAAATGTGTCCTTATCTATTATTAGATGTGTGGATGCGATGTTGAGGGTCGTGACCTTCGAATCTATACCTATTTTGATATATGTTCATTTACGAGTCAAACGAGACCGGGTGGGTCGTTTGGGTTTTTTGGGGGCATTTCTATACTTTTTTGGGTGTGGGATATTCTAAAAAGTGTCCTTATCTCTTATTAGACGTGTGGAGGCGATGTTGAGGGTCAGGACCTTCGAAACGGTACCTATTTCGGCATATGTTCATTTTCGATTCAAACCAAACTGGATGGGCGTTTGGGGTTATTTGGGGGCATATCTGTACTTTTTTGGGTTTGGGATGTTCGAAAAAGTGTCCTTACCTCTTATTAGACGTGTGGATGATGTTGAGGGTCGTGACCTTTGAATCGATACCTATTTCGACAAATGTTCATTTTCGATTTAAACCACTGGATTGGTCGTTTGGGTTTATTTGGGGGCATTACTGTGCTGTTTTGGGTTTGGGATGTTCTAAAATGTGTCATTATCTCTTATTAGATGTGTGGATGCGATGTTGAGGGTCGTGACCTTCGGATCGATACCTATTTCGGCATATGTTCATTTTTTGTTCGAACCAGATAGGGTGGGTCGTTAGGGGTTAGTTGGGGGCATTTCTGTACTTTTTTAGGTTTCGGATGTTCTAAAAAGTGTCCTTATCTTTTATTAGACGTGTGGATGCGATGTTGAGGGTCGTGACCTTCGAATGAATACCTATTATGACATATGTTCATTTTTGGTTTAAACAAGATCGGGTGGGTCGTGTGGGGTTATTTGGGGGCATTTCAGTATTTTCTTGGGTTTGGGAAGTTCTAAAATGTGTTCTTAGCTCTTATTACACGTGTGCATATGAAGTTGACGGTCGTAAACTTTGAATCGATACATATTTTGACAATTGTTCATTTTTTATTTAAACCAGACCGGGTGGATCGTTTGGGGTTATTTGGGGGCAATACTGTACTTTTTTGAATTTGGGTTGTTCTAAAATGTGTCATTATCTCTTATTAGATGTGTGGATGCGATGTTGTGGGTCGTGACCATCGAATTTATATCTATTTTGACATATGTTCATTTTTGATTCGTACGAGATTGGGTGGGTCATTTGGGGCTATTTGGGAGCCTTTCTGTACTTTTTTGGGTTTGGGATGTTCTACAAAGTGTCTGTATCTCTTATTAGACGTCTGGATGCGATGTTGAGGATCATGACCTTCGACTCAATACCAATTTCGTCATATGTTGATTTTCGGTTCGAACCAAACCGAGTGGGTAGTTTGGGATTATTTGGGGGCATTTCTATACTTTTTTTTAGGTTTGGGATGTTCTAAAAAGTGTCCTGATCTCTTATTAGATGTGTGGATGCGATGTTGAGTGTCGTGACCTTCAAATCGATACCTATTTCTGCATATGTTCAATTTCGGTTCGAACAAAACCGAGTGTGTCGTGTAGGGATATTTGGGGGCATTTTTATATTTTTTTGGGTTTGGGATGTTCTAAAAAGTGCCCTTATCTCTTATTATGCGTGTGGATGCGATGTTGAGGGTCACCTTTGAATCGATACCTATTTCGGCATATGTTCATTTTCGGTTCGACCTATGTTCATTTTTTGTTAGAAAGAGAACTGGTGGGTCGTCTAGGGTTATTTTGGGGCATTTCTGTACTTTTTTTGGTTTGGGATATTCTAAAAAGTGTCCTTATCTCTTGTTAGAAGTGTGGATGCGATGTTGGGGAACGTGACCTTCAATTCGATACCTCTTTTTACATATGTTCATTTTCGATTTAAACAAGATCGGGTGGGACGTTTGGGGTTATTTGGGGGTATTTCTGTACTTTTTTGGGTTCGGAAAATTCTAAAACGTGTCCTTAGCTCTTATTACACGTGTGGATATGAAGTTGAGGGTCGTGACCTTCGAATCGACACCTATTTCGATAATTATTTATTTTTTATTTAAACCAGACTTGGTGGGTCATTTGGGGTTATTTGGGGGCATTTCTGTACTTTTTTGGGTTTTGGATGTTCTAAAATGTGTCCTTATCTCTTATTAGATGTCTGGATGCAATGTTGAGGGTCGTGACCTTCGAATCTGTACCTATTTTGACATATGTTCATTTATGAGTCGAACGAGACCGGGTGAGTCGTTTGGGGTTATTTGGGGGCATTTCTGTACTTTTTTGGGTTTGGGATGTTCTAAAAAGTGTCCTAATCTCTTATTAGACGTGTGGATGCGATGTTGAGGGTCGTGACCTTTGAATCGATATCTTTTTCGGCATATGTTCATTTTTTATTCGAACGAGAACGGGTGGGTCGTTTGGGGTTAGTTGGCAGCATTTTTGTACTTTTTTGTGTTTGGGATGTTTTAAAACGTGTCCTTATCTCTTATTAGACGTGTGGAAGCAATGTTGAGGGTCTTGACCTTCGAATCGATACCTATTTTGGCATATGTTCATTTTCGGTTCGACCTATGTTCATTTTCGATTCGAACGAGAACCGGTGGGTCGTCTTGGGTTATTTTGGGGCATTTCTATACTTTTTTGAGTTTGGGATGTTACAAAAACTGTCCTTATCTCTTATTAGACATGTGGATGCGATGTTGAGGGTCGTGACCTTTGAATCGATACCTATTACGACATATGTTCATTTTTTATTTAAACAAGATCGTGTGGGTCGTGTGGAGTTATTTGGGGGCATTTCTTTACTTTTTTGGGTTTGGGAAGTTCTAAAATGTGTTCTTAGCTCTTATTACACGTGTGGATATCAAGTTGAGGGTCGTGAACTTCAAATCGATACATATTTCCACCATTGTTCATTTTCGATTTAAACCAGACTGGGTGGGTCATCTGGGGTTATTTGGGGGCATTACTGTACTTTTTTGGGTTTGGTTTGTTCTAAAATATGTCCTCATCTCTTATTAGATGTGTGGTGCGATGTTGTGGGTCGTGACCATCGAATCTATACCTATTTTGGCATATGTTCATTTTCGATTCGAACAAGACCGGGTGGGTCGTTTGGGGTTATTTGGGGGCATTTCTGTACTTTTTTGGGTTTCGGATGTTCTAAAAGTGTCTTGATCTCTTATTAGATGTGTGGATGCGATGTTGAGGGTCGTGACCTTTGAATCGATACCTATTACGACATATGTTCATTTTCCGTTTAAACAGGATCGGGTGGGTCGTGTGGGGTTATTTGGGGGCATTTCTGTACTTTTTTGGGTTTGGGAAGTTCTAAACTGTGTCCTTAGCTCTTATTACACGTGTGGATATGAAGTTGAGGGTCGTGAACTTCGAATCGATACCTATTTCGACAATTGTTCATTTTCTATTTAAACCAGACCGGGTGGGTCGTTTGGGATTATTTAGGGGCATTACTGTACTTTTTTGGGTTTTGGTTGTTCTAAAATGTGTCCTTATCTCTTATTAGATGTGTGGATGTGATGTTGTGGGTCGTGACCATCGAATCTATACCTATTTTGGCATATATTCATTTTCAGTTCGAACGAGACCGGGTGGGTCCTTTGGGGTTATTTGGGGGCCTTTCTGTACTTTTTGGTTTTGGGGTGTTCTAAAAAGTTTCCTTATCTCTTATTAGGCGTGTTAATGCGATGTTGAGGGTCGTGACCTTCGAATCGATACCTATTATGACATATGTTCATTTTCGGTTTAAACAATATCGGGTGGGTCGTGTGGGGTTATTTGGGGGCATTTATGTATTTATTTGGGTGTGGGAAGTTCTAAAATGTGTCCTTAGCTCTTATTACACGTGTGGATATGAAGTTGAGGGTCGTGAACTTCGAATCGATACATATTTCGACAGTTGTTCATTTTCGATTTTTACCAGACCGGGTGGGTCGTTTCGGGTTATTTAGGGGCATTGGTGTACTTTTTTGGGTTTGGGTTGTTCTAAAATGTGTCCTTATCTCTTATTAGATGTGTGGATGCGATGTTGTGGGTCGTGACCATCAAATCTATACCTATTTTGCCGTATGTTCATTTTCGGTTTAAACAAGATCGGGTTGTTCGTTTAGGGTTATTTGGGGGCATTTCTATACTTTTTTGGGTTTGGGAAGTTGTAAAATGTGTCCTTAGCTCTTATTACATGTGTGGATATGAAGTTGAGGGTCATGACCTTCGAATCGACACCTATTTTGATGATTGTTCATTTTCTGTTTAAATCAGACCGGGCGGGTTGTTTGGGGTTATTTTGGGGCATTTCTGTACTTTTTTGGGTTTGGGATGTTTTAAAAAGTGTCCTTATCTATTATTAGACATGTGGATACGATGTTGAGGGTCGTGACCTTTGAAACAGTACCTATTTTGGCATATGTTCATTTTCGTTTCGAACCAAACCGGGAGGGCGTGTGGGGTTATTTGGGGGCATTTCTGTACTTTTTTGGTTTGGGATGTTCTAAAAGGTGTCCTTATCTCTTATTAGACGTGTGGATGCGATATTGAGGGTCATGACCTTTGAATTGATACCTATTTCGACAAATGTTCTTTTTTGGTTTAAACCGGACCGGGTTGGTCGTTTGGGGTTATTTGGAGGTATTTTTGTACTTTTATGGGTTTTTAATGTTCTAAAATGTGTCCTTATCTCTTATTAGATGTGTTGATGCGATGTTGAGGGTCGTGACCTTCGAATCGATATCTACTTCGGCATATGTTCATTTTCGGTTCGAACCAGACCGGGAGGGTCGTTTGTGGTTAGTTGGCGAGATTTCTGTACTTTTTTGGGTTTGGGATGTTCTAAAAAGTGTCCTTATCTCTTATTAGACGTGTGGAATCATTGTTGAGGGTTGTGACCGTCTAATCGATACCTATTTAGACAAATGTTCATTTTTTGTTCGAACAAGATCGGGTGGGTCATTTGGGGTTATTTGGGGGCATTTCTGTACTTTTTTGGGTTCGGAATGTTCTAAAAACTGTCCTTATCTCTTATTAGACGTGTGGATGCGAAGTTGAGGGTCGTGACCTTCGAATCGATACCTATTTCAGAATACGTTCATTTTCATTTTGACATATGCTAGTTTTCGGTTCGAACGAGAACCGGTTGGTTGTTTGGGGCATTTCTGTACTTTTTTGGGTTTGGGATGTTCTAAAAAGTGTCCTTATCTCTTATTAGACATGTGGATGCGATGTTTAGGGTCGTGACCTTCAAATCGATACATATTACGACATATGTTCATTGTCGGTTTAAACAAGATCGGGTGGGTCGTTTGGGGTTATTTGGTTTCATTTCTGTACTTTTTTGGGTGTGGGAAGTTCTCAAAATGTGTCCTTAGCTCCTATTACACGTGTGGATATGAAGTTGAGGGTCGTGAACTTCGAATTGATACCTATTTTGACCATTTTTAATTTTCGATTTAAACCAGACCGGGTGGGTCGTTTGGGGTTATTTGAGGAAATTCCTGTACTTTTTTGGGTTTTGGATGTTCTAAAATGTGTCCTTATCTCTTATTAGATGTGTGGATGCAATGTTGAGGGTCGTGACCATCGAATCTATACCTATTTTGGCATATGTTCATTTTTTGTTCGAACGAGATCAGGAGGGTCGTTTGGGGTTATTTGGGGGCCTTTTCGTACTTTTTTGGGTTTGGGATGTTCTAAAAAGTGTCCTTATCTCTTATTAGACGTGTGGATGCGATGTTGAAGGTCGTGACCTTTGATTTTGAGATAAGTAAATTTTTGGTTTAAACCCGATAGGGTGGGTCATTTGAGGTTATTTGGGGGCATTTCTGTACTTTTTTGGGTTTGGGAAGTTCTAAAATGCGTCCTTATCTCTTATTGCACATGGGGATATGGAGTTGAGGGTCTTGACCGTCGAATTGATACCTGTTTTGGCATATGTTCATTTTCGGTTCGAACGAGACAAGGTGGGTCCTTTGGGGTTACTTGGGGGCATTTCTTCACTTTTTTGGGTTTGGGATGTTCGAAAAAGTGTCCTTATCTCCTATTAGACGTCTGGATGCGATGTTGAGGGTCTTGACCTTCGAATCGATACCTATTTCGGTATATGTTCATTTTCAGATCGAACCAAACTGGGTGGGTTGTTTGGGGTTAATTGGGGGAATTTTTGTACTTTTTTGGGTTTGGGATGTTCTAAAAAGTGTCCTTATCTCTTATTAGATGTGTGGATACGATGTTGAGGGTCATGACCTTCGAATCGATACCTATTTCTGTATATGTTCATTTTCAGTTCGAGATCGGGTGTGTCGTTTAGGGATATTCGGGGGCATTTCTATATTTTTTTGGGTTTGGGATGTTCTAAAAAATGCCCTTATCTCTTATTGGACGTGTGGATGAGATGTTGATGGTCGTGACCTTCGAATCGATACCTCTTTTGGCATATATTCATTTTCGGTTCGAGCGAGAACCGGTGGGTCGTCTAGGGTTATTTTTGGGCATTTCTATACTTCTTTGGGTTTGGGATGTTCTAAAAAGTGTCCTTATCTCTTATTAGACGTGTGGATGCAATGTTGAGGGTCGTGACCTTCGAATCGATACCTAATTTGACATATGTTCATTTTCTTTTTAAACAAGATCGGGTGGGTCGTTTCGGGTCATTTGGGGACATTTCTATACTTTTTTGTGTTAGGGGAGTTCTAAAATGTGTCTTTAGCCCTTATTACACGTGTGGATCTGAGGTTGAGGGTCGTGACCTTCAAATCGACACCTATTTCGACAATTGTTCATTTTCAAATAAAACTAGACCGAGTGGGTCATTTGGGGTTATTTTGGGGTATTTCTATACTTTTTTGGGTTTGGGATGTTCAAAAATGTATCCTTATCTCTTATTAGATGTGTGCATGCGATGTTGAGGGCCCTCACCTTCGAATCTATACCTATTTCGACATATGTTCATTTACGGTTCAAACGAGACCGGGTGGGTCGTTTGGGGTTATTTGGGAGCATTTCTATACTTTTTTGGGTTTGGGATCTTCTAAAAAGTGTGCTTATCTCTTATTAGACGTGTGGATGCGATGTTGAGGGTTGTGACCGTCGAAACGGTACCTATTTTGATATATGTTCATTTTCGGTTCGAACCAAATCGGGAGGGTGTTTGGGGTTATTTGGGGGCATTTCTGTACTTTTTTGGGTTTGGGAAGTTCTAAAATGTGTCCTTAACTCTTATTACACGTGTGGATATGAAGTTGAGGGTCCTGACCTTCGAATCGACACCTATTTCGACAATTGTTCATTTTCTGTTTAAACCAGACCGGGTGGGTCGTTTGGGTTTATTTTGGGGCATTTCTGTACTTTTTTGGGTTTGGGATGTTCTAAAAAGTGTCCTAATCTCTTATTAGATGTATGGATGCAATGTTGAGGGTTGTGACCTTTTAATCGATACCTATTTCTGCATATGTTCAATTTCGGTTCGAAAGAGATCGGGTGTGTCGTTCAGGGATATTCAGGGGCATTTCTATTTTTTTTTGGGTTCGGGATGTTCTAAAGAGTGTCCTTATCTCTTATTATATGTGTGGATGCAATGTTGAGGGTCGTGACCTTCGAATCGATACCTATTTCGGCATATGTTCATTTTCGGTTCGACCTATGTTCATTTTCGGTTCGAACGAGAATCGGTGGGTCGTCTAGGGATATTTTGGGACATTTCTGTACTTTTTTTTTTTGGGATGTTCTAAAAAGTGTTCTTATCTCTTATTAGACGTGTGGAAGAGATGTTGAGGGTCGTGACCTTCTAATGGATACCGATTTCGACATGTGTTAATTTTTTGTTCGAACGAGATTGGGTGGGTCGTTTGGGGTTATTTGGGGGCATTTCTGTACTTTTTTGGGTATGGGATGTTCTAAAAAGTGTCCTTATCTCTTATTAGACATGTGGATACGATGTTGAGGGTCGTTTCCTACGAATCGATACCTATTTTGACCTATGTTCATTTTCAATTTAAACCAGAACGGGTGGGTCGTTTGGGGTTATTTGGGGGCATATCTATACTTTTTTGGGGTTGGGATGTTCTTAACAATGTCCCTATCTCCTATTAGACGTGCGATGTAGAGGGTCGTGACCTTCGAATCGATACCTATTTCGACAAATGTTCATTTTCGGTTTAAACCAAACCGGGTGGGTCGTTTGGGTTTATTTTGGGGCGTTTTTGTACTTTTTTGGGTTTGGGATGTTCTAAAAAGTGTCCTTATCTCTTATTAGATGTGTGGATACGATGTTGAGGGTCATGACCTTCGAATCGATACCTATTTCTGTATATGTTCATTTTCGGTTCGAGATCGGGTGTGTCGTTTAGGGATATTCGGGGGCATTTCTATATTTTTTTGGGTTTGGGATGTTCTAAAAAATGTCCTTATCTCTTATTGGACGTGTGGATGAGATGTTGATGGTTGTGACCTTCGAATCGATACCTCTTTTGGCATATGTTCATTTTCGGTTCGAGCGAGAACCGGTGGGTCGTCTAGGGTTATTTTTGGGCATTTCTATACTTCTTTGGGTTTGGGATGTTCTAAAAAGTGTCCTTATCTCTTATTAGACGTGTGGATGCAATGTTGAGGGTTGTGACCTTCGAATCGATACCTAATTTGACATATGTTCATTTTCTTTTTAAACAAGATCGGGTGGGTCGTTTCGGGTCATTTGGGGACATTTCTATACTTTTTTGTGTTAGGGGAGTTCTAAAATGTGACTTTAGCCCTTATTACACGTGTGGATCTGAGGTTGAGGGTCGTGACCTTCAAATCGACACCTATTTCGACAATTGTTCATTTTCAAATAAAACTAGACCGAGTGGGTCGTTTGGGGTTATTTTGGGGCATTTCTATACTTTTTTGGGTTTGGGATGTTCAAAAATGTATCCTTATCACTTATTAGATGTGTGCATGCGATGTTGAGGGCCCTCACCTTCAAATCTATACCTATTTCGACATATGTTCATTTACGGTTCAAACGAGACCGGGTGGATCATTTGGGGTTATTTGGGAGCATTTCTATACTTTTTTGGGTTTGGGATCTTCTAAAAAGTGTGCTTATCTCTTATTAGACGTGTGGATGCGATGTAGAGGGTTGTAACCGTCGAAACGGTACCTATTTTGATATATGTTCATTTTTGGCTCAAACCAAATCGGGAGGGTGTTTGGGGTTATTTGGGGGCATTTCTGTACTTTTTTGGGTTTGGGAAGTTCTAAAATGTGTCCTTAACTCTTATTACACGTGTGGATATGAAGTTGAGGGTCCTGACCTTCGAATCGACACCTATTTCGACAATTGTTCATTTTCTGTTTAAACCAGACCGGGTGGGTCGTTTGGGTTTATTTTGGGGCATTTCTGTACTTTTTTGGGTTTGGGATGTTCTAAAAAGTGTCCTAATCTCTTATTAGATGTATGGATGCAATGTTGAGGGTTGTGACCTTTTATTCGATACCTATTTCTGCATATGTTCAATTTCGGTTCGAAAGAGATCGGGTGTGTCGTTCAGGGATATTCAGGGGCATTTCTATTTTTTTTTGGGTTCGGGATGTTCTAAAGAGTGTCCTTATCTCTTATTATATGTGTGGATGCAATGTTGAGGGTCGTGACCTTCGAATCGATACCTATTTCGGCATATGTTCATTTTCGGTTCGACCTATGTTCATTTTCGGTTCGAACGAGAATCGGTGGGTCGTCTAGGGATATTTTGGGACATTTCTGTACTTTTTTTTTTTGGGATGTTCTAAAAAGTGTTCTTATCTCTTATTAGACGTGTGGAAGCGATGTTGAGGGTCGTGACCTTCTAATGGATACCTATTTCGACATGTGTTAATTTTTTGTTCGAACGAGATTGGGTGGGTCGTTTGGGGTTATTTGGGGGCATTTCTGTACTTTTTTGGGTATGGGATGTTCTAAAAAGTGTCCTTATCTCTTATTAGACATGTGGATACGATGTTGAGGGTCGTTTCCTACGAATCGATACCTATTTTGACCTATGTTCATTTTCAATTTAAACCAGAACGGGTGGGTCGTTTGGGGTTATTTGGGGGCATATCTGTACTTTTTTGGGTTTGGGATGTTCTTAACAATGTCCCTATCTCCTATTAGACGTGCGATGTAGAGGGTCGTGACCTTCGAATCGATACCTATTTCGACAAATGTTCATTTTCGGTTTAAACCAAACCGGGTGGGTCGTTTGGGTTTATTTTGGGGCATTTTTGTACTTTTTTGGGTTTGGGATGTTCTAAAATGTGTCCTTATCACTTATTAGATGTGTGGATGCGATGTTGAGGGTCGTGACCTTCGAATCGATACTTATTTTGGCATATGTTCATTTTCGATTTGAACGAGACTGGGTGGGTCGTTTGGGGTTAGTTGGCGGCATTTCTGTACTTTTTTGGGTTTGGGATGTTCTAAAAAGTGTTCTTATCTCTTATTAGACGTGTGGATACGATGTTGAGGGTCTTGACCTTCGAATCGATACCTATTTTGGCATATGTTCATTTTCGGTTCGACATATGCTCTCTTTCGGTTCGAACGACAACCGGTGGGTCGGTTGGGGCCTTTCTGCACTTTTTTGGGTTTGGGATGTTCTAAAAATTGTCATTATCTCTTATTAGACGTCTGGATGCAATGTTGAGGGTCGTGACCTTCGAATCGATACCTATTACGACATATGTTCATTTTTTATTTAAACAAGATCGGGTGGGTCGTTTGGGGTTATTTGGGGGCATTTCTGTACTTTTTTGGGTTTGGGATGTTCTAAAATGTGTCCTTAGCTGTTATTACACGTGTGGATATGAAGTTTAGGGTCGTGAACTTTGAATCGATACCTATTTCGATAATTGTTCTTTTTTTATTTAAACCAGACCGGGTGGGTCGTTTGGGGTTATTTGGGGGCATTACTGTACTTTTTTGGGTTTAGGATGTTCTAAAATGTGTCCTTATCTCTTATTAGACATGTGAATGCGATGTTGAGGGTCGTTTCCTACGAATTGATACCTATTTCGACCTATGTTCATTTTCGGTTTAAACCAGAATGGGTGGGTCGTTTGGAGTTATTTGGGGGCATATCTGTACTTTTTTTTTATGTTTGGGATGTTCTTAAAAATGTCCTTATCTCTTATTAGACATGCGATGTAGAGGGTCGTGGACTTCGAATCGATACCTATTTCGACAAATGTTCATTTTCGGTTTAAACCAAACCGAGTGGGTCGTTTGGGTTTATTTTGGGGCATTTTTGTACTTTTTTGGGTTTGGGATGTTCTAAAATGTGTCCTTATCACTTATTAGATGTGTGGATGCGCTGTTGAGGGTCCTGACCTTCGAATCGATACTTATTTCGGCATATGTTCATTTTCGGTTTGAACGAGACTGGGTGGGTCTTTTGGGGTTAGTTGGCGGCATTTCTGTACTTTTTTGGGTTTGGGATGTTATAAAAAGTGTTCTTATCTCTTATTAGATGTGTGGATGCGATGTTGAGGGTCTTGACCTTCGAATCGATACCTATTTCGGCATATATTCATTTTCGGTTCGACATATGCTCTCTTTCGGTTCGAACGACAACTGGTGGGTCGGTTGGGGCCTTTCTGCACTTTTTTGGGTTTGGGATGTTCTAAAAAGTGTCATTATCTATTATTAGACGTGTGGATGCGATGTTGAGGGTCGTGACCTTCGAATCGATACCTATTATGGCATATGTTCATTTTCGGTTTAAACAAGATCGGGTGGGTCGTTTTGGGTTATTTGGGGGCATTTCTGTACTTTTTTGGGTTTGGGATGTTCTAAAATGTGTCCTTAGCTTTTATTACACGTGTGGATATGAAGTTTAGGGTCGTGAACTTTGAATCGATACCTATTTCGACAATTGTTCATTTTCGATTTAAACCAGACCGGGTGGGTCGTTTGGGGTTATTTGGGGGCATTACTGTACTTTTTTGGGTTTGGGATGTTCTAAAATGTGTCCTTATCTCTTATTAGATGTGTGGATGCGATGTTGAGGGTCGTGACCATTGAATCTATACGTATTTTGGCATATGTTCATTTTTTGTTCGAACGAGACTGGGTGGGTCGTTTGGGGTAATTTGGGGGCCTTTCTGTACTTTTTTGGGTTTGGCGCCAAAAAACTTGTTTGAGTTAAAATAAAACTGCAAGCGTACGGGTCAATCGTAGCTACGGGTCGAACACGAGGAGATATACGACACTCTATTTAACTAATCTTAAAAGTAATGCAAAGTGAACCAAGTTAATTAAATTACTAAATTAATGGTAATTAAACTAACAGATTCTGACTTACAAGCATCTGACAAATTACGCATCTAAAGGATTAAGTTGGCGTTCTAACACATGAACATCTAACCTATCAAACTAACGCAAATTGGGAGTAATTAAAAATAAAATCCTATACTAAAGCAAGTTGAAAGTAATAAAAATGTAGCCACACCTCCACATCCACATAAACAAAATAACCACATCAACAAAGTAACCACATAAGAAAAATAAAAGAAATAGAGGGCGAAGAAGAAGAAGACGGAGAAGCTACGAATGAGATTGAGAGTTTAGAGAATGCAAACCTCGATGTGCTTGAACCGGATTAATTGAAGAAGCTTGAATGAATACTTGTATGAACTTACCATGGCTTCCTCTTCTAAATCTCCAACTCTTGTCATCAACATAGGAGCTTAGACTAGAAAGCTTAAAACTAAAACTATTACAACCATATTAAAGACATTGAAGCATAAACTAAACCTATTACAACCATTGAACTACTCTTATGAAAGCAAAACTAAGAACTTGAAAGAACTAATTGATGAAATCAAAATTACAACCATTAAACTAATCTTATGACAGCAAAACTAAGAACTTGAAAGAACTAATTTATGAAATCAAAACTAAGAACTAAAGCCAAAAATAGGAAAAGAAGAGAAAATTTCACTAATTGAATGAATCATTTTACAAGAGAAGAGGGAGTATTTATAGGGGAAAAGGGAGAAGAGGGGGAGGGAGGCTTCCAACGAATTTGGGGCTTCTCTCCCTCAAAAAATCGTGGAGAGGAGATAAGGTGGGAGAAAAAAAATACAATAAAAATAAAATAAAAGATAAGAGAAAAGAGATAGAGAGAATGTGAAAATCTAATTAGAGAAGGGGGGAAGAGAGAGAAAATAATAAGTTAGGAAAGAGGGAGTGAGAACCTGTGAGAGATATGGGGTGTGAAAGAGAAAATAGGATGAGAGGTGGTGAGAGCTGTGAGTGGAAGATGGGTAAGAGGAGATAGGAGAGAGAGTTTAAGAGGAAGTGGGAGAGAGAAGATATAGAAAAGAGGGAGAAAAAATAGGAAGAGATAAAATAGGAAAAGAAAAAGAAATTAAATAAATCAAAATATGGGAGAGAGAGAGATAGCGTGGGAGGGGTGAGAGATTTTTAGGAAAGTAATCTTTTCTTTTCTTTTCTTTTTCTTTTTCTTTTTCTTTTTTTCAAAAAGGGATGAAACGTGGGGGAATGGTTTTGGTTTGGAGAGATAAAAAAAAGAGGGAGAGAAGAATTAGGAAGGGGAGAAAGAAAATAAATAAATAAATAAATAAATATGGAGAGATAAAATAGGAGAGGAATCTCCTATCTCTTGAAGCCAAGAATTGTTGGACTAGGAAGCCACATCACCACACATCTCCACCAATAGCAAATCTCCAAAATAATATCCAATCATAATTCGGGAAACAGGATCTTCTTGAAAGTAAAGCTCAATGAGAGAGGAGCCCACTTGGTCATGCTTGGCAACTTGTATCATGCTAGTTCAGTTTTAATTGGCTCACTTTAATCACTGGATAATTCAATCCATCTTGGTTCTGGGCTTGTGCTTGTATTTCAGCTCATTTCTGGCCCATTATCATTTCTTGGGCTGAAAAGAATAATCGACTGTACAGTAGCCTAGACGAATACGTACTTGCATTCTATCACGTCCAACCTGCTCCAAATTTAGTCCTCTTTACAGCCATGCATAAATATTGGGCAGCTTTACGTGTAAATTTGGAGATGTAGCCTCCGATTGTCCAAAATAGCAATAAATAGCCCAAAAACCAGAAACGCACAAGAAAGCACCAAGTAACTCTGTCCAATGTGGTAAAATGTATGTTTTATGCCCTAAGATTTCACACATAAATGTGCTCATCAGATTCCCCCACACTTGAACGTTACATATCCTCGAGTAAATAAAAAGAAAAACTAACCTAGAATGCAAGAAATCCTAACTCACTTTCGTAGGAATCATGGTTGCACTTAGCATGTGCAACAAGCCTTTAAACCCCTAGGTTACCCCTAGTGGACGAGTTTTGTCTCGTGGGTGTTGGCAATGAATATACACCCAAAATTTAATAAATCAAAAAGAATGATGTAAATTTTTCTCATGGCATAAGTAAGATAGTGCACACAATCTCAAAGAAATACTCAACTAAAGATCAAGGCGCCAAAGGTTCCCCCACACTTGAATTTTATCACCCCACATCAATTCAAGCAACTAGCATATATCAAGATTAAGGGATCTCTTCTTAACTTCTAAACACTACTCACCTTCAAGTAAACCACTCAGAGCATCGATGGAACCAAAGACTTAGGCATTGAGTATTTTTTACCATATTTTCTTTTTCAAGCAATAAGGCAAAAGCTCTTTTTTTTTTTTTTTTTTTTTTTTCTTTCTCAACCATAAACTCTATTTCTACTCCACTACTGTTCTCTAAATGACATGGTGGAGTATACACTAGACACCCAAATACTTGGTAGCTTCGCTTTTTGCATATATCCATAAGACTTTGAGACATTGATGCAAGAGTTTTTTTTTTTTTTTTTTTTTTTTTTTGCGTTTCCTTCCAAGGAATTTCGATCAAGTCACCCTGCTTCATGAGGCACAATGCCTTGTCTAGTCCCAAGGAATTCCATTTTCCTTTCTGTTTCTTTTTTTTTTTTTTTTTTCACTTTCACTTTCATGCCTTGCCTTGCCATAAACAGATTGGTCTCAACTACTACCCAAAAGATCAAAGGGTAGAGAATTTTTCTTCAGTGGGGGTGAGGAGAGAGAAGCTTTGGCGATTTGAGAGTGAGGGTCTTGGTGCTTGTTTTTGGGTGATGGCCGGCAGGCCATTAGCTTCGGCTGATGGTCTTCCTCCACTTCCCATTCCGGGGGAGGAGGAAGGTAGAGGTACGGTGGAAGGCTGTGGTGATTCAGGTCCGGCAGGAGGTGGTGCCTCCTCCTTGAGGGGTGGTGCTGTGATGGCTGGCTCGGGGCTGATTCAACATGATGGGGCTATGAAGAAGGGAGTGTCTTGGGCAGCTCTCTTTCAATCTTCTTCTAGTTCTTTAAACAATGATGGGCTGGAGTTGAGTTTTATTGAGCCTTCTTTTATTGGGGGCAACCGTGTTGCTCAATGTTCTTCAGTTATGTTACAGGTAGAATTATTAAAATGGAAGAACACTCTTCTTGGGCACTTCATTGGTCGTAGACCAAGTTTTCTGTTTGTTAAGGAAGTATTGCTGAAACAATGGTGCATATCTGGTCATGTGGATATTAATCTTCTTGATAGTGGTTTTTTTGTTTTTCATTTCAACTTGGAGGAAGATAAGGCCAAAGTTCTTGAAGGGGGGCCTTGGACTGTGCAACGGAGACCATTAATCCTTCGGCCTTGGAAACCAGGGATGAAGCTTGAAAAGGTGGAATTGAACTCCATCCCTGTTTGGGTCACTCTCCCCAACCTTCCTTTTCATTTTTGGAATGTGGAGGCCTTGAGCTTGATTGCAAGCGTCTTGGGCAAGCCGATATCCACGAAAAGATGACAAAGACTCAAGAGCGACTATCATATGCCTGACTTTGTGTTGAGCAGGAAGCAAACCATGAATTTCCGGATCAAGTGGAGGTTCATGATTATGATGGCCTGGTCTTTTACTAAAGAATTGTATATGAATGGAGCCCTCCTCGGTGTAATAGTTGTAAGGTTTTTGGGCACTCAAGTGGGCAGTGTGGCATTAATTCTAGCAAGCAAATGACGTCCAGCCAGAAAGAGTGGAGGGTGAAGGCCGGCAAGGGGCCTCAGCTGGCCGGAGCAACTAGTGGTGGTGGCACTTAGGCCGTGCACAGTGGAGGGGCTGGGGAGCAAGTTCAAATTTCAAATTTTGAGAATATTACAGATGGAAGATTTGTTGGGATTGTGTCCTCCACAAATATGGAAGCTCAATTAGTGGAGGATCCTAGCATTACCCATTCTATGGAGAAGACTGCTAAAGTTTCAAAAAAGTTACCAAGTTCAATCCCAAAGAATTTGGCTGACAAGAGGAAGAAGATTGTACATCACAATGCATTTGCTTTGTTGGAGGATCTAACGGAGGAAGTTCCCTATGACCCCATTGAATTAATTTTGGATACTGACTCACGCAACGTCCTTTTAGGGAAGGATTTAGAGTGTGAGGAAGATATTGGAGATCTCCCATATAAAGAAGGTGAGGAGGAGGGGGAATTGGTGCCTCATTCAGTTATTCTTCACAGCCATGTAAGGAAAGAGAGTGATGTAACGGCTGGAGGTGATTTGGTTGGGTTTGATAATCCCACCTTTGCACATAATAAGGAAGGGTATGTGGCAGTTGGGGAGGGAGAGGAGACTATGATTATGGCAAGAGATAATGCAGTAGCACCTACTTTGGAAACTACAGATTGGGGGGGCCCTATTAGGGAATCCTTATTGCAAATCCTAGAGGATGGTGACAAAGCTAATGGAGAACAATATAATCTGAAAGAGACATCCACCAAGGGAAAGAAAATTTTGGGCAGCACTATTCCAAGGGGTCCACTTTTAGAAGGTATGCCCTCTATTCCTAACCATGCAATTTCGTTGAACTCAGATAAGGAAGGGAGAGCTTTGAGGGAGATAGGGAAAAAGAGACTGTTGACTTCTTTTAAACCTCAACATATTAAAGTGGTTCCTAGCCAAAGTTCAAGTCAGAAAGGAAATGAGAGTGGTTCGGCTTTTGGGGGTAAGAAGCTAGCTCCCCCTCCCCTCTAAAGTTCTCAATGAACTGCCTTTGTTGGAATGTGCGAGGCTTGAATGCCCCGGAGAAGAAGAGGAGTGTGAAAAGGACCCTAGCTGATAACAATTATAAAATGGCTATTCTTCTAGAAACAAAAATCAAGGAGGGGAATGTTGACTCTACTTTCCAAAACCTAAAAAGGGGATGGACATTTAGTCATAACTGTAGTCAGGAGCACCATACCCATATATGGGTTGGCTGGGATGTGGACTGTGTTAAGGTGGACGTTCTAAAGGCTACTATTCAATTGATCCACATGAGGATTTCTGTTATTGGGACTTCTTTGTCCTTCCTTTGTACTGTGGTATATGCGCTAAATTCTCTTGAAGGTCGAATGAAACTTTGGAGGGAGATAACTGACATTGCTTCAGAAGTTGTTGAACCTTGGCCTGTTATGGGAGATTTCAGTACGGTTAGACACCAAAATGAGAAGATGGGAGGGGATGCTATCCATCAGGGGGTGGTTGATGAATTTAATTCTTGCATTTTCAATTTGGGCCTGGCTGACTTGAAATGGAGAGGGGAGTTTTTCACTTGGAATAGTAACCAAGGTGGTACTCGTAGAATCTGCTGCAAATTGGATTGAGTCCTTGTTAATAGTGTTTGGCTGGACAAGTTGCGTTTCTCGAAAGCGAACTTCCTCTGCCCGGGAATATCTGACCATAGTTTGATTGCTCTCAATATTTTGGACAATCTCAACTCTGGGCCTAAGCCGTTCAGGTTTTTTGATGCTTGGGCTCACCACAAGGACTATGATGAAGTGGTTAAAAGGGGCTGGTTGAAGGCTATAAATGTCAACTTAAACTCCATCTTGAGATTTGCTGCAAAGTTAAAGAATGTGAAATCTAAACTTAAATGTTGGAATAAGGAGAGTATCGGAGACGTCTTCAAAAATGTTAAGGATGCAGAACATGATCTTGGCCTAATTCAGTATGACCTTTCTCTTAATCCCCTTGATGATTCCCTCATTGTATTGGAGAAGGAAGCTAAAGGCAAGCTGTGGGCTGCGCTGCAAATGGAAGAAAGGTTTCTTAAGGAGAAATCAAGGGTTAGGTGGCTTGAGTTGGGAGATGGCAACAACAGTTTTTTCCACAAGTCCATGCAAAGTAGGCAAAACAGAAACCATATCTTGGAGGTCATGGATCAGGCTGGAAATAAACTCACTCACTAACCCTAAGGATATCAAAGAAGAGGCTATTCTTTTCTACAAGAAGCTATTCGGGTTAGATTACACTGATTTGGGCTCTTGCCCCCCCTCGATTCCCCTTTCGGGGGTGGTTTCCAAATCTCAGAATATGGAGCTTGGCAAGGAGGTAAATGGAGAGGAGGTTAAAAGAGTTGTGTTTAGTTTGAAAGACTCTAAAGCCCCAGGGCCTGATGGTTTCGGGGCTGGCTTTTAAAAGCACTCGTGGGAGGTCATTGGTGAGGAGCTAACACATGCTGTTCAATGGTTCTTTACGAACTCCTTCATGCCCCGTTCTATTAATGCAACCTTTATTACTTTGGTTCCGAAGTCAAGGGATGTCTCCACTTTTGCGGGGTTTCGGCCAATTGCTCTATGTAATCTCTTATACAAGATTATTACTAAAATCCTTTCCAATAGGATCCAACATGTTATTGGGAGTGTGGCCAGCCATAATCAGTCAGCTTTCATCAAGGGCAGGTCTATTGTTGACAATATACTTGTTTGCCATGATATTGTGCGAGGTATCGAACAAAAAGCTGCCAGCCCTACTGCAGTTTTGAAGGTGGATCTTCACAAGGCCTACGACTCTCTAAGTAGGAAATTTTTGTTTGATGCGATGGGAAGAGTGGGATTCTCAGATAAGTTCATAGGGTGGGTGAAGGCCTGTGTAACCACTCCTGTGTTCTTTGTCCTTATAAATGGCAGCCCGACAGGTTTCTTCAATGGAGGGAGAGGGATTAGACAAGGGGATCCACTGTCCCCCTACCTGTTCACCCTTGCTATGGAGGCCTTCTCTGGATTTATGCAAAGGCTTGAGATTGATGGTCAGATTAAGCTGCTGCCCCGCTGTAAATCATTTCACCTTTCACACCTCATTTTTGCAGATGATCTTATGATTTTTGTGAAGGGGAACCGCGATTCTATTTTAGCTAGTTTGGGGGGTCTGGATGAGTTTGCTGCCCTCTCCGGGCTTCAACTTAACAAATCTAAGTCCTCTATTATTTTTGGGGGCCTTACCCAAACTTGCAGTCTGGAACTTTTGAATTTAACGGGTTTTTTTGGAAACCAAGCTGCCTATTAGGTACCTTGGAGTTCTTCTTGTGTCCGGCAGGTTATCCATGAAAGATTGCAGCCCCATCTTGGACTTGGTTGGTTGAAAGTTGGAAGGGTAGAAGGCTAGATCCCTCTCTTATGCTGGTCGTCTTCAACTCTTATAGCTTCAGTTCTTCAAGGAAGTTACATTTACTGGGGCAAGGATTTTTGGCCTTCCTGTTATTGTTATCACCAAGCTAGAGTCTATGTTCTCTAACTTCCTTTGGTCAGGCCCCTCTCTTCAAAGGAAGACCCACTATATTTCTTAGGATGCGGTTTGTAAACCAAAATCAGAGGGAGGTTTGGGAATCAAGTCGATCAAAGAAATGAACATTGCTGGAATTATGAAGCAAATTTGGTGGATTGCCTCCAAGCAGGATTGGCTTTAGGTTAAGTGGGTTCTACAAAGATACCTTAAGCAAGAGTCTCTTTGGATAGTCAAGGGTCTCAACAACTGCTCTTGGGTCTGGCGTAAAGTTTTGAAGTATATGGACAAAGCCCTTCCCCTTATCACAACTATCATTGGGGATGGGGCTGCTACAAAGCGTTGGCTTGATAATTGGCACGCGTGTTGGGGTTCTCTTGAATAGATTTGGTAGCAGGATATGCTACGACACAGGCTCCTATTCTCTTGCTGCCCGACATGCGTGTGTCAAGAGATTGTGCGTGATGGAGATTGGTACCTTGGCCCTCTACATCTTTTGACCTCATTGATATTTGGAGGGCCCTTCCAACCATTGGAAAATTTCATGATGAGGTTCCGGATTTGACAGTTTGGACTGGTAACTCTTTGGGTAATTTCACTTCCAAATCAGCCTGGAATGCTATCCGCACAAGAACTGCCCGTACAGATTGGAGGGAAGCTGTTTGGTTTGAAAGGGGTATTAATTCCCATTGCTTTATAGCTTGGAGATGCCTTTCGGATGCCCTCCCTACTAGGGACAACCTCATTCATAAACATATTCCGGCTCCTCATCATTGTGAATTTTGCTGGGCTGGAACTGAAAGCAGAAATCATCTTTTCTTTGGGTGCCCTTTCTCTACTGACATTTGGAAAATTATTTATGAGCTTTGCTTTCATGATGGGACCATGCCAAGCAATGTCATTGATGCAGCCATCTCGGTTAGATATGCCGCAGGTAGAGCAGGGAAGTTGGGGTTGGTCACCAAGCTTGCGTTCTGTGCCACAATCAAGCATATCTGGTTGGAGAGAAATTTCAAAATTTTCAGGAACAAAATCAGACCTAAGGACCAGAATATAGAGGCTATAAAGGGGGATGTTATTGGCAGATTATCTTCCATTTCTTTGGTGGGTGACCCTACTACTGCCAACCTTCAAATTGCTGCCAAATGGGGTCTTCAAGTTCATTGGGCTGCTCGAATTCCAAAGGCTTGCTCTTGGTTTGCCCCTAATCCGAATATGGTTGCTCTCTATTGTGATGGGTCTCTTGCAGATGCCAAAGCAAGCTTTGGGGGCCTCATTCGTGATGGATGTGGGGACCCCATAGCTGCCTATGCTGGCCTAGGGGAAGATCTTTCGGTGCTGTCCATGGAGCTTAAGGCTATTTACAAAGGAATTTCCCTTTGTATCGAGAAGGGCATGTATGATGTTTCTATTAGGTCGGATTCGAAGCTAGCCGTCGACATTTTGAATGGGCAAATCACTGGGCCCTGCCAAATCCTTACTTTGAAAAGTAAGATCCTCTCTAAGTTTAGGCTGCTGAGGTCTAAAGAATTTGTTCATGTTTGGGGAGAACAGAACCAGCCCACAGATTTCATGGCCTCCCTCCCTACTGACCCCTCTGGAACCTATGGGGAGCCTGGGTCTTTCCCTCCGGAGCTAACCATTCTCATAAAGAAAGATAAGGAGCTGGTAACCTATTATAGGATGTAGCCTTAGGGGTTTTCTTTCTCCCTACTGTTTGATAGGGCCTGTCCTATCTTGCTTAGGGTCCTTTTCCCCGTTTTTGGGTTCTTAAAGGATGCCTTTCTTTGTACATTTTCTTTTCTTAGTAATACAAATCCTACTTATCAAAAAAAAAAAAAAAGATCAAAGGGTCCGTAAACACTTAGAGGAATCTAGCCATTAAATGAAATAATGCTCATATTTTTAAATTCAATCCCTCTCACCAGATACAAACCAACCATCGTCCTTGAAAAGGGATTTTTTTTATTATTTCACATGCTAGGGCACCTAATTCCCTCTTTCTCTTGCTTTGCAAATCGAAGAGACTTACGCACATAACCAAACTATCGCCACAATCAGAATTCACAAAATTTAGCAATTAAGCCCAACACCCCCCCACACTTAATTCATGCAGTGTCCTCAATGCATGCATAAAAGAAAGAATAAGGACAAGGGAGGGGAGACATACCAGGATATCAGTGGTCAAGGTAAAGAGGCTCATGGAGATCCATGACCTCTTCTTCAACTGGAGTAGGCATCTCTATGTATGGCTTCAAACGTTGGCCATTTACCTTGAAAGTAGCTCCTGTACTGGGATTGAAGACTACAACAGCCCCATGAGGATAGACAGTCTGAACTATATAGGGGCCATCCCATCTAGAGTGCAACTTACCTGGAAAAATTTGCAACCGAGAATTGTACAACAAAACTTTCTGACCTACCTCAAAAGATTTTCTCAAAATGTGCCTATCATGGAAAGCCTTAATTTTTGCCTTGTAAATCCTGGCATTCTCATATGCCTCATTCCTAATCTCTTCCAACTCACATAGTTGGAGTTTCCTATGGGCACCTGCAGTGGGTAGGTCAAAGTTGAGCTTCTTGATAGCCCAAAAGGCCTTGTGCTCAATCTCTACAGGTAAGTGACATGCCTTTCCATACATCAGATGATACGGAGATTGACCAAGATCGATCTTGAAGGCTGTCCTATGGGCCCACAACACATCGACCAATCGGTTAGACCAATCCTTGCGGTTCGGGTTGATGGTTTTCTCAAGAATTTACTTTATTTTTTATTTGAAACCTCAACCTGACCACTGGTTTGGGGATGGTAGGGTGTGGCCAACTTATGGATGACACCATACTTTCTCATGAGGGCCTCAAAGGGCCGGTTACAAAAATGCTTGCCCCGATCACTAATGATAGCACGGGGAGTACTAAAACGGGAGAATATGTTCTCCTTCAGAAATTTCACAGGCACCTTATGGTCATTGGTCTTACAAGCAATAGCCTCAATCCATTTGGACACATAGTCCACAACAAGTAATATGTACAGGTTACCAAAAGAGTTAGGGAAAGGCCCCATGAAATCAATGCCCCAAACATCAAACACCTCAACCACCAGAATTGGGTTAAGGGGCATCATATTCCTCCTGGTAAGACGCCCTAAAGATTGGCATGAAGGACACGCCTTACAATAAGTAAAAGAGTCTTTAAACAGACTATGCCAATAAAATCTACACTGTAAAACCTTGGCCGCAGTCTTATTAGGCCCAAAGTGGCCTCCACAAGCCTGATCATGGCAAAGAGATAAGATAGATTGTTGTTCATGATTAGGAACACATCTCTGGATTACTTGATTTGGACAAGTCTTAAAAAGATAAGGATCGTCCCAAAAGAAATATTTAACCTGTGAAAAGAAACGATTCTTATCTTGGGTGGATCAATGTGCAGGTGTCACACCCGTAACTAGTTAATTGACAATATCAGTAAACCATGGTTCACTAGACACTGCCATCAGATACTCATCAGGAAAGTTTTTGTTGACTAGAGAATCAATAGTCAAAGAATTAGGCAGCCGGGATAGATGGTCTGCAACCAAGTTTTCACACCTTTTCTTATCCCTAATTTCAAGATCAAATTCTTACAACAAAAGGATCCACCTAATGAGGCGACCTTAGCATTTTTTTTCTGCACAAGATATTTGATAACTGCATGGTCAGTATAAATAATCACATGTGATCCAACCAAGTAGGGCCTAAACTTCTCTAAAGCAAATACTACAGCTAAAAATTCTTTCTCAGTGGTGGTATAATTAAGCTATGCATCATTAAGAGTCCTACTTGCATAATAAATTACATGGGGTAATTTGTTGATTCTTTGCCCAAGAACAACCCCTATAGCAAAATCAGAGGCTTCACACATAAGCTCAAATGGCACTGTCCATTTTGGAGCTTGCATAATGGGGCCTGAGGTCAATGCTCTTTCCAATTGCTCAAAACTCTCATGACACTCAGGAGAGAAATCAAATGGGCAGTCCTTTGCCAAAAGAGAGGTGAGAGGTCTAGCTATCTGGCTAAAATCCTTAATGAATCTTCTATAAAAACTTGCATGGCCAAGAAAAGATCTAATATCCTTCACACTCTTGGGTGGTGGTAAATTGGCAATAAGGTCCACCTTATATCTATCAAACTTGATCCCTTCTTTGGACACAATGTGACCAAGAACTATGCCTTGCTTCACCATGAAGTGGCACTTCTCCCAATTCAGGACCAAGTTCTTTTCTATGCATCTTTTAAGAACCAAAGAGAGATGATGTAAGCAATTAGAAAAGGTAGAGCCGTGAATAGAAAAATCATCCATAAACACCTCTAGG
Organism: Telopea speciosissima; assembly: GCF_018873765.1. Taxonomy (NCBI): domain Eukaryota; kingdom Viridiplantae; phylum Streptophyta; class Magnoliopsida; order Proteales; family Proteaceae; genus Telopea; species Telopea speciosissima. The sequence goes on along the minus strand of NC_057922.1, from coordinate 37,531,082 downwards.
AAGTGCTCTACCATATCAGAAAAGATACTCATCATGCACCTTTGGAACGTAGTAGGGGCATTGCTGTAACGCCCCCAAACTAGCCTAGGGGTAAGGGTCGTCACACAAATCCACAAGATCGAAATAGTTTTAGATAGATGAACCAAAATTGAACCAGTAGTCATAATCTCCAAATAAATCCTCAAAAATACCATCATATAACACAGCAGAAGACTTAAACAGTTAAATTCAGCATTCAATTAATATGAATTCAAATATTTAAAACTAAGGTGTTGGTGGCACCACAACTAAAAGTAAGAATAAATCCCTATTACATCCATCCATCCAAATATTAAAATAAACCATGTATCAGGGTCAAATCCAAATCCAAATCATTACAATCGTTCCAAATAAAATAAAGATAAATGATTCCATAAATTTTTTAAGCATTCCTAATCTGAGTATCATCTCCTCCAATAACTCCAGTGCACTCATCACATGAGCATGGCTCCTGACTCTCGTCCTTTGTGTGGTTAAACAAAGGGGTAAGCTTGGGGAAAGCTTAATGAGTAAGGAAAAACGGAACATAAATATCGATAAACAAATGTATATCCTGAAATGTAATAGAATCTCAAAATATATGTTATATAAATCTAAAAATATCACAAATTCCAGTAAAACATGCCATGAGTTCAAAAGTTCATAAATCTAGTTCCAATTACTAGCCTCACTAGGTTCATAAAATGGCACTACTAAAAATTAACATATCACCAATATAATCAATGGGATGGGACTCAGGCTCTTGGCTCACAGAACTGGTAACGGACTCCTATGGAGGGGAAACCACGTTCCTTAACGCTCTTACCTCACCCCCCAGTCCACATACCTAAACATAATGGAATTGTGAGCTGCGAGCTCTTGGCTCACAGAACCGGACCATGTCCTTAAACATCACACTCTTGCCTCACTCCTGTTCTCAACAATCCACCCCAACACATAACCCCCTGTTGGAAGGGTTGCAGTCCAACAATATTGCATTCAAATCATATCTTATAAAATGAAAAGTCTCATCATACTTTTAATAAAGTAAAAATCATGCATTCTTTCCATAAAAATCAAATTATATTTCAAAACATGCATAATACTTCAAAATAAACTTCAAGACAATTATGCACAAATAGTCATGTTGTTTCAAATCATGAAATTTCACAAAATGGCAAATCAAAGAAAAGAGATTTGTATATGAAAATATTACATAGGTTCTAAGGGGTCTCACTCACCTTGTAAGTTTTAACTCAACTCTCACTGCACTTCAAATCATAAAAATAACAATCCAATATCCCCTACATAGATTATAAATAGCAAAATCAATAGGTTTATGTACCCTTATAAAGCTGTATCCAACTTATAAACATGGGCAGCCCTCAAACTATAATATTTCCCCCACTTGTACATACCTAGAGACTCTCAAAATTTACAGGGGACAAATTACCCTAATACCAAGATCTCCACCAAAAATCATCTCCAAATTCTCTTATTTTATATTTAAATCATTTGTTTCAATCATAGTGCACAGATTCTGCCAGAATCTGCGCAACATATTTACAAGACATATAAATATCATATCCCAAACATGATTAAATCCAAATTTTTTTTGTTATTAAACTAGACTAAATAATAATGATCCAAACCAAATTTCAAGCCTAAATTCCAAGTATTAGTTGGGCTTTCATTATTCCCAAGTTCAAGTTCAAATTCTGCCAAGACAACAGATTAGTCCTAAGTTCTCGTTCAGATGGGATACCAAACGAAATTGGATGGGCCTCAAATTTGAAATAATATTCCATCTACATGTCATATATAATCCCACCAAAATTGGGGCCCAAAATCCTCACTAATTAAGAAATACAATTCTTTTCCTAACAAAAGACAGAATCTATCCAAAACAGTATACTGTAACAATACAACCTTAAGACTCCATCTCCTATATTCAAATGACCATGATATAGAGTATGAAAATATGATGATATATACCTTCTAAATAAATTACAAGAAAAATGACAAGCCCAATGAATCCTCTTCTCTCTTGCTCTTACGTGAAATTCTTTTCTACCTCTCTTTTTTTTGTTTTTCCTCCTTCTTCTTCTTTATTTCTTCATCTTTATTTCTTCTTCTTCAATCCTTCTTTATTTCCTCTTCTTTACTTCTTCTTCTTTATTTGTTAGAATAGATTTCAACCCCCTTTTAATTAAATTTTAAATTTTAATTTCTTAATTTATTTTACAGTTTATTAATTCATTAAACTTTAAGTTTCTTCATTCTCTCCCTTCCCTTAATTTATCTCAACTTCTCAAGTACACTTGACAAAGAGAATCTTTCTTCTCCTTCAATATCGATTATAGTCCCTAAATCAAAAGTCAATATTGTGTCCACCAAGCTATCCAAAACAAAACAAATAAAATTCCTTTCAATTGCTTCCCAACTTTAAGTTTCTTCATTCTCTCCCTTCCCTTAATTTATCTCAACTTCTCAAGTACACTTGACAAAGAGAATCTTTCTTCTCCTTCAATATCGATTATAGTCCCCAAATCAAAAGTCAATATTGTGTCCACCAAGCTATCCAAAGCAAAACAAATAAAATTCCTTTCAATTGCTTCCCTCAAGAATTGATCCTTAGACCTGTTTAAATACATATGGGGTCCTAACCACTAGGCTAACCTCTCTTAGATGTTAATAAACTTATAAATAAATATATTTGGATACTAGCAACATATAACCATGCACAAAGAAGAAAAAAAAAATAAATAAATAAGTATACCCTGCACTAATACTAATAAAATACTAGCAAGATTTTATCTCTAGTGTGCATGCTAACAACCACAATTCCACCCTTCATTGGTCCATTGGTACAGATTCTGCACACAAAGTGAAAAGTCTAAATTACCCTTATATTTTGGGCATGGGTATTACAATTGCAAAGCCCAAAAAGCATATGCCGGTAAGCAAAAATTTCATAAGGGCATGTGAAAGTGGTCTTGTGTTAGTCCTCTAAAGCAATAGGGATTTGGTTGTAGCCTCCATAACCATCAAGAAAACAATAATATTCATAGCCAGCTAGTCTCTCTAACATCTGATCAATAAAAGGCAAGGGAAAGTGGTCCTTCTAAGTTGCCGCATTCAATTTCCTATAGTCAATGCACACTCTCCACCCCGTTTGGATACGGGTTGGAATCAACTCATTATTGGCATTCTCAACTACAGTGACTCCTCCTTTCTTAGACACAACCTGCATAGGACTCACCCATTGGCTATCAGAAATACGATAAATTATTCCATGATCTAAGCACTTTTGGATCTCTTTCTTGATTGCCTCTTTCATGACAGGATTAGCCCTCCTTTGGGGTTCCCTAGAAGGTTTGGAACTCTCCATCAGATGAATATGATGTTGAACAATGGAGGGGCTAATACCTTTAATGTCTGACATGGTCCAACCTATGACTTCCTTATGTTCTTTCAGAAGCTTAATCAACTCTTCTTCCTGAATAGAAGTCAAATCATAAGCAATAATAACAGGGAGAGTATGATCATGTCCTAGGAAGGCATACTTGAGGTTGGAGGGTAATGCCTTCAACTCTAATGTGGGGGGCTCAACAATAGAGAGTTTGGGAATGGAGGTGGATAGGGGTCCAAGGGGCTCCAAAGGTGGTTGGATGCTCCAGACCTCAAATAAGGGAGTATCATCAACACCTTCCAATTCTTGCATACACTCCTGAAATCCTGAATCAAAATCAATCTCAAAGAAAGTGTCAACATCATCGGGAAATCCCTAAAGCATATGCACCTCTTCATCCATATTAGGCTGCTTGCCCAACCTAAACACATTGAAGTCAACAGAAGTATTCCCAAAAGATAATTTTATGAGACCATTCCTGCAATTGATTAAAGCATTACTGGTAGCTAGGAATGGCCTACCCAAGATGATAGGGATTTGATCCTTGCAGTTTGCAGTAGGTTGAGTATCTAAAACAATAAAATCCACAGAAAAAATAAATTTCCCAACCTTCAACAGGACATCGTCAATCGTTCCCTTAGGAACTTTAACCGATCAATCTGCAAGTTGAAGAGTAATTTTGGTCGGTTTCAGCTCTCACAATCCTAATTGTTGGTAGACATGAAAGGGTAAGAGGTTCACACTTCAACTAAGGTCCAATAAGACATGATCAATAGTTGTATTGCCTATAGTACAAGAGATGGTGGGGCTGTCAGGATCCTTATGCTTGGCTGCTACTGGCTGTGAGATGAGAGAACTGATGTTAGCAGCCAAGAATGCCTTTTTGGGCACATTGGTGGTTTACTTTTGGGTGCATAAGTCTTTGAGGACTTTAGCATAAGTGGGGATCTGGGCAATGGCATCCAACAAAGGGATATTCACTTGAACCTATTAAAAAACATCCAAAATTTTTTTTCACAGAAGGAGACTTCTTGCTAACCAACTTATTTGGGAAAGGGGCAGGTGGGGTGTAAACTCTCTCAGGGGTAGTCCTTTTCTCTTTCTCAATAGAATCTTCTTTGGTTTCCTCAACCAAATCATCTAGAATTTTTTCAGGTTCATCAATTGAACTTGAAATTGTAGGCACTTCAATGGTCTCATCAGAAGGGGGAGAATCAACAGGAGTATAAGATGGTAGAGATTGAGGTGTACTAGCCTGTTGATACTCACGACCACTCCTTAAAGCATATACAGCATTAACCTGACTGGAGGGCCCTTGAAACTGTTGGCCTTGCACCAGATTGAGTGGAAGAACTTGGGTACCTTACTGAATATGAACCTGATGCCTAGGATTTGGCTCAGGTTGGCTAGGTAACTTTTCTGTTTCCCTCTCATGCAAAATTGTGACAAGCTGGGTGAGTTGCTTCTCCATAAGGGTCATTCTTTTCTCAATCTCACCTATTCTTGGTGTCTCTCCTGTATTGATGAATCCTGGGGGTGGCTGATAGGGTGCAAGGAGGGGAGGCGTAGCAGAATTCATAGAAGGTCCTAGATGAGGACGAGGGGGAAAGGGGTTAGGAGACATTCCTTGGCTTTGTGGTGCATAGTTGGGCCTTTGGACACCAAGCTGGCCTTGATGGTTAAAGTTGGATGGACCTGCTTGGTTCCCTTGATTCCAGGAGAAATTGGGATGATTTCTCCATCCTGGATTGTAAGTATTGCTATATGGGTTATTTTGGTAGAGAGCACTTACATTCTCAATGCTGGAATTACCCACCAAGGTGTTGGGGCATTCCTCCAAAATATGTCCAGGTGTTTGACACCAACTGCATATTGTCACCTGGTTGACTTGGTTAACCAGTATAGACTCTTTGAGAACTATGGACTCCAACTTTTTTATGAGGCTGTCAAGTTTGACCTCCTTTGCTGTCATACCCTCAATGAGATACCCCTTAGTGGTCCTTTTAGCCTCTTGGGAAGATTCTCATTCCTTAGTCTTATCAGCCAAGTTGGTTAAGAATGTCCATGCATCATTTTCCTCAGAAAAAGAAGTAAAGCCTGCAGGACACATGGACTCTACAAGTTGCTTTGTCTGATAATCAATACCCTCATAAATAATTTGGCATAGCTGCCACAAGTCGAAATCATGGTGAGGGCATTCTAAGAGGAGGTCTTTGAATCTTTCCATGAATTTAGAAAAGGACTCATGTGGTTTCTGCCTGAACTGGAGGATGTTACTCTTAAGCTTATTGGTCTTGTGAAGAGGGAAGAATTTTCTCAAAAAGACAATGGTGAACACATCCCATGTATTAATGAAGTTTGTTGGCAATCCATAGAGCCACTTCTTGGCCTGGTCTTTCAGGGCAAAGGGTATAAACCTAAGCCTAACTGCATCATCAGTCAAATTTTGGACCTTAATTAGAACACAGACCTCCTTAAATTCCCTAAGGAAAAGATATGCATCTTCATTGGGCATCCTATGGAAGTGGGGTAGCATGCTAATGAAGTTGGTCTTGAGTTCATAATTTTTTCCTGTAACAGATGGTAAGTTGATGCAAGAAGGCTGTGCAGCCCTAGTAGGGTAAAACCTATCCTTAAGAGTCTTGGGTTGTTGGTCACCCATGGTCAAAGGTGGGGTTAAGGGTATGGGAGAAGGTGGTATTCTAATAAAACGATTAGAAGAATGATGAGTCCACACCGTAGCCACCTAAACAGATATGAGGCCTCCTTTAGAAAAAATGAATAAAAGATTTAAGAAAAAGTACTAAAAACAAGAGGGAGCCCAAGGAAAATAGTGCATCTATCCCTCAGAAATTAAAACAATGGTTCAAAAACTATAAGGATGTCATATAGGTTGACAGCAAGGGAACCCGTATAATCTTCTATAGCCACCTACGGACTCCAAATGGATTCTGATGTAGAGTGGAGGACTACTATAGGTTTATGTTTCCAACGCTTTCATTATGTTGCTTTCCTGTTACCAAGAGTGGTCACCTCCAAAGATAAGTCACATGCTAATCCACCCCACCAGGTCAAGATGTAGCGTCATAGGTAACTTAATCCTATGAGAGACACCAAAAGATGGAGGGTCGGAGCATGTGAAGGACTTTAGATTGGGCGCACACCATTTGAAACAGAAGAGAAACAAGTAGAGGTTTTCAAAAACTGATTTTTTTTCTTTTTTTAGAAAAAGAAGGGAAAATAATAAACTAAAACACTTCGAACTACATAAAAAATCAGAAAAATAAAATGGACAATAATCTCCCCGGTAACGACGCCAAAAACTTGTTTGAGTTAAAATAAAACTGCAAGCGTACGGGTCAATCGTAGCTACGGGTAGAACACGAGTAGATATACGCCACTCTATTTAACTAATCTTAAAAGTAATGCAAAGTGAACCAAATTAATTAAATTACTAAATTAATGGTAATTAAACTAATAGATTCTAACTCACAAGCATCTAACGAATTACACATCTAAGGGATTAAGTTGGCATCCTAACACATGAACATCTAACCTATCAAACTAACGCAAATTGGGAGTAATTAAAAATAAAATCCTATACTAACGCAAATTGAAAGTAATAAAAATGCAGCCACACCTCCACATCCACATAGACAAAATAACCACATAAACAAAGTAACCACATAAGAAAAATAAAAGAAATAGAGGGAGAAGAAGAAGAAGGAGAAGCTACGAATGAGATTGAGAGTTTAGAGAATGCAAACCTAGATGTGCTTGAACCGGATTAATTGAAGAAGCTTGAATGAATACTTGCATGAACTTACCATGGCTTCCTCTTCTAAATCTCCAAGTCTTGTCATCAACATAGGAGCTTAGACTAGGAAGCTTAAAACTAAAACTATTACAACCATATTGAAGACATTGAAGCATAAACTAAACCTATTACAACCATTAAACTACTCTTATGAAAGCAAAACTAAGAACTTGAAAGAACTAATTGATGAAATCAAAATTACAACCATTAAACTAATCTTATGAAAGCAAAACTAAGAACTTGAAAGAACTAATTTATGAAATTAAAACTAAGAACTAAAGCCAAAAATAGGAAAAGAAGAGAAAATTTCACTAATTGAATGAATCATTTTACAAGAGAAGAGGGGGTATTTATAGGGGAAAGGGGAGAAGAGGGGGAGAGAGGTTTCCAACGAATTTGGGGCTTCTCTCCCTCTAAAAATCATGGAGAGGAGATAAGGTGGGAGAAAAAAATATAATTAACATAAAATAAAAGATAAGAGAAAAGAGATAGAGAGAATGTGAAAATCTAATTAAAGAAGGGGGGAAGAAAGAGAAAAGAATAAGTTAGGAAAGAGGAAGTGAGAACCCGTGAGAGATATGGGGTGTGAAAGAGAAAATAGGATGAGAGGTGGTGAGAGCTGTGAGTGGGAGATGGGTAAGAGGAGATAGGATAGAGAGTTTAAAAGGGAGTGGGAGAGAGAAGATATAGAAAAGAGGGAGAAAAAATAGGAAGAGATAAAATAGGAAAAGAAAAAGAAATTAAATAAATTAAAATATGGGAGAGAGAGAGAGAGATAACGTGGGAGGGGGGAGAGATTTTTAGGAAAGTAATCTTTTCTTTTCTTTTCTTTTTCTTTTATTTTTTTTTCAAAAAGGGATGAAACGTGGGGGCATGGTTTTGGTTTGGAGAGATAAAATAAAGAGGGAGAGAAGAATTAGGAAGGGGAGAAAGAAAATAAATAAATAAATACGGAGAGATAAAATAGGAGAGGAATCTCCTATCTCTTGAAGCCAAGAATTGTTGGACTAGGAAGCCACATCACCACACATCTCTACCAATAGCAAATCTCCAAAAAAATATCCAATCATAATTCGGGAAGCAGGATCTTCTTGAAAGTAAAGCTCAATGAGAGAGGAGCCCCCTTGGTCATGCTTGGCAACTTGTATCATGCTAGTTCAGTTTTAATTGGCTCACTTTAATCACTGGAGAAGTCAATCCATCTTGGTTCTGGGCTTGTGCTTGTATTTTAGCTTATTTCTGGCCCATTATCATTTCTTGGGCTGAAAAGAATAATCGACGGTACGATGGCCTAGACGAATGCGTACTTGCATTCTATCACATCCAACCATCTCCAAATTTAGTCCTTTTTACAGCCATGCACAAATATTGGGCAGCTTTACCTGTAAATTTGGAGATGTAGCCTCCGAGAGTCCAAAATTACAATAAATAGCCTAAAAACCTGAAACGCATAGGAAAGCACCAAGTAACTCTGTCCAATGTGGTAAAATGTATGCTTTATACCCTAAGATTTCACACATAAATGTGCTCATCAAGGATATGAAGTTGAGGGTCGTGACCTTCGAATCGACACCTATTTCGACAATAGTTCATTTTTTATTTAAACCAGACCGGGTGGATCGTTTGGGGTTATTTAGGGGCATTACAGTACTTTTTTGGGTTTGGGATGTTCTAAAATGTGTCCTTATCTCTTATTATATGTGTGGATGCGATGTTGAGGGTCGTGACCTTCGAATCTATACCTATTTTAACATATGTTCATTTACGAGTCGAACGAGACCAGGTGGGTCGTTTGGGGTTATTTGGGAGCATTTCTGTACTTTTTTGCATTTGGGATGTTCTAAAGTGTGTCCTTCTCTCTTATTAGACGTGTGGATGCGATGTTGAGGGTCGTGACCTTCGAAACTGTCCTATTTTGACATATGTTCATTTTTTATTCGAACCAAATCGGGATGGCGTTTGGGGTTATTTGGGGGCATTTCTGTACTTTTTTGGGTTTGAGATGTTCTAAAAAGTGTCCTTATCTCTTATTAGATGCATAGATACGATGTTGAGGGTCGTGACCTTTGAATCGATTCCTATTTCGGTAAATGTTCATTTTCGGTTTAAACCAGACCGGTTTGGTTGTTTGGGGTTATTTGGGGGCATTTTTATACTTTTTTAGGTTTCTGATGTTCTAAAATGTGTCCTTATCTCTTCTTAGATGTGTGGAAGCGATGTTGAGGGTCGTGACCTTGGAATCAATACCTATTTCGGCATATGTTCATTTTCGGTTCGAATCAAATCGGGTAGGTCGTTTGGGGTAATTTGGGGGCATTTCTATACTTTTTTGGGTTTAGGATGTTATAAATAGTGTCCATATCTCTAATTAGACGTGTGGATGCGATGTTGAAGGTCGTGACCTTCGAATCGATACCTCTTTCCACATATGTTCATTTTTTATTTAAACCAGACCGGGTGGGTCATTTGTGTTTATTTGGGGGCATTTCTGTACTTTTTTGTGTATAGGATGTTCTACAAAGTGTCCTTATCTCTTATTAGACGTGTGGATGCGATGTTGAGGGTCGTTACCTTCGAATTGATACCTATTTTGACATATGTTCATTCTCGGTTTAAACCAAAACGGGTGGGTCGTTTGGGGTTATTTGGGGGCATTTCTATACTTTTTTGGGCTTGGGATGTTCTAAAAAATGTCCTTATCTCTTATTAGATGTGTGATGTTGAGGCTCGTGACCTTCGAATCGATACCAATTTTGACATATGTTCATTTTTTGTTTAAACCAAACCGGGTGGGTCTTTTGGGGTTAATTGGGGGCATTTTTGAATATTTTTGGGTTTGGGATGTTCTAAAATGTGTCCTTATCTCTTATTAGATGTGTGGATGTGATGTTGAGGGTCGTGACCTTCGAATCGATACCTATTTCGATATATGTTCATTTTCGGTTCGAACGAGACAGGGTGGGTCGTTTGGGGTTCTTTGGGGGCATTTCTATACTTTTTTGGGCTTTGCATGTTCTAAAAAGGGTCCTTATCTCTTATTAGAAGTGCGATATAGAGAGTTGTGACCTCCGAATCGATACCAATTTTGACATATGTTCATCTTCGATTTAAACCAATCCAGGTGGGTCCTTTGGGGTTATTTGGGGGCATTTTTGTACTTTTTTGGGTTTGGGATGTTCTAAAATGTGTCCTTATCTCTTATTAGATGTGTGGATGCGATGTTGAGGGTCGTGACCTTCGATCCGATACCTATTTCAGCATATGTTCATTTTTGGTTCGAATGAGACCGGGTGGGTCGTTTGGGGTTAGTTGGCAGCATTTCGATACTTTTTTGGGTTTGGGATGTTCTAAATTGTGTCCTTAGCTCTTATTACACATGTGGATATGAAGTTGAGGGTCGTGAACTTCGAATCGGTACCAATTTCGATAATTGTTCATTTTCGATTTAAACCAGACCAGGTGGATCTTTTGGGGTTATTAGGGAGCATTACTGTACTTTTTTGGGTTTGGGATGTTCTAAAATGTGTCCTTATCTCTTGGTAGATGTGTGGATACGATGTTGAGGGTCGTGACCTTCGAATCTATACCTATTTTGGAATATGTTTATTTTTTATTCGAATGAGACCGGGTGGGTCGTTTGGGGTTATTTGGGGGCCTTTATGTACTTTTTTGGGTTTGGGATGTTCTAAAAAGTACCCTTATATCTTATTAGACGTGTGGATGCAATGTTGAAGTTCGTGAGCTTCGATTCGATACCTATTACGACATAGTAATTTTTTGGTTTAAACTAGACTGGGTGGGTCGTTTGAGATTATTTGGGGGCATTTCTATACTTTTTTGGGGTTGGGAAGTTCTAAAATGTGTCCTTATCTCTTATTGCACGTGTGGATAGGAAGCTGAGGGTTATGACCGTCGAATCAATACCTATTTCGGCATTTGTTCATTTTTTGTTCGAACGAGACAGGGTGGGTCGTTTGGGTTATTTGGGGGCATTTCTGTATTTTTTTGGGTTTGGGATGTTCTAAAAAGTGTCCTTATCTCTTATTAGATGTGTGGATGCGATGTTGAGGGTCGTGACCTTTGAATCGATACCTATTTCTGCATATGTTCATTTGCTGTTCGAACGAGACTGGGTGTGTCGTTTAGAGATATTCGGGGGCATTTCTATATTTTTTTTTGGGTTTGGGATGTTCTAAAAAGTGTTCATATCTCTTATTAGATGTGTGGATGCGATGTTGAGGGTCGTCACCTTTGAATCGATACCTATTTTGGCATATATTCATTTTTTGTTCGACCTATGTTCATTTTCGGTTCGAACGAGAACTGGTGGGTCGTCTAGGGTGATTTTGGGGCATTTCTGTACTTTTTTATGATTGGGATGTTCTAAAAAGAGTCCTTATCTCTTATTAGACGTGTGGATGCGATGTTGAGGGTCGTGACCTTCGAATCGATACCTATTTTGACATATGTTCATTTTCGGTTTAAACAAGATCGGGTGGGTCATTTGGGGTTATTTGGGGGCATTTCTATACTTTTTTGGGTTTGGGAAGTTCTAAAATGTGTCCTTAGCTCTTATTACATGTGTGGATATGAAGTTGAGGGTCGTGACCTTCGAATCGACACCTATTTCAATAATTGTTCATTTTTGGTTTAAACTAGAACGGGTGGGTCGTTTGGGGTTATTTGGGGGCATTTTTGTACTTTTTTGGGTTTGGGATGTTCTAAAATGTGTCCTTATCTCTTATTAGATGTGTGGATGCGATGTTGAGGGTCGTGACCTTCGAATCTATACCTTTTTCGATATATGTTCATTTACAATTCGAACGAGATCGGATGGGACGTTTGGGGTTATTTGGGGGCATTTCTATACTTTTTTGGGTTTGGGATGTTCTAAAAAGTGTCCTTATCTCTTATTAGACATGTGGATGCGATGTTGAGGGCGTGACCTTCGAAACGGTACCTATTTTGGCATATGTTCATTTTTTGTTCGAACCAAATTGGGAAGGCGTTTGGGGATATTTTGGGGCATTTTTGTACTTTTTTGGGACCTTTGAATCGATACCTATTTCGACAAATGTTCATTTTCGGTTTAAACCAAACCAGGTTGGTCGTTTGGGGTTATTTGGGGGCATTTTTATACTATTTTGGGTTTTTGATGTTCTAAAATGTGTACTTATCTCTTATTAGATGTGTGGATACGATGTTGAGGGGAGTGACCTTCGAATCGATACCTATTTCGACATATGTTCATTCTCGGTTTGAACCAAATCGGGTAGGTCGTTTGGGGTAATTTGGGGGCATTTCTGTATTTTTTTGGATTTTGGATGTTATAAATAGTGTCCATATCTCTTATTAGATGTGTGGATGCGATGTTGAAGGTTGTGACCTTTAAATCGATACCTATTTCGACATATGTTCATTTTTAGTTTAAACCAGACCGGGTGGGTCGTTTGTGTTTATTTGGGGGATTACTGTACTTTTTTGGGTATGGGATGTTCTAAAAAGTGTCCTTATCTCTTATTAGACATGTGGATGCGATGTTGAGGTTCGTTACCTTCGAATCAATACCTATTTCGACATACGTTCATTTTCGGTTTAAACCAGAATGGGTGGGTCATTTTGGGTTATTTGGGGGCATTTCTGCACTTTTTTGGGTTCGGGATGTTCTAAAAAGTGTCCTTATCTTTTATTAGACGTGCGATGTAGATGGTCGTGACCTTCGAATCGATACCTATTTCGACATATGTTCACTTTCGGTTTAAACCAAATTGGGTGAATCGTTTGGGGTTATTTGCGAGCATTTTTGTACTTTTTTGGGTTTGGGATGTTCTAAAATGTGTCCTTCTCTCATATTAGATGTGTGCATGCGATGTAGAGGGTCGTGACCTTCGAATCGATACCTATTTTGGCATATGTTCATTTTCGGTTCGAACGAAACCGGGTGGGTTGTTTGGGGTTAGTTGGTCGCATTTCTGTACTTTTTTGGGCTTGGGATGTTCTAAAAAGTGTCCTCATCTCTTATTAGACATGTGGAAGCGATGTTGGTGGTCGTGACCTTCTAATCAATACCAATTATGACATATGTTCATCTTCATTTTAAACAAGACCGGGTGGGTCGTTTGGGGTTATTTGGGGACATTTCTGTACTTTTTTGGGTTTGGGATGTTCTAAAATTTGGCCTAATCTCTTATTACATGTGTGGATATGAAGTTGTGGGTCGTGACCTTCGAATCGATAGCTATTTCGACAAATGTTCATTATCGTTTTAAACCAGGCTAGGTGGGTCGTTTGGGGTTATTTGGGGGCATTTTTGTACTTTTTTGGGTTTGGGGAGTTCTAAAATGTGTCCTTAGCTCTTATTACACTTGTGGATATGAAGTTGAGGGTCGTGAACTTCAAATCGATACCTATTTCGACAATTGTTCATTTTCAGATTAAACCAGACTGGGTGGGTTGTTTGGGGTTATTGGGGGGCATTACTATACTTTTTTGGGTTTGGGATGTTCTAAAATGTGTCCTTATCTCTTATTAGATGTGTGGATGCGATGTTGAGGGTCGTGACCTTCAAATCTATACCTATTTTGGCATATGTTCATTTTCAATTCAAACGAGACCAGGTGGGTCGTTTGGGGTTCTTTGGGGGCCTTTCTGTACTTTTTTTTGGTTTGGGATGTTCTAAAAAGTGTCCTTATCTCTTATTTGGCGGGTGGATGCGATGTTGAGGGTCGTGACCTTCGAATCAATAGCTATTTCGGCATATGTTCATTTTTGTTTTGATAAGTAAGATTTGTATTACTAAGAAAAGAAAAATGTACAAAGAAAGGCATCCTTTAAGAACCCAAAAATGGGGAAAAGGACGCAAAGCAAGCTAGGACAGGCCCTATCAAACAGCAGGGAGAAAGAAAACCCCTAAGGCTACATCCTATAAAAGGTTACCAGCTCCTTATCTTTCTTTATGAGAATGGTCAGCTTCGGAGGGAAAGACTCAGGCTCCCAATAGGTTTCAGAGGGGTCAGTAGGGAGGGAAGCCATGAAATCTGCGGGCTGGTTCTGTTCTCTCCAAACATGAACAAATTCTTTAGACCTTAGCAGCCTAAACTTAGAGAGGATCTTACTTTTCAAAGTAAGGATTTGCCAAGGCCCGGTGATCTGCCCATTCAAAATGTCGGCGGCCAGCTTCTAATCCGACCTAACAGAAACATCATACAAGCCCTTCTCGATACAAAGGGAAATTCCTTTGTAAATAGCCTTTAGCTCCATGGACAGCACCAAAAGATCTTCCCCTAGACCAGCATAGGCAGCTATGGGGTCCCCACATCCATCACAAATGAGGCCCCCAAAGCTTGCTTTGTCATCTGCAAGAGACCCATCACAATGGAGAGCAACCATATTCAGATTATGGGCAAACCAAGAGCAGGCCTTTGGAATTCGAGCAGCCCAATGAACTTGAAGACCCCATTTGGCAGCAATATGAAGGTTGGCAGTAGTAGGGTTTCCCACCAAAGAAATGGAAGATAATCTGCCAATAACATCCCCCTTTATAGCCCCTATGATCTGGTCCTTAGGTCTGATTTTGTTCCTGAAAATTCTAAAATTTCTCTCCGACCAAATATGCTTGATTGTAGCACAGAACGCAAGCTTGGTGGCCAGCCCCAACTTCCCTACTCTACCTGCGGCATATATAACCGAGATGGCTGCATCAATGACATTGCTTGGCATGGTTCCATCATGAAAGCAAAGCTCATAAATAATCTTCCAAATGTCAGTAGAGAAGGGGCACCCAAAGAAAAGATGATTTCTGCTTTCAATTATAGCCGAGCAAAACTCACAATGATGAGGAGCAGGAATATGTCTATGAATGAGGTTATCCCTTGTAGGGAGGGCATCTGAAAGGCATCTCCAAGCTATAAAGCAATGAGAATTAATACCCCTTTCAAACCAAACAGCTTCACTCCAATCTGCACGGGCAATTCTTGTGCGGATAGCATTCCAGGCTGATTTAGAAGTGAAATTACTCGAAGAGTTGCCTGTCCAAACGGTCAAATCCGGAACCTCATCGTGAAATTTTTCAATGGTTGGAAGGGCCCTCCAAATATCAATGAGGTCAAAAGATGTAGAGGGGTCGAGGTACCAATCTCCATCACGTACAATCTCCTTGACACATGCACATTTTTGGTTCGACATATGCTCATTTTTGGTTCGAACGAGAACTGGTGGGTCATTTTGGGCATTTCAGTACTTTTTTGTGTTTGGGATGTTCTAAAAAGTGTCCTTATCTCTTATTAGACGTGTGGATGCGATGTTGAGGGTCGTGACCTTCGAATTGATACCTATTACGACATATGTTCATTTTCGATTTAAACAAGATCGGGTGGTTTGTTTGGGGTTATTTGGGGGTATTTCTGTACTTTTTTGGGTTTGGGAAGTTCTAAAATGTGTCCATAGCTCTTATTACACATGTGGATATGAAGTTGAGGGTCGTGAACTTTGAATCGATACCTATTTCGACAATTGTTCATTTTCGGATTAAACCAGACTGGGTGGGTTGTTTGGGGTTATTCGGGGGCATTACTGTACTTTTTTGGGTTTGGGATGTTCTAAAATGTGTCCTTATCTCTTCTTAGATGTGTGGATGCGATGTTGAGGGTCGTGACCTTCAAATCTATACCTATTTTGGCATATGTTCATTTTCAATTTGAACGAGACCGGGTGGGTCGTTTGGGGTTATTTGGGGGCCTTTCTGTACTTTTTTTTGGTTTGGGATGTTCTAAAAAGTATCCTTATCTCTTATTAGACATGTGGATGCAATGTTGAAGGTCGTGACCTTCAATTCGATACCTATTTTGACATATGTAAATTTTTTGTTTAAACTAGTCCGGGTGGGTCGTTTGAGGTCATTTGGGGGCATTTCTGTATTTTTTTGGGTTTGAGAAGTTCTAAAATGTGTCCTTATCTCTTATTGCACATGTGGATATGAAGTTGAGGGTTGTGACCGTCGAATTTATACCTATTTTCGCATATGTTCATTTTCGGTTCGAACGAGACAAGGTGGGTCGTTTGGTGTTATTTGGGGGCATTTCTATACTTTTTTGGTTTGGGATGTTCTAAAAAGTGTCCTTATCTCTTATTAGATGTCTGGATGCGATGTTGAGGGTTGCGACCTTTGAATCGATACGTATTTCAGCATATGTTCATATTCGATTTATACAAGATCAGGTGGGTCGTTTGGGGTTATTTGGGGGCATTTCTGTACTTTTGTGGGTTTGGGAAGTTCTAACCTGTGTCCTTAGCTCTTATTACACGTGTGGATATGCAGTTGAGGGCCGTGACCTTTGAATCGACACCTATTTCGACAATTCTTCATTTTTTGTTCAAACCAGACAGGGTGGGTCGTTTGGGATTATTTGGGGGGCATTTTTGTACTTTTTTGTGTGTGGGATGTTATAGAAAGTGTCCTTATCTCTTATTAGATGTGTGAAAGCGATGTTGAGGGTCTTGACCTTTGAATCTATACCTATTTCGACATATGTTATTTACGGTTCGAAAGAGACCGGGTGGGTCGTTTGGGGTTATTTGGGGACATTTCTGTACTTTTTTGGGTTTGGGATGTTCTAAAAAGTGTCATTATCTCTTATTACACGTGTGGATGCGATGTTGAGGGTCGTGACCTTCGAAACGATACCTATTTCGGTATATGTTCATTTTCGGTTCGAACCAAATCGAGAAGGCATTTGGGGATATTTGGGGGCATTTCTGTACTTTTTTGGGTTTGGGATGTTCTAAAAAGTGTCCTTATCTCTTATTAGACGTGTGGATGCGATGTTGAGGGTCGTGACCTTTGAATCGTTACCTATTTTGACATATGTTCATTTTTTATTTAAACAAGATCGGGTGGGTCGTTTGGGATTATTTGGGGGCATTTCGGTACTTTCTTGGGTTTGGGAAGTTCTAAAATGTGTCCTTAGCTCTTATTACACGTGTGGATATGAAGTTGAGGGTCGTGACCTTTGAATCGACACCTATTTTGACAATTGTTCATTTTCGGTTTAAACCAAATCGGGTGGGTCGTTTGGGGTTATTTGGGGGCATTTCTGTACTTATTTGGGTTTGGGATGTTCTAAAGTGTGTCCTTGTCTCTTGTTAGACGTGTGGATGGGATGTTGAGGGTCATGACCTTCGAATCGATACCTATTTCGACATATGTTCATTTTCGGTTTAAACAAGATCGGGTGGGTCGTTTAGGGTTATTTGGGGGTATTTCTATACTTTTTTGGGTTTGGGATGTTCCAAAAAGCATCCTTATCTCTTATTAGACGTGTGGATGCGATATTGAGGGTTGTGACCTTCGAAACGGTACCTATTTGGGCATATGTTCATTTTTGGTTCGAACCAAATCGAGAAGGCGTTTAGGAATATTTGGGGGCATTTCTGTACTTTTTTGGGTTTGGAATTTTCGAAAAAGTGTCCTTATCTCTTATTAGATGTGTGGATGCGATGTTGAGGGTCGTGACCTTTGAATCGATACCTATTTTGATAAATGTTCATTTTCGATTTAAACCAAACCGGCTTGGTCGTTTGGGGTTATTTGGGGGCATTTTTGTACTTTTTAGGATGTTTGATTATCTAAAATGTGACCTTATCTCTTATTAGATGTGTGGATACGATGTTGAGGGACGCGACCTTCGATTCAATACCTATTTCGGCATATGTTCATTCTCGGTTCGAACCAAACTGGGTAGGTCCTTTGGGGTAATTTGGGGGTATTTTTGTATTTTTTTGGGGTTGTGGATGTTATAAATAGTGTCCATATCTCTTATTAGATGCGTGGATGCGATGTTGAAGGTTGTGACCTTCGAATCGATACCTATTTCAATATATGTTCATTTTTAGTTTTAACTAGACCGGGTGAATCGTTTGTGTTTATTTGGGGGCATTTCTATACTTTTTTGGGTATGGGATGTTCTAAAAAGTGTCCTTATCTCTTATTAGACGTGTGGTGGCGATGTTGAAGGTCGTGACCTTCGATTCGATACCTATTTTGACTTATGTAGATTTTCGGTTTAAACCAGATCGGGTGGGTCATTTGAGGTTATTTGGGGGCATTTTTGTACTTTTCTAGGTTTGGGAAGTTCTAAAATGTGTCCTTATCTCTTATTGCATGTGTGGATATGAAGTTGAGGGTTCTAACCGTCGTATCGATACATATTTCGGCATATGTTCATTTTTTGCTCGAATGAGACAGGGTCGATCGTTTGGTATTTTTTTGGGGCATTTCTTTACTTTTTTGGGTTTGGAATGTTCTAAAGAGTGTCCTTATCTCTTATTAGACATCTGGATGCGATGTTGAGGGTCGTGACCTTCGAATCGATACGTATTTCTACATATGTTCATTTTTGGTTTGAACCAAATCTAGGCCGTTTGGGGTTATTTGGGGGCATTTCTGTACTTTTTTGGGTTTGAGAAGTTCTAAAATGTGTCCTTATCTCTTATTGCATGTGTGGATATGAAGTTGAGGGTTGTGCCTGTCGAATCGTTACCTATTTCGGCATATGTTCAGTTTTTGCTCGAATGAGATAGGGTGGGTCATTTGGTATTTTTTTGGGGCATTTCTTTACTTTTTTGGGTATGGGATGTTCTAAAAAGTGTCCTTATCTCTTATTAGATGTGTGGATGCGATGTTGAGGGTCGTGACCTTTGAATCGAAACCTACTTCTGCATATGTTCTTTTTCGGTTCGAACGAGACCATGTGTGTCATTTAGAGATATTCGAGGCATTTCTGTATTTTTTTAGGTTTGGGATTTTCTAAAAAGTGTCCTGATCTCTTAGTAGACGTGTAGATGCGATGTTGAGGTTCGTCACCTTCGAATCTATACCTGTTTTGACATATGTTCATTTACGGTTTGAACGAGGTCGGGTGGATCGTTTGGGGTTATTTGGGGACATTTCTGTACTTTTTTGGGTTTGGGATGTTCTAAAAAGTGTCCCTATCTATTATTACATGTGTGTATGCGATGTTGAGGGTCGAGACCTTCGAAACGGTACCTATTTCGACATATGTTCATTTTCGGTTGGAAAAAAATTGGGAAGGCGTTTGGGGATATTTGGGGGCATTTCTGTACTTTTTTAGGTTTGGGATGTTCTAAAAAGTGTCCTTATCTCTTATTAGATGTGTGGATGCGATGTTGAGTGTTGTGACCTTTGAATCGAGACCTATTTCGACATATGTTCATTTTTGGTTTAAACAAGATCGGGTGGGTCGTTTGGGATTATTTGGGGGCATTTCTGTACGTTTTTGGGTTTGGGAAGTTCTAAAATGTGTCCTTAGCTCTTATTACACATGTGGATATGAAGTTGAGGGTCGTGACCTTCGAATCGACACCCATTTTGACAATTGTTCATTTTTGGTTTAAACCAGACCAGGTGGGTCGTTTGGGGTTAATTGGGGGCATTTCTATACTTTTTGGGTTTGGGATGTTCTAAAATGTGTCCTTATCTCTTATTAGATGTGTGGATGCGATGTTGAGGGTCGTGACCTTTGAATCTTTACCTATTTCGGCATATGTTCATTTACGGTTCGAATGAGACCAGGTAGGTCATTTTGGGTTATTTGGAGGCATTTCTGTACTTTTTTGGGTTTGGGATATTCTAAAAAGTGTCCTTATCCCTTATTAGATGTGTAGATGCGATGTTGAGTGTCGTGACCTTCGAAACGGTACCTATTTAGGCATATGTTCATTTTCGGTTCGAACAAAATCGAGAAGGCGTTTGGGGATATTTGGGGGCATTTCTGTACTTTTTGGGGTTTGGGATGTTCTAAAAAGTGTCCTTATCTCTTATTAGACGTGTGGATTCGATGTTGAGGGTCGTGACCTTTGAATCGATACCTATTTCAACAAATGTTCATTTTCATTTTAAACCAAACCGGGTTGGTCATTTGTGGTTATTTGGTGGCATTTTTGTAGTTTTTTGGATTTTTGATTAGCTAATATGTGTCCTAATCTCTTATTAGATGTGTTGATGCGATGTTGACGGACGTGACCTTCGAATCAATACCTATTTCGGCATATGTTCATTCTCGGTTCGAACCAAACCAGGTAGGTCGTTTGGGATAATTTGGGGGCATTTCTGTACTTATTTGGGTTTTGGATGTTATAAATAGTATCCATATTTCTTATTAGAAGTGTGGGTGCGATGTTGAAGGTTGTGACCTTCGAATCGATACCTATTTCGACATATGTTCAGTTTTAGTTTAAACCAGACCGGGTGGGTCGTTTGTGTTTATTTGGGGGCAAATCTATACTTTTTGGGTATGGGATGTTGTAAAAAGTGTCCTTATCTGTTATTAGACGTGTGGATGTGATGTTGAAAGTCATGACCTTTGATTTGATACCTATTTTGACATATGTAAATTTTCGATTTAAACAGACAGGGTGGGTTGTTTGAGGTTATTTGGGGGCATTTTTGTACTTTTCTGGGTTTGGGAAGTTCTAAAATGTGTCCTTATCTCTTATTGCATGTGTGGATATGAAGTTGAGGGTTGTGACCGTCGAATCTATACCTATTTCGGCATATGTTCATTTTTTGTTCGAACGAGACAGGGTGGGTTGTTTGGTATTATTTTGGGGCATTTCTATAATTTTTTGGGTTTGGAATGTTCTAAAAAGTGTCCTTATCTCTTATTAGACGTCTGGATGCGATGCTGAGGGTAGTGACCTTCGAATCGATATGTATTTCAGCATATGTTCATTTTCTGTTCGAACCAGACCGGGTGCGTCGTTTGGGGTTATTTGGGCATTTCTCTACTTTTTTTGGGTTTGGGAAGTTCTAAAATGTGTCCATAGCTCTTATTACACATGTGGATATGAAGTTGAGGGTCGTGAACTTTGAATCAATACCTATTTCGACAATTGTTCATTTTCGGATTAAACCAGACTGGGTGGGTTGTTTGGGGTTATTCGGGGGCATTACTGTACTTTTTTGGGTTTGGGATGTTCTAAAATGTGTCCTTATCTCTTATTAGATGTGTGGATGCAATGTTGAGGGTCGTGACCTTCAAATCTATACCTATTTTGGCATATGTTCATTTTCAATTTGAACGAGACCAGGTGGGTCGTTTGGGGTTATTTGGGGGCCTTTCTGTACTTTTTTTGGTTTGGGATGTTCTAAAAAGTGTCCTTATCTCTTATTAGACATGTGGATGCAATGTTGAAGGTCGTGACCTTCAATTCGATACCTATTTCGATATATGTAAATTTTTTGTTTAAACCAGACCGGGTGGGTCGTTTGAGGTCATTTGGGGGCATTTCTATATTGTTTTGGGTTTGAGAAGTTCTAAAATGTGTCCTTATCTCTTATTGCACGTGTGGATATGAAGTTGTGGGTTGTGACCGTCGAATCGATACCTATTTCGGCATATGTTCATTTTCGGTTCGAACGAGACAAGGTGGGTCGTTTGGTGTTATTTGGGGGCATTTCTCTAATTTTTTGGGTTTGGGATGTTCTAAAAAGTGTCGTTGTCTCTTATTAAATGTATGGATGCGATGTTGAGGGTCCTGACCTTCGAATCGAAACCTACTTCTGCATATGTTCTTTTTCGGTTCGAACGAGACCAGGTGTGTCATTTAGAGATATTCAGGGCATTTCTGTATTTTTTTGGGCTTGGAATTTTCTAAAAAGTGTCCTTATCTCTTATTAGATGCGTGGATGTGATGTTGAGGGTCGTCACCTTTGAATCAATACCTATTTCGACATATGTTCATTGTCGGTTCGAACAAGAACCGGTGGGTCGTCTTGGGTTATTTTGGGCATTTCTGTACTTTTTTGTGGTTGGGATGTTCTAAAAAGTGTCCTTATCTCTTATTAGACGTGTAGATGCGATGTTGAGGGTCGTGACCTTTGAATCGATACCTATTTCGACAAATGTTCATTTTTGGTTTAAACAAAATCGGATGGGTCGTTTGGGGTTCTTTGGGGGCATTTCTTTATTTTTCTGGGTTTGGGAAGTTCTAAAATGTGTCCTTAGCTCTTATTACACGTGTGGATATGAAGTTGAGGGTCGTGACCTTCGAATCGGCACCTATTTTGATAATTGTTCGTTTTCGATTTAAACCAGATCGGGTGGGTCGTTTGGGGTTATTTGGGGGCATTTCTATACTTTTTTGGGTTTGGGATGTTCTAAAATGTGTCCTCATCTCTTATTAGACGTGTGGATGCGATGTTGAGGGTTGTGACCTTCGAATCGATACCTTGTTCGACATATGTTCATTTTTGGTTTAAACAAGATCGGGTGAGTCTTTTTGGGTTATTTGCAAGCATTTCGGTACTTTTTTGGGTTTCAAAAGTTCGAGAATGTGTCCTTAGATCTTATTACACGTGTGGATTTGAAGTTGAGGGTCGTGACCTTTGAATCGACACCTATTTCGACAATTGTTCATTTTCAGTTTAAACCAGACCGGGTGGGTTGTTTGGGGTTATTTGGGGGCGTTTCTGTACTTTTTTGGGTTTGGGATGTTCTAAAATGTGTCCTTATCTCTTATTAGATGTGTGGATGCGTTGTTGAGGGTCCTGACCTTCGAATCTATACCTATTTTGACATATGTTCATTTACAGCTCGAACGAGACCGGGTGGCTCATTTGGGGTTATTTGGGGACATTTTTGTACTATTTTGGGTTTCAGATGTTCTAAAAAGTAACCTTATCTCTTATTACACGTGTGGATGCGATATTGAGGGTCGTGAGCTTCGAAACGGTTCCTATTTCGGCATATGTTTAGTTTTGGTTCGAACCAAATTGGGAAGGCGTTTGGGGATATTTGGGGGCATTTTTGTACTTTTTTGGGTTTGGGATGTTCTAAAAAGTATCCTTATCTCTTATTAGGCTTGTGGATGCGATGTTGAGGGTCGTGACCTTTGAATCGATACCTATTTCGACATATGTTCATTTTCGGTTTAAACAAGATCAGGTGGGTCATTTGGGGTTATTTGGGGGTATTTCTATACTTTTTTTGGTTTAGGAAGTTCTAAAATGTGTCCTTAGCTCTTATTACATGTGTGGGTATGAAGTTGAGGGTCGTGACCTTCGAATTGACACCTATTTCGACAATTGTTCATTTTCGAGCTGAGTTGTTTGGGGTTATTTAGGGGCATTTCTGTACTTTTTTGGGTTTGGGATGTTCTAAAATGTGTCCTCATCTCTTATTAGATGTGTGGATGCAATTTTGAGGGTCGTGACCTTCGAATCGATACCTATTTCGACATTTGTTCATTTTCGATTTAAACAAGATCGGGTGGGTCGTTTGGGGTTATTTGGGTGCATTTCTGTACTTTTTTGGGTTTGGGAAGTTCTAAAATGTGTCCTTATCTCTTATTACACATGTGGATATGAAGTTGTGGGTCGTGACCTTCGAATCGACACCTATTTCGACAATTGTTTATTTTTGGTTTAAATCAGACCGGATGGGTCGTTTGGGTTATTTGGGGGCATTTCTGTATTTTTTTGGGTTTGGGATGTTTTAAAATGCGTCCTTATCTCTTATTAGATGTGTGGATGTGATGTTGAGGGTCGTGACTATTTGAGTTAAAATAAAACCGCAAGCGTACGGGTCAATCGTAGCTACGGGTCGAACACGAGGAGATATACGCCAATCTATTTAACTAACTTACAAGTACTGCAAAGTGAACCAAATTAAAGTGTTAAATTAAACTAATTAAACTAACAAAAATCAATGCATACTAACTCATAAGCATATCCAAATTAAGAGATTAAATCGACGTCCTAACACATGAGCATCAAATCTATCAAACTAAAGCGAATTGAAAGGAATAAAAATGCAGCCACGCATACTAACCACGTAAAAAGAAATAAGGGAATAAAAATGCATCCATAAACCACAACCGTATAAAATTAAAATAAAACAAATAGAGGGGGAAGAAGAAGAAGATAGAGAGAGATAGAGGAGATGGAGAATGAGATTGAGAGTTTAGATAGTAAAACCTGGATGTGCTTGCATGAATGTAATTCAAAAGCTTGAATACTTGCATAAACATTTTTGGCATATGTTCATTTTCGGCTTGAACCAAACCGGGTGGGCCGTTTGGGATTATTTGGGGGCATTTCTGTACATTTTTGGGTTTGGGATGTTCTAAAAAGTGTCCTTATCTCTTATTAGACGTGTGGATGCGATGTTGAAGGTCATGGCCTTTGAAGCGATACCTATTTCAACATATGTTAATTTTCGGTTTAAACCACACCGGGTGGTTCGTTTGGGGTTATTTAGGGGCATTTCTGTACTTTTATTGTTTGGGATGTTCTAAAATGTGTCCTCATCTCTTATTAGACGTGTGGATGCGATGTTGAGGGTTGTGACCTTCGAATCGATACCTTGTTCGACATATGTTCATTTTTGGTTTAAACAAGATCGGGTGAGTCTTTTTGGGTTATTTGCAAGCATTTCGGTACTTTTTTGGGTTTCAAAAGTTCGAGAATGTGTCCTTAGCTCTTATTACACGTGAGGATATGAAGTTGAGGGTCGTGACCTTTGAATCTACACCTATTTCGACAATTGTTCATTTTCAGTTTAAACCAGACCGGGTGGGTTGTTTGGTGTTATTTGGGGGCATTTCTGTACTTTTTTGGGTTTGGGATGTTCTAAAATGTGTCCTTATCTTTTATTAGACGTGTGGATGCGATGTTGAGGGTCATGACCTTCGTATCGATACCTATTTTGGCATATGTTCATTTTCGGTTCGAACGAGACAGGGTGGATCGTTTGAGGTTATTTGGAGGCATTTCTATATTTTTTTGGGTTTGAGATGTTCTAAAAAGTGTCCTTATCTCTTATTAGAGGTGTGGATGCGATGTTGAGGGTCGCGACCTTCCAATCGATACCTATTTCGGCATATGTTCATTTTCGATTCGAACCAAATCAGGTGGGTCGTTTGGGGTTATTTAGGGGCATTTCTGTACTTTTTTGGGTTTGGGATGTTCTAAATGGTGTACTTTTCTTTTATTAGACATGTGGATGCGATGTTGAGGGTCATGACCTTCGAAACGATACCTATTTTGGCATATGTTCGTTTTCGGTTCGACATATGCTCATTTTTTGTTCGAACGAGAACCGATGGGTAGTTTGGGGCATTTCTGCACTTTTTGGGTTTGGGATCTTCTAAAAAGTGTCCTTATCTCTTATTAGACGAGTGGATACGATGTTGAGAGTCGTGACCTTCGAATCGATACCTATTTCGACATATGTTCATTTTCGGTTTAAACAAGATCGGGTGGGTCATTTGGGCATATTTGGGGGCATTTCCGTACTTTTATTGGTTTGGGAAATTCTAAAATGTGTCCTTAGCTCTTATTACACGTGTGGATATGAAGTTGAGGGTCCTGACCTTTGAATCGATACCTATTTCGACAATTGTTCATTTTCGGTTTAAACCAAACCGGGTGGGTCATTTTGGGTTATTGGGGGCATTACAATACTTTTTTGGGTTTGGGATGTTCTAAAATGTGTCCTTATCTCTTATTACATGTGTGGATATGAAGTTGAGGATCGTGACCTTCGTATCGATACCAATTTAGATAAATGTTCATTTTCGGTTTAAACTAGACGGGGTGGGTCGTTTGGGGTTATTTGGGGGCATTTCTGTACGTTTTTGGGTTTGGGATGTTCGAAAATGTGTCCTCATCTCTTATTAGATGTGTGGATGCGATGTTGAGGGTCGTGACCTTCGAATTGATTACCTGTTTCAACATATGATTATTTTCGATTTAAACCAAACCGGGAGGGTTGTTTGAGGTTATTTCGAGGCATTTCTGTACTTTCCTGGGTTTGGGATGTTCTAAAATGTGTCCTTATCTCTTATTGCACGTGTGGATATGAAGTTGAGGGTTGCGACCCTCGAATCGATACCTATATCGGCATATGCTCATTTTTTGTTCGAACGAGACAGGGTGGGTTGTTTGGGGTTATTTAGGGGCATTTCTGTACTTTTTTGGGTTTGGGATGTTCTGAACAGTGTCCTTATCTCTTATTAGACGTCTGGATGTGATGTTGAGGGTCGTGACCTTCGAATCGATACCTATTTCGGCATATGTTCATTTTCGGTTCAAACCAAATCGGGTGGGTCGTTTGGGGTTATTTGGGGGCATTTCTGTATTTTTTTGGGTTTGGGATGTTCTGAAAAGTATCCTTATCCACACGTGTAATAAGAGATAATGACACAATTTAGAACATCCCAACCCCAAAAATGTACAGAAATGCCCCCAAACAACCCCAAACAACCCACCCGGTTTGGTTCGAACAAAAAATGATCATATGCCAAAATAGGTATCGATTAGAAGGTCACGACCCGCAACATCACAACCACCCGTCTAATAAGAGATAAGGACACTTTTCAGAACATTCGAAACCCAAAAAAAATAGAAAGGCCCCCAAATAACCCCAAACGACCCACCCGGTCTCGTTCGAACAAAAAATGAACACTTGCCGAAATAGGGATCGATACGAAGGTCACGACCCTCAGCTTCATATCCACACGTGTAATAAAAGATAAGGACACATTTTAGAACATCCCAAACCAATAAAAGAACAGAAATGCCCCCAAATGGTAAAACGACCCACTCGGTCAGGTGTAAATCAAAAATGAACATATGTCGAAATAGGAATCGATTCGAAGGTCACGACCCTCAACATCGCATCCACACGTCTAATAAGAGTTAAGGACACTTTTTAGAACATTCCAAACCCAAAAAAAGGACAGAAATGCCCCCAAATAACCCCAAACGACCCACCCAGTCTCGTTCCAACAAAAAATGAACATCTGCCTAAATAGGTATAGATTCGAATGTCACGACCCTCACATCGCATCCATGCGTCTAATAATAGGTAAGGAAACTTTTTAAAACATCCCAAACCCAAAAAAGTACAGAAATGCCACCAAATAACCCCAAACGACCCACCCGGTCTGGTAAAAACCTAAAATGAACATATGCCGAAATGGGTATCGATTCGAAAGTCATGACCCTCAACATTGCTTCCACACGTCTAATAATAGATAAGGACACTTTTTAAAACATCCTAAACCCAAAAAAATACAAAAATGCCCCCAAATAAACCCAAACGACCCACTCGGTCTGATTTAAATCGAAAATGAACATATGTCAAAATAGGTATCCATTCAAAAGTCACGACCTTCAACATCGCATCCACACATCTAATAAGAGAAAAGGACACATTTTAGAACATCACAAACCCAAAAAAGTATAGAAATACCCCCAAATAACCCCAAACTACCGACCCTGTCTCGTTCGAACAAAAAATGAACATATGCCGATATAGGTATCAATTCGAAGGTCACGACCCTTAACTTCATATCCACACGTGTAATAAGAGATAATGACACAATTTAGAATATCCCAAACCCAAAAAAGTACAAAAATGCCCCCAAATAACCCCAAACGACCCACCCAGTTTGGTTTGAACCGAAACTGAACATATGCCGAAATAGGTATCGATTCGAAGGTCACGACCTTCAACATCGCATCCACGCATCTAATAAGAGATAAGGGCACTTTTTAGAACACCCTAAACCCAAAAAAGTACAAAAATGCCCCCAAATAACCCCAAAGGACCCATCCGATCGCGTTCGAACCGAAAATGAACATATGCCAAAATAGGTATCGATTCGAAGGTCCCGACCCTCAAATTCATATCCACAGGTGTAATAAGAGATAAGGACACATTTTAGACCATCCCAAACCCAAAAAAGTATAGAAATGTCGCCAAATTACCCCAAACGACCCACCCGGTCAGGTGTAAACCGAAAATGAACATATGTCGAAATAGGAATCGATTCGAAGGTCACGACCCTCAATCGCGCATCCACACGTTTAATTAGAGATAAGGACACTTTTTGGAACATCTCAAACTTAAAAAAGTACAGAAATGCCCCCAAATAACCGTAAACGACCAACCCAAATTGGTTAAAATCGAAACTAAACATATGTCGAAATAGGTATCGATTCAAAAGTCACGACCTTCAACATCACATCCACACATCTAATAAGAGAAAAGGACACATTTTAGAACATCACAAACCCAAAAAAGTACAATAATACCCCCAAATAACCCCAAACTACCGACCCTGTCTCGTTCGAACCGAAAATGAACATATGCCGATATAGGTATCGATTCGAAGGTCATGACCCTTAACTTCATATCCACACGTGTAATAAGAGATAATGACACAATTTAGAAGATCCCAAACCCAGAAAAGTACAAAAATACCCCCAAATAACCCCAAATGACCCACCCAGTTTGGTTCGAACCAAAACTGAACATATGCCGAAATAGGTATCGATTCGAAGGTCACGACCTTCAACATCGCATCCACGCACCTAATAAGAGATAAGGGCACTTTTTAGAACATCCTAAACCCAAAGAAGTACAAAAATGCCCCCAAATAACCTCAAAGGACCCATCCGGTCGCATTCGAACCAAAAATGAACATATGCCAAAATAGGTATCGATTCGAAGGTCCCGACCCTCAAATAAGAGATAAGGACACATTTTAGAACATCCCAAACCCAAAAAGTATAGAAATGTCCCCAAATTACCCCAAACGACCCACCCGGTCAGGTGTAAACCGAAAATGAACATATGTCGAAATAGGAATCGATTCGAAGGTCACGACCCTCAACAGCGCATCCACACGTTTAATAAGAGATAAGGATACTTTTTGGAACATCTCAAACTTAAAAAAGTACAGAAATGCCCCCAAATAACCGCAAATGACCAACCCGAATTGGTTCAAATCAAAATTGAACATATGTCGAAATAGGTATCGATTCAAAAGTCACGACCTTCAACATCGCAGCCACACATCTAATAAGAGAAAAGGACACATTTTAGAACATCACAAACCCATAAAAGTACAGAAATACCCCCAAATAACCCCAAACTACCGACCCTATCTCGTTCGAACCGAAAATGAACATATGCCGATATAGGTATCGATTCGAAGGTCACGACCCTTAACTTTATATCCACACATGTAATAAGAGATAATGACACAATTTAGAAGATCACAAACCCAAAAAAGTACAAAAATGCCCCCAAATAATCCCAAATGACCCACCCAATTTGGTTCGAACCAAAACTGAACATATGCCGAAATAGGTATCGATTCGAAGGTCACGACCTTCAACATCGCATCCACGCATCTAATAAGAGATAAGGGCACTTTTTAGAACATCCTAAACCCAAAAAAGTATAAAAATGCCCCCAAATAACCCCAAGGGACCCATCCGGTTGCGTTTGAAACGAAAATGAACATATGCCAAAATAGGTTTCGATTCGAAGGTCCCGACCCTCAAATTCATATCCACAGATGTAATAAGAGATAAGGACACATTTTAGAACATCCTAAACCCAAAAAAGTATAGAAATGTCCCCAAACTACCCCAAACGACCCACTCGGTCAGGTGTAAACCGAAAATGAACATTTGTCGAAATAGGAATCGATTCGAAGGTCACGACCCTCAACAGCGTGTCCACACGTTTAATAAGAGATAAGGACACTTTTTGGAACATCCCAAACTTAAAAAAAGTACAAAAATGCCCCCAAATAATCGCAAATGACCAACCCGAATTGGTTCAAATCGAAAATGAACATATGCCGAAATAGGTATCGATGCGAAGGTCTGGACCCTCAACTTCGCATCCACACGTCTATTAAGAGATAAGGACACTCTTTAGAACATCCCAAACCCAAAAAAGTTCAAAAATGCCATAAATAACCCCAAACGACCCACCCGGTCTCGTTCAAACTGAAAATGAACATATACGGAAATAGGTATCGATTCGAAGGTCATGACCCTCAACATTGCTTCCACACGTCTAATAAGAGATAAGGACACTTTTTAGAACATCCCAAACCCAAAAAAATACAGAAATGCCCCCAAATAACCCCAAATGACCCACCCGTTCTGGTTTAAACCGAAAATGAACATATGTCGAAATAGGTATCGATTCAAAAATCACGACCTTCAACATCGCATCCACACATCTAATAAGAGAAAAGGACACATTTTAGAACATCACAAACCCAAAAAAGTACAGAAATAGCCCCAAATAACCCCAAACTACCGCCCCTGTCTCGTTCGAACCGAAAATGAACATATGCCGATATAGGTATTGATTCGTAGGTCACGACCCTTAACTTCATATCCACACGTGTAATAAGAGATAATGACACAATTTAGAAGGTCCCAAACCCAAAAAAGTACAAAAATGCTCCCAAATAACCCCAAATGACCCACCCGGTTTGGTTCGAACCGAAACTAAACATATGCCGAAATAGGTATCAATTCGAAGGTCACGACCCTCAACATCGTATCCACGCATCTAATAAGAGATAAGGGCACTTTTTAGAACATCCTAAACCTAAAAAAGTACAAAAATACCCCCAAATAACCCCAAAGGACCCATTCGGTCTCGTTCGAATAAAAAATGAACATATGCCAAAATAGGTATTGATTCGAAGGTCCCGACCCTCAAATTCATATCCACAGGTGTAATAAGAGATAAGGACACTTTTTGGAACATCCCAAACTTAAAAAACTATAGAAATGCCCCCAAATAACCGCAAACGACCAACCCGAATTGGTTCAAATCGAAAATGAACATATGCCGAAATAGGTATCGATTCAGGACCCTCAACTTCGCATCCACACGTCTATTAAGAGATAAGGACACTTTTAAGAACATCCCAAACCCAAAAAAGTTCAAAAATGCCCCCAAATAACCCCAAACGACCCACCCGGTCTCGTTCGAACTGAAAATGAACATATGCCGAAATAAGTATCGATTCGAAGGTCACGACCCTCAACTTCATTTCCACACATGTAATAAGAGATAAGGACACATTTTAGAACATCCCAAACCCAAAAAAGTATAGAAATGCCCCCAAATAACCCCAAATGACCCACCCCGTCTGGTTTAAACAAAAAATAAACATATGTCGAAATGGGTATAGATTCGAAGGTCATAGCCCTCAACATCACATCCACATGTCTAATAAGCGAAAAGGAGACATATTAGAAAATCCCAAACCTAAAAAAGAATAGAAATGCCCCCAAATAACCCCAAATGGCCCACCCCGTCTGGTTTAAACAAAAAATAAACATATATCGAAATAGGTATAGATTCGAAGGTCATAGCCCTCAACATCACATCCACACGTCTAATAAGTGAAAAGGAGACTTATTAGAAAATCCCAAACCTAAAAAAGAATAGAAATGCCCCCAAATAACCCCAAATGGCCCACCCTATCTTGTTCGGACCGAAAATGAACACATGCCGAAATAGGTATCGATTCGAAGGTCACGACCCTCAACTTCATATCCACATGTGTACTAAGAGAAAAGGACACATTTTAGAACATCGTAAACCTAAAAAAGTACAGAAATGCCCCCAAATAACCCCAAACAACTAGGGGTCTAAATGAATAGCCGAAATCCATTTCCGTATTCATGTTCGTATTCATTTAGCACTATCTGAATCCGTCCGACATCTAAACGGATACGGATACGGATATGCTATAGCTATCCGAAAAGCTATATTTACATGTAAACGGAAAAAATATCCGATCCGTATCTGTGTCCATATCTGTTTAGCACTATCCAAATCCGTTCGATAGCTAATCCGATGCGGATGCGGATATAGCACATCCCAAACTTAGAAAAGTACAGAAATGCCCCCAAATAATCGTAAATGACCCACCCGATCTGGTTTAAACAAAAAATGAGCATATGTCGAAATAGGTATTGATTCGAAGGTCACGACCCTCAACATCGCATCCATACGTCTAATAAGAGATAAGGACACTTTTTAGAACATCCCAAACCCAAAGAAGTACAGAAATGCCCCCAAATAGCCCCGAACGACCCACCCGATCTCATTCAAACAAAAAATGAACATATGCCGAAATAGGTATCGATTCGAAGGTCATGACCCTCACATCGCATCCACGCGTCTAATAATAGATAAGGAAACATTTTAAAACATCCTAAACCCAAAAAAGTATAGAAATACCACCAAATAACCCCAAATGACCCACCCGGTCTGGTACGAACCAAAAATGAACATATGCCGAAATAGGTATCAATTCGAAGGTCACGACCCTCAACATTGCATCCACAAGTCTAATAAGAGATAAGGACACATTTTAGAACATCCCAAACGCAAAAAAGTATAGAAATACCCCCAAATAACCCCTAACGACCCACCTGGTCTGGTTTAAACCGAAAATGAACATATGTCGAAATAGGTATCGATTCGAAGGTCACGATCTTCTACATCGCATCCACACATCTAATTAGAGATAAGGGGACCTTTTAGAACATTCCAAACCCAAAAAAGTATAGAAATGCCCCCAAATAACCCCAAACGACCCATCCGGTCTCGTTCTAATCGAAAATGAACATATGCCAAAATAGGTATAGATTCGAAGGTCACGGCCCTCAACATCGCATCCACACATCTAATAAGAGATAAGGACACTTTTTAGAACATCCCAAACCCAGAAAAGTATAGAAATGCCCCTAAATAACCCCAAATGACCCGCTCGGTATCGTTCGAACCGAAAATGAACATATGCCGAAATAGGTATCGATTCGCAGGTCACGACCCTTAACATTGTATCCACACTTCTAATAAGAGATAAGGACAATTTTCAAACATCCCAAACCCAAACAAGTACTGAAATGCCCCCAAATAACCTAAACGACCCTCCCGGTCTCGTTCGAAATGAAAATGAACATATGCCAAAATTGGTATCGATTCGAAGGGCACGACCGTCAACTTCATATCCACACGTGTAATAAGATATAAGGACACATTTTTGAACATTTCAAACCCAAAAAAGTATAGAAATGTCCCTAAATAACCCCAAACGACCCACTCGGTCTTGTTTAAGCCGCAAATGAATATATGTCGAAATAGGTATCGATTCAAATGTCACGACCCTCAACATCGCATCCACACGTCTAATAAGAGATAAGGACTCTTTTTAGAACATCCCAAACCCCAAAAAGTACAAAAATGCCCCCTAATAACCCCGAATGATCCACCCGGTCTCGTTCAAATAAAAAATGAACATTTGCCGAAATAGGTATCGATTCGTAGGTCACAACCGTCAACTTCATATCCACATGTGTAATAAGCGAAAAGGAAACATTTTAAAACATCCCAAACACAAAAAAGTACAGAAATGCCACCAAATAACCCCAAATGACCCACCCGATCTGGTACGAACCAAAAATGAACATCTTCCGAAATAGGTATCAATTCGAAGGTCACGACTCTCAACATTGCATCCACACGTCTAATAAGAGATAAAGACACATTTTAGAACATCCCAAACCCAAAAAAGTACAGAAATGCCCCCAAATAACCCCTAACGACCCACCTGGTCTAGTTTAAACAAAAAATGAACATATGTCAATAGGTATCGATTCGAAGGTCACGACCTTCAACATCGCATCCCCACGTCTAATTAGAGATAAGGGGACCTTTAAGAACATCCCAAACCCAAAAAAGTATAGAAATGCCCCCAAATAACCCCAAATGACCCATCCGGTCTCGTTCTAATCGAAAATGAACATATACCAAAACAGGTATAGATTCGAAGGTCACGACCCTCAACATCGCATCCACACATCTAATAAGAGATAAGGATACTTTTCAGAACGTCCCAAACCCAAAAAAGTATAGAAATGCCCCTAAATAACCCCAAATGACCCGCCCGGTATCGTTCAAACCAAAAATGAACATATGCCGAAACAGGTATCGATTCGCAGGTCACGACCCTTAACATTGCATCCACACTTCTAATAAGAGATAAGGACAATTTTTGAACATCCCAAACCCAAACAAGTACCGAAATGCCCCCAAATAACCTAAACGACCCTCCCGTCTCGTTCGAAATAAAAATGAACATATGCCAAAATTGGTATCGATTCGAAGGGCACGGCCGTCAACTTTATATCCACACGTGTAATAAGAGATAAGGACACATTTTAGAACATTTCAAACCCAAAAAAGTACAAAAATGCCCCTAAATAACCCCAAACGACCCACTTGGTCTTATTTAAGCCGCAAATGAATATATGTCGAAATAGGTATCGATTCAAACGTCATGACCCTCAACATCGCATCCACACGTCTAATATGAGATAAGGACTCTTTTTAGAGCATCCCAAACCCCAAAAAGTACAAAAGTGTCCCCTAATAAGCCCGAATGATCCACCCGATCTCGTTCAAACAAAAAATGAATACTTGCCGAAATAGGTATCGATTCGAAGGTCACGACCGTCAACTTCATATCCACATGTGTAATAAGAGAAAAGGAAACATTTTAAAACATCCCAAACACAAAAAAGTATAGAAATGCCACCAAATAACCCCAAATGAGACACCTGGTCTGGTACGAACCAAAAATTAACATATGCGGAAATTGGTATCGATTCGAAGGTCACGACCCTCAACCTTGCATCCACACGTCTAATAAGAGATAAGGACACATTTAGAACATCCCAAACCGAACAAAGTATAGAAATGCCCCCAAATAACCCTAAACGACCCACCCAGTTTAGTTCAAACCAAAAATGAACATATGCCGAAATAGGAATCGATTCGAAGGTCAGGATCCTCAACATCGCATCCACATGTCTAAAAAGAGTTAAGGAGACTTTTTAGAATATCACAAACCCAAAAAAGTACAGAAATGCCACTAAATAACCCCAAAAGACCCACCCGGTCCCGTTCGAAATGAAAATGAACAATTGCCGAAATAGGTATCGATTCGAAGGGCACGACCCTCAACTTCATATCCACACGTGTAATAAGAGATAAGGACACATTTTAGAACATCTCAAACCCAAAAAATTATAGAAATGCCCCCAAATAACCCCAAACGACCCACCCGATCTTGTTTAAATCGTAAATGAACATATGTCAAAATAGGTATCGATTCACAGGTCACGACCCTTAATAGCTCATCCACACGTCTAATAAGAGATAAGGACACTTTTTAGAACATCCCAAACTCAAAAAGGACAGAAAGGCACCCAAATAACCCCAAACGGCCCACCCGATCTCGTTCGAACAAAAAATGAACATATGCCAAAATAGGTATCGATTCGAAGGTCACGACCCTCACATCGCATCCACGCGCCTATTAAGAGATTAGGAAACTTTTTAAAACATCCCAAACCCAAATAAGTACAGAAATGTTCCCAAATAACCCCGAACGACCTACCAGGTTTGGTTCAAACCGAAAATGAACATATACCAAAATAGGTGTCGATTCAAAGGTCACGACCCTCAACATTGCATCCACACGTCTTATAAGAGATAAGAAAACTTTTTAGAACATCCCAAACTCAAAAAAGTACAAAAATGCCGCCAAATAACCCCAAACGTGCCACCCGACCTTGTTTAAACCGAAAATGAACATATGTCGAAATAGGTATCGATTCGAAGGTCATGATCCTCAACATCATATCCACACGTCTAATAAGATATAAGGAAATTTATTAGAAAACCCCAAACCTAAAAAAATATAGAAATGCCCCCAAATTACCCCAAATGGCCCATCCGGTCTCGTTTGGACCAAAAATTAACATAAGCCAAAATAGGTATCGATTCGACGGTCACGACCTTCAACTTCAAATCCACAAATGTGATAAGAGATAAGGACACATTTTAGAACATCCTAAACCCAAAAAAGTCCAAAAATGCCCCCAAATAACCCAAATGACCCACCCGGTCTGGTTTAAATTGAAAATGAGCATATGTCAAAATAGGTCTCTATTCGAAGGTCGAGACCCTCAACATCGCATCCACTCGTCTAATAAGAGATAAGGACACATTTTAAAACATCCCA
Organism: Telopea speciosissima; assembly: GCF_018873765.1. Classification (NCBI taxonomy): domain Eukaryota; kingdom Viridiplantae; phylum Streptophyta; class Magnoliopsida; order Proteales; family Proteaceae; genus Telopea; species Telopea speciosissima. The sequence continues at coordinate 37,494,888 of NC_057922.1, read as the reverse complement.
AACTCAAAAAAGTACAGAAATGCCCCCAAATAACCCCAAATGACCAACCCAGTTTGGTTCGAACCGAAAATGAATATATGTCAAAAAAGGTATCGATTCGAAGGTCATGACCCTCAACATCGCATCCACACATCTAATAAGAGATAATGACACTTTTTAGAACATCCCAAACCCAATAATGTATAGAAATGTCATCAAATAACCCCAAACGACCCACCCGGTTTGGTTCGAACAAAAAATGAACATATGCTGAAATAGGTATCGATTCGAGGGTCACGACCCTCAACATTGCATCCACACGTCTTACAAGAGATAAGGAAACTTTTTAGAACATCCCAAACCCAAAAAAAGTACAGAAATGCCGCCAAATAACCCCAAATGTGCCACCCGGCCTTGTTTAAACTGAAAATGAACATATGTTGAAATACATATCAATTCGAAGGTCATGACCCTCAACATCGCATCCACACATCTAATATGATAAAAGGAGAATTATTAGAAAATCTCAAACCTGAAAAAGTATAGAAATGCCCCCAAATAACCCCAAATGGCCCACCCGGTCTCGTTCAGACCGAAAATGAACATATGCCAAAATAGGTATCGATTCAAAGGTCAGGACCCTCAAATTCAAATCCACACATGTAATAAGAGATAAGGACACATTTTAGAACTTTATAAACCCAAAAAAGTACAGAAATGCCCCCGAATAACCCCAAACAACCCACCCGGTCTGGTTTAAACCAAAAATGAATATATGTCGAAATAGGTATCAATTCGAAGGTCACGACCCTCAACATCGCATTCACACATCTAATAAGAGATAAGGATACTTTTTAGAACATCCAAAACCCCAAAAAGTATAGAAATGCCCCTAAATAACCCCAAATGGCCCACCAAGTCTGGTTTAAATCGTAAATGAACAAATGTCTAAATAGGTATCGATATGAAGGTCACGACCCTCAACATCGCATCCACATGTCTTTTAAGAGATAAGGGCACCTTTTAGAACATCCCAAACCCAAAAAACTATAGAAATGTCGCACAATATCCCCAAACAACCCACCCGATTTGGTATGAACTGAAAATGAACATATGCCGAAATAGGTATTGATTTGAAGGTCACGACCCTCAACATTGCATCCACACATATAATAAGAGAGAAGGACACATTTTTGAACATCCCAAACCCAACAAAGTACAAAAATACCCCCAAATAACCCCAAATGACCCACCTAGTCTGGTTTAAATAAAAAACGAACATATGTCAAAATAGGTATCGATTCGAAGGTCACGACCTTCAACATCGCATGCACACATCTAACTAGAGATAAGAAAACTTTTTAGAACATCCCAAACCAAAAACAGTACAAAAATGCCCCCAAATGACCCCCAATGATCCACCCGGTTTGGTTCGAACCGAAAATGAACATATACCGAAATAGGTATCGATTCGAAGGTCACGACCATCAACATCGCATCCACACGTCTAATAAGAGATAAGGAGACTTTTTAGAACATCCCAAACCCAAAAAAGTACAGAAATGCCCCCAAATAACCCCAAACGACCCACCCGGTCTAGTTTAAACAAAAAATGAGCATATGTCAAAATAGGTATCGATTCGAAGGTTGAGACCCTCAATACTGCATCCACATGTCTAATAAGAGATAAGGACATAATTTAGAATATCCCAAACCCAAAAAAGTAAGGAAATGCCCCCAAATAACCCCAAACGAACAACTCGATTTGGTTCGAACAAAAAATGAATATATGCCGAAATATGTATCGATTCGACGGTCACGACCCTCAACATCGTATCCACATGTCTAATAAGAGATAATGACACTTTTTAGAACATCCGAAACCCAAAAAAGTATAGAAATGCCACCAAATAACCCAAAATAACCCACCCGGTTTGGTTCGAACCGAAAATGAATATATGCCGAAATAGGTATCGATTCGAAGGTCACGACCCTCAACATCGCATCCACATGTCTAATAAGAGATAAGGAAACTTTTTAGAACATCCCAAACCCAAAAAAGTACAGAAATGCCCCTAAATAACCCCAAATGGCCCACCTAGTCTCGTTCGGACCGAAAATGAACATATGCTGAAATAGGTATCGATTCGAAGGTCATGACCCTCAACTTCATATCCACACGTGTAATAAGAAAAAAGGACACATTTTAGAACATCCCAAACCCGAAAAAGTACAGAAGTGCCCCCAAAAAACCCCAAACAACCCAACCGATCTGGTTTAAACCGAAAATGAGCATATGTCGAAATAGGTATCGATTCGAAGGTCACGGCCCTCAACATCGCATCCACACGTCTAATAAGAGATAAGGACAATTTTTAAAACATCCTAAACCCAAAAAAGTACAGAAATGCCACCAAATAACCCCAAATGACCCACCCGGTCAGGTACGAACTAAAAATGAACATATGCTGAAATAGGTATCGATTTGAAAGTAACGACCCTCAACATTGCATCCACACGTACAATAAGAGACAAGGACACATTTTAGAACATCCCAAACCCAACAAAGTACATAAATGGCCCCAAATAACCCCAAACGACCCACCTGGTCTGATTTAAACCAAAAATGAACATATGTCAAAATAGGTATCGATTCGAAGGTCATGACCTTCAACATCGCATCCACAGATCTACTTAGAGATAAGGACACTTTTTAGAACATCCCAAACCAAAAAAAGTATAGAAATGCTCCCAAATAACCCAAAATGACCCACCCAGTTTGGTTTGAACCGAAAATGAACATATGCCAAAATAGGTATCGATTCGAAGGTCACAACCCTCAACATCGCATCCACACGTCTAATAAGAGATAAGGAGACTTTTTAGAACATCCCAAACCCAAAAAGTATCGAAATGCCCCCAAATAACCCCAAAAGACCCACCCGGTCTGGTTTAAACCAAAATGAGCATATGTCAAAATAGGTATCAATTCGAAGGTCTAGACCCTCAACATCGCATCCACACGTCTAATAAGAAATAAGGACACATTTTAGAACATCCCAAACCCAAAAAAGTATAGAAATGCCCCCAAATAACCCTAAACGACCAACCCGGTTTGGTTCGAATAAAAAATGAATATATGCCGAAATAGGTATTGATTCGAAGATCACGACCCTCAATATTGCATCCACACGTATAATAAGAGATAAGGACACATTTTAGAACATCCCAAACCCAAAAAAGTACAGAAATGCCACCAAATAACCCCAAATGTGTCACCCGATATTTTTTAAACCGAAAATGAACATATGTCTAAATAGCGAAGGTCATGACCCTCAACATTGCATCCACACTTCTAATAAGAGAAAAGGAGAGTTATTAGAAAATCCCAAACTAAAAAAGGATAGAAATGCCCCCAAATAACCCAAAATGGCCCACCCGGCCTCGTTCGGACAAAAAATGAACATATGTCAATATAGGGATCGATTCAAAGGTCACGACCCTCAACTTCATATCCACACGTGTAATAAGAGCAAAGGATACATTTTAGAACATCCCAAACCCAAAAAAGTACATAAATACTCCAAAATAACCCCAAACAACCCACCCGATTTGGTTTAAACAAAAAATGAGCATATATCGAAATAGATATCGATTCGAAGGTCACGACCCTCAACATCTCATCCACACGTCTAATAAGAGATAAGGACACTTTTTAGAACATCCCAAACCAAAAAATAGTCCAAAAATGCCCCAAAATAACCCCAAACTACCTACCTGGTCTCGTTCGAACAAAAAATGAATATATGCCAAAATTGGTATCGATTCGAAGGTCACGACCCTCACATCACATCCATGCGTCTAATAAGAGATAAGGAAACATTTTAAAACATCCCAAACCCAAAAAAGTACAAAAATGCCACCAAATAACCCCAAATGACCCACCCGATCAGGTACTAATCGAAAATGAACATATGTCGAAATGGGTATTGATTCGAAGGCCACGACCCTCAACATTGCATCCACACGTATAATAAGAGATAAGGACACATTTTAGAACATCCCAAACCCAAAAAAAGTATAGAAATGCCCCCAAATAACCCTAAATGACCAACCCGATTTGGTTCGAATCGAAAATGAATATTTACCGAAATAGGTATCGATTCAAAGGTCACAACCCTCAACACCGCATCCACACCTCTAATAAGAGATAAGGAAACTTTTTAGAACATCCCAAACCCAAAAAAAGTATAGAAATGCGACCAAATAACCCCAAACGTGCCACCCGGTCTTGTTTAAATCGAAAATGAACATATGTCGAAATAGCGAAGGTCATGACCCTCAACATCGCATCCACACTTCTAATAAGAGAAAAGGAGAGTTATTAGAAAATCCCAAACCTAAAAAAGGATAGAAATGCCCTCAAATAACCCCAAATGGCCCACCCGGTCTTGTTTGGACCAAAAATGAATATGCCAAAATAGGGATTGATTCGAAGGTCATGACCCTCAACTTTAAATCCACACGTGTAATAAGAGAAAAGGACACAATTTAGAACATCCCAAACCCAAAAAAGTACAGAATTACTCCCAAATAACCCCAAAGAACCCACCCAGTCTGGTTTAAACCGAAAATGAACATATGTCAAAATAGGTATCGATTCGAAGGTCACGACCCTCAACATCGTATCCACACGTCTAATAAGAGATAAGGACACTTTTTAGAACAATCCAAGCCCAAAAAAGTACAGAAATGCCACCAAATAACCCCAAACATGCCACCCGATCTTGTTTAAACCGAAAATGAACATATGTCAAAATAGCGAAGGTCATGACCCCCAACATTGCATCCACACGTCTAATAAGAGAAAAGGAGAGTTATTAGAAAATCCCAAACCTAAAAAAGGATAGAAATGCCCCCAAATAACCCCAAATGGCCTACTCGGTCTCGTTCAGATTGAAAAAGAACATATGCCAAAATAAGTATCGATTTGAGGGTCACGACCCTCAACTTCATATCCACACGTGTAATAAGAAAAAAAGGACTAATTTTAGAACATCCCAAACCCAAAAAAGTACAGAAATACCCCCAAATAACCCCAAACAATCCACCCGGTCTAGTTTAAATAAAAATGAGCATATGCCGAAATAGGTATAGATTCGAAGGTCACAACCCTCAACATCGCATCCACACGTCTAATAAGAGATAAGGATACTTTTTAGAACATCGTAAACCCAAAAAGTACAGAAATGCCACCAAATAACCCCAAATGACCCACCTGGTCTTGTACGAATTGAAAATGAACATATGCCAAAATAGGTATCGATTCAAAGGTCACGACCCTCAACATTGCATCCACATGTATATCAGAGATAATGACACATTTAAGAACATCCCAAACCCAACAAAGTAAATAAATGCCCCCAAATAACCCCAAACGACCCACCTAGTCTGGTTTAAACCGAAAATGAACATATGTCGAAATAGGTATCGATTCGAAGGTCACGACCTTCAACATCGCATCCACACATCTAATTAGAGATAAGGACACTTTTTAGAACATCCCAAACCAAAAAAAGTACAAAAATGCCCCCAAATAACCCCAAACGACCCACCCAGTTTGGTTTGAACCGAAAATGAACATATGCCAAAATAGGTATCGATTCGAAGGTCACGACCCTCAACATCGCATCCACATGTCTAATAAGAGATAAGGAGATTTTTTAGAACATCCCAAACCCAAAAAGTATAGAAATGCCTCCAAATAACCCCAAACGACCCACCCGGTCTGGTTTAAATGGAAAATGAGCATATGTCAAAATAGGTATCGATTCAAAGGTCGACACCCTCAACATCGCATCCACACGTCTAATAAGAGATAAGGACACATTTTAGAATATCCCAAACCCAAAAAAGTATAGAAATGCCCCCAAATAACCCTAAACGACCAACCCGGTTTGATTCAAACTGAAAATGAATATATACCGAAATAGGTATCGATTCGAAGGTCACGACCCTCAACATCGCAACCACATGTCTAATAACAGATAAAGAAACTTTTTTGAACATCCCAAACCCAAAAAAGTACAGAAATGCCACCAAATAACCCCTAATGTGCCACCCGATCTTTTTTAAATCGAAAATGAACATATGTCAAAATTCCGAATGTCATGACCCTCAACATCGCCCCCACACTTCTAATAAGAGAAAAGGAGAGTTATTAGAAAATCCCAAACCTAAAAAAAGAAAGAAATTCCCCCAAATAACCCCAAATGGCCCACCCGGTCTCGTTCGGACAAAAAATGAACATATGCCAAAATAGGGATCGATTCGAAGGTCACGACCCTCAACTTCATGTCCACACATGTAATAAGAGAAAAGGACACATTTTAGAACATCCCAAACCCAAAAAAGTGCAAAAATGCTCCCAAATAACCTTAAACAACCCACCCGGTCTGGTTTAAATCGAAAATGAGCATATGTCACAATAGGTATCGATTCGAAGGTCACGACCCTCAACATTACATCCACACGTCTAATAAGTGGTAAGGATAATTTTTAGAACATCCCAAACCTAAAATCATACAAAAATGCCCCCAAATAACCATGAACGACCCACCTGGTCTTGTTTGAACAAAAAATGAACATATGCCGAAATCGGTATCGATTCGAAGGGGTGGGTGGTTTGGGGTTATTTGGGGGCATTTCTACACTTTTTTAGGTTTGGGATGTTCTAAAAAGTGTCCTTATCTCTTTTTAGACGTGTGGATGCGATGTTGAGGGTCATGACCTTCGAATCGATACCTATTTCGACATATGTTCATTTGCGGTTTTAACCAGACTGGGTGGGTCGTTTGGGGTTATTTGGGGGCATTTTTGTACTTTTTTGGGTTTGGGATGTTCTAAAAAGTGTCCTTATCTCTTTTTAGACGTGTGGATGCGATGTTGAGGGTCATGACCTTCGAATCGATACCTATTTCGACATATATTCATTTGCAGTTTTAACCAGACTGGGTGGGTCGTTTGGGGTTATTTGGGGGCATTTTTATACTTTTTTGGGTATGGGATTTTCTAAAAAGTGTCCTTATCTCTTATTAGATGTGTGGATGCGATGTTGAGGGTCATGACCATAGTATGGATACCTATTTTGGCATATGTTCATTTTTTGTTCGAATGAGATCGGGTGGGTCGTTTTGGGTTATTTGGGGGCATCTCTATACTTTTTTTGGTTTGGGATCTTCTAAAATGTGTTCTTATCTCTTGTTACACGTGTGGATATGAAGTTGAGGGTCGTGACCTTCGTATCGATCCAATTTTAACAAATGTTCATTATCGGTTTAAACCAGACCGGGTGGGTCATTTGGGGTTATTTGGGGGCATTTCTATATTTCTTTGGGTTTGGGATATTCTAAAAAGAGTCCTTATCTCTTTTTAGGCATGTGGATGCGATGTTGAGGGTCGTGACCTTCAAATCGATACCTATTTCGACATATGTTCATTTTTTATTTAAACCAAACCAGGTGGGTCGTTTGGGGTTATTTGGGGGCAATTTTGTACTTTTTTGGGTTTGGGTTATTCTAAAATGTGTCCTTATCTCTTATTAGATGTGTGGATGCGATGTTGAGGGTTGTGACCTTCGGATCGATACCTATTTCGACATATGTTCATTTTTTATTTAAACCAAACCGGGTCGGTCGTTTGGGGTTATTTGGGGGCATTTCTGTACTTTTTTAGTTTTGAGTTGTTCTAAAACGCGTCCTTATCTCTTATTAGTTGTGTGGGTGCAATGTTGAGGGTCGAGACCTTCGAATCGATACCTATTTTGGCATATGTTCATTTTCGGTTCGAACGAGACAGGGTGGGTCGTTTAGGGTTATTTAGCGGCATTTTTGTACTCTTTTGGATTTCAGATGTTCTAAAAGTATCATTATCTCTTATTAGACGTGTGGATGCGATGTTGAGGGTCGTGACCTTCGAATAAATACCTATTTGGACATATATTCATTTGCGGTTTAAACCAGACCGGGTGGGTCGTTTGGGGTTATTTGGGGGCATTCTTATATTTCTTTTGGTATGGGATGTTCTAAAATGTGTCCTTATCTCTTATTAGACGTGTGGAAATGAAGTTGAGGGTCGTGACCTTCGAATCAATACCTATTTCAGCATATGTTCATTTTCAGTTCGCAGGAGATCGGATGGTTCGTATGGGGTTATTTGGGGGCATTTCTATACTTTTTTTGGGTTTGGGATGTTCTAAAAAGTGCCCTTATCTCTTATTAGATGTATGGATGCGATGTTGAGGGTCGTGACCTTCCAATAGATTACCTATTTTGACATATGTTCATTTATGGTTTAAACCGGACCGGGTGGGTCATTTCGGGTTACTTGGGGGCATTTTTGTACTTTTTTGGGTTTGGGTTGTTCTAAAAAGTGTCATTTTCTCTTATTAGACGTGTGGATGCGATATTGAGGGTCGTGAGCTTCGAATCGATGCCTATTTTGACATATGTTCATTTTAGGTGCGAACGAGATCGGGTGGGTCGTTTGGGGTTATTTGGGGGTATTTTTGTAATTTTTTCGGTTTGGGATGTTCTAAAAAGTGTCGTTATCTCTTATTAGATGTGTGGATGCGATGTTGAAGGTCATGACCTTCGAATCGATACCTATTTTGATATATGTTTATTTTCAGTTTAAACCAAACCGGGTGGGTCGTTTAGGGTTATTTGGGGAAATTTTTGTACTTTTCTCGGTTTGGGATGTTCTAAAAAGTGTACATATCTCTTGTTAGTCGTTTGAATGTGATGTTGAGGGTCGTGACCTTTGAATCGATACCTATTTTGATATATGTTCATTTTCAGTTTAAACCAGACCGGATGAGTCCTTTGGGGTTATTTGGGGGCATTTCTGTATTTTTTTAGGTTCGGGATGTTCTAAAAAGTGTCCTTATCTCTTATTACACGTGTGGATATGAAGTTGAGGGTCGTCGCCTTCGTATCGATACCAATTTTGAGAAATGTTCATTTTCGGTTCAAACCCGACCAGGTGGGTCATTTGGGGTTATTTGGTGCATTTCTATAATTTTTTGGGTTTGGGATGTTCTAAAAAGTGTCCTTATCTCTTATTAGATGTGTGGATACGATGTTGATGGTCGAGATCTTCGAATCCATACCTATTTTGATATATGTTCATTTACGGTTTAAACCAGACCGGGAGGGTTGTTTTGATTTATTTGGCGGCATTTCTGCACTTTTTTGAGTTTGGGATGTTCTAAAAAGTGTCCTTATCTCTTATTTGACATGTGAATGCGATGTTGACGGTCGTAACGTTCGTATCGATACCTATTTTGGCATATGTTCATTTTTGGTTTCAACCAAACCGGGTGGTTCGTTTGGGGTTATTTGGGCGCATTTCTATAATTTTTTCGGTTTAGGATGTGCTAAAAAGTGTCATTATCTCTTATTAGACGTGTGGATGCGATTTTGAAGGTCGTGACCTTCGAATCGATACCTATTTTGACATATATTTATTTTCGGTTTAAACCAAACCTGGTGAGTCATTTGCGGTTAATTGGGGGCATTTTTCTACTTTTTTGGGTTTGGGATATTCTAAAAAGTGTCCTTATCTCTTATTAGACGTGTGGTTGCGATGTTGAAGGTCGTGACCTTCGAATCGATACCTATTTGGGCATATGTTCATTTTCGGTTCGGACAGGATCGGGTGGGTGGTTTGGGATTATTTGGGGGCATTTCTCTACATTTGTGGGTTTGGGATGTTCTAAAAAGTGTCCATATCTCTTATTAGACATGTGGATGCGATGTTGAGGGTCGTGACCTTCGAATCGATACCTATTTTGACATATGTTCATTTTTTATTTACACCAGACCGGGTGGGTTGTTTGGGGTTATTTGGGGACATTTCTGTACTTTTTTGGGTTCAGGATGTTCTAAAATGTGTCGTTATCTCTTATTATACTTGTGGATATGAAGTTGAGGGTCATCACCTTCGTATCGATACAAATTTCAACAAATGTTGATTTTCGGTTTAAACCAGACCAGATGTGTCATTTGGGGTTATTTGGGGGCATTTCTGTATTTTTTTGGGTTCGGGATGTTCTAAAAAGTGTCCTTAACTCCTATTAGACATGTGGATGCGATGTTGAGGGTCGTGACCTTCGAATCGATACCTATTTCGACATATGTTCATTTTCGGTTTAAACTAAATCGGGTGGGTCGTCTGGGGTTATTTAGGGGCATTTCTATACTTTTTTGGGTTCAGGATGTTCTAAAATGCGTCTTTATCTCTTATTACACATGTGGATATCAAGTTGAGGTTCGTCACCTTCGTATCGATACCAATTTCGACAAATGTTCATTTTTAGTTTAAACCAGACCAGGTGGGTCATTTGGGGTTATTTGGAGGCATTTTTGTACTTTTTTGGGTTCGGGATGTTCTAAAATGTGTCCTTATCTCTTATTACACGTGTGGATATGAAGTTGAGGGTCGTCACCTTCGTATCGATAACAATTTTGACAAATGTCCATTTTTGGTGTAAACTAGACCGGGTGGGTCGTTTGGGGTTAATTGGGGGCATTTCTGTACTTTTTTGGGTTTGGGATGTTCTAAAACGTGTCCTTATCTCTTATTAAACATGTGGATACGATGTTGAGGGTCGTGACCTTCGAATCGATACCTCTTTTGACATATGTTCATTTGCAATTTAAACCAGACCGGGTGGGTCATTTGGGGTTATTTTGGGGCATTTCTGTACTTTTTTGGGTTTGGGATGTTTTAAAAACTGTCCTAATCTCTTATTAGACGTGTGGATGCGATGGTGAGAGTCGTGACCTTCAAATAGATACCTATTTTGACATTTGTTCATTTACGGTTTAAACCAGACCGGGTGGGTCGTTTGGGGTTATTTGGTGGCCTTTCTATACTTTTTTGGGTTAGGGATATTCTAAAATGTGTCCTCATCTCTTATTAGACGTGTGGATGCGATGTTGAGGGTCCTGACCTTCGAATCGATACCTATTTTGACATATGTTCATTTTCGGTTTAAACAAGATCGGGTGGGTCTTTTGGGGTTATTTGGGGGGCATTTTTGTACTTTTTTGGGTTTGGGATGTTCTAAAAAGTGTCCTTATCTCTTATTAGACATGTGGATGCAATGTTGAGGGTCATGACCTTCGAATCGATACCTATTTTGGCATATGTTCATTTTCTGTTCGAACTAGACCGGGTGGGTGCTTTGGGGTTATTTGAGGGCATTTCTATACTTTTTGGGTTTGGGATGTTCTAGAAAGTGTCCTTATCTCTTATTAGACGTGAGGTGGCAGCTTTGGAATCGTTGAAAATGATTGATCCAAATTTGTTGGTGGGTGCTGCTAGGGCATCTATGCAAGGTGTCAAAAGAGATCAAGATCTGTTGAGATCAAAGGAGAAAGGGATGATTCCATTTAAACCCTCGGCCAATATTGAAAGACTAAAGAAGCAAGCTGCGGACATTCAATGAATTCAAGGGCTCTCTGGAAAAGGTATGGGTCAATCTGGTTCTAATTCTTCTTCTATTCTGGGCCGACCCATGGTGAGGGGGTCTAAGTTCCAAGCCCAACGGGTTCTTGTAAACCCGAAAGACTCTAGTGAGGCTAGGGGTGGAGTTGATGGCTTTAACCTAGCTGCTAAATGAATTGTTTAGTCTGGAATGTTAGAGGCAGGAATGCCTCAACCAAACAGCTGGGGATTAAGAAGGTGTTCAAAGACCATCAAGCTAAATTGGTTTGTCTCTTGGAAACTAAAGTTAGGTTGGAGAATTGTGCTGCCATTTTTGATTACTTTATTTCAGATTGGAATTATGTGCACAATGGGGAGTCTGATAATACTGTTTGGATTTGGTTGGGTTGGGTCCCTAATTTTTTTAATGTTGAAGAAATTCAGAAATCTAAGCAGTTTGTTCATGTTAAGGTGTCGATTGTGGGTACCTCAAACTCTTTTCTATGCAGTGCAGTGTATGCTCTAAATACTATGGCAGGCTAAAAGGAGTTGTGGGAGGATGTGGGGAGTATTGCTGGAGCTACTGGTACCCCTTGGACTGTTTTAGGGGACTTCAATGTTATTCTAAATCAAAATGAGAAATTTGGTGGGGAACCTGTTCAGTTGGAGGCTGTTGATGATTTCAACACTTTTATTGATGACTCTGGGCTGATTGATTTAAAGTGGAAAGGGGATGCTATGACATGGAATAACAGACAAAGTGGCGATGCTAGGATTTGCTGTAAGCTTGATAGAGTGTTGGTCAACTTGGCTTGGGTGGATGTTTTCAGATCTTCAGAGGCTACTTTTTTCCCTCCGGGTCTCTCTGACCACTCTCTAGTAGTGCTGGCTGTGTTAGATAAGGCTAATTTTGGACCTAAACCTTTTAGGTTTTTTGAGGCTTGGATTGGAAGGGATGGCTATGATGATATGGTTCGGAAGGGCTGGGAGTAGCCGGTTAGTATGGTTCTCAATCCTATCTTGAGGTTTGCTGCCTGGTTAAGGAATGTTAAAAAGGAACTAAAAAAATGGAACAAAGAGTGTATTGGAGATGTTTTCATTGCGGTGAAGGCTGCAAAGGCTGATTTGTTCCAAATTCAATGCAATCTTGGTGATCACCCTGATAACCCGAATCTGGTTCTGTTGGAGTCTCAAGCTAAGGTGAAGTTATGGGAAGCTTTGGTTATTGAAGAAAAGTTTTTGATGGAGAAATCTAGGGTGAAGCATATTCAGCTGGGGGATGGGAATAATAGCTTCTTTCACAAGTCTATGATCTGCAGGTAGAATAGGAAGCATATTCTGGAAATTCAAGGGGAAGGAGGTGACATTGTTAAGGATTCCAGCCAGATTAAAGATGAAGCTGTCTCTTTCTATAAGAAATTGTTTGGGACTGATTCGGTGGATGGTGGTTTTTTTCCTAGCACGGTTCCCTTGCATTATGGCTTATCCCATGCCCAACAAGAAGGTCTTATTGGGAGGGTGTCCAATAAGGAGATTACGGAGGTTGTGTTTGCAATGAAAAATTCCAAAGCTCCAGGACCGAATGGGTTTGGGGCTGCTTTCTTCAAGCATTCTTGGGAAGTAGTTGGTGAGGGAATTTGGTAGTGAAATGGTTCTTTAAGAAGTCTTGCCTTCCCAGTTCGATTAATGCTATTTTTATTAGCTTAATTCCTAAGACGGCAGATGTCTCTTCTTTTGTTGGTTATAGGCCCATAGCTCTTTGCAATCTTTTTTATAAGATCATTACAAAAATCTTATCTAATAGATTACAAGGAGTAGTTAGGTAGGTGGTAAGTGATTCCCAGTTTGCTTTTATTAAGGGGAGGTCTATTGTGGACAACATCCTTGTCTGTCATGATGTGGTTCGAGGTATTAAGCAGCAAGGTTCTAGCCCAACCGTAGTGCTGAAGATTGACCTTCATAAATCATTTGACTCCCTTAGTAGGAAGTTCTTGTTTGATATAATGGAAAGAATGGGTTTCCCACAGAAGTTTATTGGTTGGGTGAAGGCTTGTGTTGATACTCCTTGCTTGTCCATCTTATTGAATGGAAGTCCTGCTGGTTGAGGGGAATTCGACAGGGGGACCCTATTTCTCCCTATTTGTTCACTATTGCCATGGAGGGTTTTTCAGCCATGATGAGGAAGTTGGAGGTGGAGGGAAAATTTAGCCTCCTTCCCTGGTGTAAGAGTTCCCACCTTTCCCACCTTATCTTTGCAGACGACTTGATGATCTTTGTGAAGGCCACCACGGATTCTATTTTGGCCTGCCTGGGGGCCTTGGATGATTTTCATACCTACTCTGGGTTGAAACTCAACAGGACTAAGTCCTCTATGATTTTAGGGGGCCTCACCCACATGACCTAGCTGCAACTTTTGGAATTAACGAACTTTGTGGATACTAAGTTACCTATCCGGTATCTAGGTGTTCCTCTCATTTCTTGAAAGCTGGCTTTTGCAGATTGCTCTTCTATTTTGGATCGAGTGCGGAGTAGGCTTGATGGTTGGAAAGTACGGCTCTTGTCTTTTACAGGGCGGCTTCAACTTTTAAGCTCTGTTCTTCAAGGTTGCTACATTTATTGGTCAAGGATTTTTGGTCTGCCTGGAGCTCTAAAGAAAAAGCTGGAATCCATCTTCTCCAACTTCCTTTGGTTTGGCCCGTCTCTTGATCATAAGGTACATTACATTTCTTGGGATAAAATTTACAAACCTAAGGCTGAAGGGGGCCTTGGCATTAGGAGAATTTCTGTTATGAATATTACGGGGATTTTTAAACAAATTTGGTGGATTGCCTCTAAGAAGGACAGTCTTTGGGTTAGGTGGGTCAATACCCGCTACCTAAAGAATGATTCTATTTGGACTGCAAAGATTCCCCAGAATTGCTCTTGGGTTTGGCGGAAAGTTCTCAAATTTAGAGATCAGGTTGAGCCACATATCCATCATATTATTGGGAATAGCCAAGCTACTAGACTTTGGTTGGATAATTGGCATCCCAAAGGGGTTTTGATTAAAAAATATGGGGATCGAATCCGTTTTGATGCTGGTTCTCACCGGCTTGCTATGGTTTCAGACTTTATTAGGGATGGTCATTGGCACTTGCCCCCTCAGGGCTCTTTTGATCTGATTACTATTTCGAGGGATCTCCCTAGTATTCCTATTGTGAGTAGTGGGGAGGATCTTATTGTATGGAAGGTAACTCCTAATGGTCTCTTTACTCCCAAGTCGGCTTGGGATCTTATTAGAAGTAGTGCAACCATTGTGGATTGGCATAAGCTTATTTGGTTTTCTTGTTTTTTTCCTAGGCACTCTTGTACTACCTTGAGGGGCCTTACGGGAGGGTTGCCAACTAAAGACCAACTCATTAGAAGAAATATTGTTGTAGGTCAGAATTGCATCCTGTGTTGGGGAGGTTTGGAGAGCCATGCCCATCTTTTCTTTGCCTGTGCCTTTTCCAATACCAGATGGGATAGGGTTAGCTCTATGTATTCTCTCAATGGCAAAGGACCTGCTGCCCTGACTGATGTGGTCAATTGGCTTTCTCATGTGGTTTGTGCTAAAGATAAGATGGATTTTATTCCCAAGCTTGCTTTTTGTGCGACGATTTATCATGTTTGGTGGGAGAGGAATCAACGGCTCTTCAGTAATCAATCAAGGTCTTATGATAAGATCCTTCAAGACATCAAATTTGATGTTTTCACTAAAGGTTCTCAATGTCTGATATTGGCTGGCCATACTCCTAGGAATCAATTTTTGGTTGACAAGTGGGGGGGGTCCAAGTGTAGTGGGCCAATTCGGCTCCCAAAATCTATTTCTGGCCGAAGCCCCCTGCTCATTTGATTTCTATCCATTGTGATGGGTCCTTGAATGGAGATAGAGCTGCTTATGGGGGTCTCATTTGAGATTCCTTAGGAGAACCGATTTTGGCCTATGTTGGTAAAGGGTTGGAAGCTTCGGTTCTTAGCATAGAATTGATAGCTATTCACAGAGGAGTGGTTTTATGCTTGGAGAGGAACCTCCTTCTTATTTCTATCAGATCTGACTCGAAGTTGGCCATCGAGATTGTTACAGATGTGATTAGCTGCCCCTAGAATGTTTATGCGTTGAAGTACCAGATCATCTCTAAGTTGGACCAGTTGGCTAGGTATGAAGTGAGGCATGTTTGGAGAGAACTGAACCAACCGGCGGACTTTATTGCTTCCATAAATAGTGGGGATGGGGAACCTATTATGTATCCACCAGAGTTTCATGAGGACCTGATGGTGCTGATTCATGATGATTCTGTTGGTAAGGCCCAATTTAGGCCTCCGTAATTGGGTTTCTGGGTGGTTCTCCTTGTTTTTCTGAGGGGTTTTATCCTCGGGGGTATGGGGCCTCTTCCTCCTCCTGAGGTCTGTCAAAGGGGAGATAGTAGGTTACGTTCTCTTGTTTCTTTCTTTTCTTCTTCTATACATACACAACTTACTTATCGAAAAAAAAAATAGACGTGTGGATGCAATATTGAGGGTCGTGACCTTCAAATCGATACCTATTTTGGCATATGTTCATTTTTTATTCGAACGAGAAAGGGTGGGTGGTTTGGGTAATTTGGGGGCATTTCTATACTTTTTTGGGTTTGGAATGTTCTAAAAAGGGTTCTTATCTCTTATTAGATGTGTGGATGCGATGTTGAGGGTCATGATCTTCGAATCGATACCTATTTTGGCATATGTTCATGTTCGGTTCGAACAAGATCAGGTGGGTGGTTTGGGGTTATTTGGGGGTATTCCTGTACCTTTTTGGGTTTGGGATGTTCTAAAAAGTGTCCATATCCCTTTTTAGATTTGTGGATGCAATATTGAGGGTCGTGACCTTCGAATCGATACCTATTTTGGCATATGTTCATTTTTTGTTTGAACAAGACAGGGTGGGTGGTTTGGGGCTATTTGGGAGCATTTCTATACTTTTTTGGGTTTGGAATGTTCTAAAAAGTGTTCTTATCTCTTATTAGACGTGTGGATGCGATGTTAAGGGTCATGATCTTTGAATCGATACCTATTTTGGTATATGTTCATTTTCGGTTCGAACGAGACCAGGTGGGTGGTTTGGGGTTATTTGGGGGTATTTCTATAATTTTTTGGGTTTGGGATGTTCTAAAAAGTGTCCTTATCTCTTTTTAGACGTGTGGATACGATGTTGAGGGTGGTGACCTTCGAATCGATATCTATTTTGACATATGTTCATTTACGGTTTTAACCAGACCATGTGGGTCATTTGGGGTTATTTGGGGGCATTTTTATGCTTTTTTGGGTTTGGGATGTTCTAAAAAGTGTCCTTATCTCTTATTAGACGTGTGGATGCGGTGTTGAGGGTCATGACCTTTGAATCGATACCTATTTCAGCATATGTTCATCTTCGATTCGAACAAGATCGAGTGGGTAGTTTGGGGTTATTAGGGGGGCATTTCGATACTTTTTTTGGTTCGGGATGTTCTAAAATGTGTCCTTATCTCTTATTACACGTGTGGATATGAAGTTGAGGGTTATGACCTTTGTATTGATACCAATTTTGACAAATGTTCATTGTCGATTTAAACCAGATCGGGTGGGTCATTTGGGATTATTTGGGGGCATTTCTGTACTTTTTTGGGTATGGGATGTTCTAAAAAGTGCCCTTATCTCTTATTCAACATGTGGATGCGATGTTAAGGGTCGTGACCTTCGAATCGATACCTATTTTGACATATGTTCATTTTTGGTTTAAACCAAACCGGGAGGGTCGCTTGGGGTTATTTGGGGGCATTTCTGTACTTTTTTGGGTTTGGGTTGTTCTAAAATGTGTCCTTATCTCTTATTAGATGTGTGGATGCGATGTTGAGGGTCGTGACCTTCGAATTGATACCTATTTTGGCATATGTTCATTTTTTGTTCGAACAAGATCGGGTGGGTCATTTGGAGTTGTTTGGCGGCATTTTCGTATTTTTTTGGATTTTGGATGTTCTAAAAAGCATCTTTATCTCTTATCAGACGTGTGGATGCAATGCTGAGGGTTATGACCTTCGAATAGATACCTATTTCGACATGTTCATTTGAGGTTTAAACCAGACCAAGTGGCTCGTTTGGGGTTATTTGGGGGCATTTCTAAACTTTTATGGGTTTGGGATGTTCTAAAATGTGTCATTATATCTTATTGGACATTTGGATGCGATGTTGAGGGTCGTGACCTTCGAATAGATACTTATTTCGACATATATTCATTTACGATTTAAACCGGATCGGGTCGGTCGTTTGGGGTTATTTGGGGGCATTTCTATATTTTTTTGGGTTTGGGATGTTCTAAAAACTGTCCTTATCTCTTATTAGACGTGTGGATACGATGTAGAGGGTCGTGACCTCTGAATCGATACCTATTTTGACATAAGTTCATTTTTTGTTCGAACGAGATCGGGTGGCTCGTTTGGGGTTATTTGGGGGCATTTCTGTACTTTTTTGGTTTGGGATGTTCTAAAAAGTGTCCTTATCTCTTATTAGATGAGTGGATGCGATCTTGAGGGTCGTGACCTTCGAATAGATACCTATTTTGACATATATTCATTTGCGGTTTAAACCAGACCGGGTGGATCGTTTGGGGTTTTTTGGGGGCATTTTTATATTTTTTGGGTTTGGGATGTTCTAAAATGTGTCCTTATCTCTTATTAGATGTGTGGATATGAAGTTGAGCGTCGTGACCTTCGAATCGATACCTATTTCAGCATATGTTCATTTTTTATTCGCACGAGACTGGGTGGTTCATTTGGGGTTATTTGGGGGCATTACTATACTTTTTGGGTTCGGGATGTTCTAAAATGTGTTGTTATCTCTTATTACACGTGTGGATATGAAGTTAACGGTCGTGACCTTCGTATCGATACCAATTTTGATAAATGTTCATTTTCAATTTAAACCAAACCAGGTGGGTCATATGGGGTTATTTGGATGCATTTTTGTACTTTTTTCGGTTTGGGATGTTCTAAAAAGTGTCCTTATCTTTTATTAGACATGTGGATGCGATGTCGAGGGTCGTGACCTTCGGATCAATACCTATTTTGACATATGTTCATTTTCGGTTCGAACGAGATAGGGTGGGTCGTTTAGGGTTATTTGGCGGCATTTCTGTAATTTTTTGGGTTTGGGATGTTCTAAAAAGTGTCCTTATCTTGTATTAGACATGTGGATACGATGTAGAGGGTCGTGACCTTCGAATGGATACCGATTTCGACATATGTTCTTTTTCATTTTAAACAAGAATGGGTGGGTCATTTGGGTTATTTGGGGGCATTTCTATACTTTTTAGGGTTTACGATGTTCTAAAAAGTGTACTTATCTCATATTACACGTGTGGACGCGATGTTGAGGGTCGTGACCTTCGAAAAGATACCTATTTCGACATATGTTCATTTACGGTTTAAACTAGACCGGGTGGATCATTTGGGGTTATTTGGGGACATTTCTATACATTTTTGGGTTTGGGATGTTCTAAAATGTGTCTTTATCTTTTATTAAGCGTGTGGCTATGAAGTTGAGGGTCGTGACCTTCGAATCGATACCTATTTCAATATATGATCATTGCAGTTTAAACCAGACCGGGTGGGTCGTTTGGGGTTATTTGGGGGCATTTTTATACTTTTTTGGGTTTGGAATGTTCTAAAAAGTGTCCTTATCTCTTATTAGACATATGGATTCGATGTGGAGGATCGTGACCCTCGAATCGATACCTATTTCGACATATGTTAATTTTTGGTTCGAACGAGATTGGGTGGGTCGTTTAGGGTTATTTGGAGGCCTTTCTAAAATTTTTTTGATTTGGGATATTCTAAAAAGTGTCCTTATCTCTTATTAGACGTGTGGATGCGATGTTGAAGATCGTGACCTTCAAATCGATACCTATTTCGACATATGTTTATTTTCAGTTTAAACCAAATCGGGTGGGTCATTTGGGGTTATTTGGGGGCATTTCTGTACTTTTTTGGGTTTGGGATATTCTAAAAAGTGTCCTTATTTCTTATTAGATGTGTGGATGCGATATTTAAGGTCGTGACCTTCGAATTGATACCTATTTTGGCATATGTACATTTTCGGTTCGGACAAGACCGGGTAGGTGGTTTGGGGTTATTTGCAGGATTTCTGTACATATTTGGGGGTTTAGGATGTTCTAAAAAGTGTCTATATCTCTTATTAGACGTGTGGATGCGATGTTGAGGGTCGTGACCTTCGAATCGATACCTATTTTGACATATATTCATTTTTGGTTCAAACGAGACTGGGTGGGTCATTTGGGGTTATTTGGCGGCATTTCTGTACTTTTTTGGGTTTGGGATGTTCTAAAAGGTGTCCTTATCTCTTATTAGATGTGTGGATGCGATGTTGAGGGTCGTGACCTTCGAATTGATACCTATTTAGGCATATATTCATTTTTTGTTCGAACGAGATTGGGTGGGTGGTTTGGGGTTATTTGGGGGCATTTCTGTACTTTTTTGGGTTTGGAATGTTCTAAAAAGTGTTCTTATCCCTTATTAGACATGTGGAAGCGATGTTGAGGGTCGTGATCTTTGAATCGATACCTATTTCGACATATGTTCCTTTTTGGTTCGAACAAGACAGGGTGCGTGGTTTGGGGTTATTTGGGGGCATTTCAGTACCTTATTGGGTTTGGGATGTTCTAAAAAGTGTCCTTATCTCTTTTTAGACGTGTGGATGCGATGTTGAGGGTCATGACCTTCGAATCGATACCTATTTTGACATATATTCATTTGCGATTTTAACCAGACCGGGTGGTTCGTTTGGAGTTATTTGGGGGCGTTTTTGTACTTTTTTGGGTTTAGGATGTTCTAAAAAGTGTCCTTATCTCTTATTAGATGTGCGGATGCGATGTTAAGGGTCATGACCTTCGAATCGATATCTATTTTGGCATATGTTCATTTTTGGTTCGAACAAGACTGGGTGGGTCGTTTGGGGATATTTGGGGGTATTCATATAATTTTTTTGGTTCGGGATGTTCTAAAATGTGTCCTTATCTCTTATTACACGTGTGGATATGAAGTTGAGGGTTGTAACTTTCATATCGATACCAATTTCTATAAATGTTCATTATCGGTTTAAACCAGACCAGGTGGGTCGTTTGGGATTATTTGGGGGCATTTCTGTATTTTTTTGGGTTTGGGATGTTCTAAAAAGTGTCCTTATTTCTTATTAGACAAGTGGATGCGATGTTGAGGGTCGTGACCTTCGAATCGATACTTATTTTGACATATGTTCATTTTTTATTTAAACCAAACTGCGTGGGTCGTTTGGGGTTATTTGGGGGCATTTCTGTACTTTTTTGGGTTTGGGTTGTTCTAAAATGTGTCCTTATCTCTTATTGGATGTGTGGATGCGATGTTGAGGGTCATGACTTTCGAATCGATGTCTATTTTGGCATTTGTTCATTTTTGGTTTGAACTAGACCGGGTGGGTCGTTTGGTGTTATTTTACGGCATTTTCTTACTTTTTTGGATTTGGGATGTTCTAAAAAGCGTCCTTATCACTTATTAGACGTGTCGATGCGATGTTGAGGGTTGTGACCTTCGAATAGATACCTATTTCGACATGTTCATTTGCGGTTTAAACAAGACCAGGTGGGTCATATGGTGTTATTTGGGGGCAATTCTGAACTCTTTTAGGTTTGGAATGTGCCAAAAAGTGTCCTTATCTCTTATTAGACATGTGGATGCGATGTTGAGGGTCGTGACCTTTGAATCGATACCTATTTCGACATAAGTTCATTTTCGGTTCGAACGAGATCGGGTGGGTCGTTTAGGGTTATTTGGGGGCATTTTAGTACTTTTTTGGGTTTGGGATGTTCTAAAAGGTGTCCTTATCTCTTATTAGATGTGTGGATATGAAGTTGAGGGTCATGACCTTCGAATCGATACCTATTTCAGCATATGTTCATTTTCGATTCGCATGAAACTGGGTGGTTCGTTTGGGGTTATTTGGGGGCATTTTGGTACTTTTTTGGGTTCGGGATGCTCTAAAATGTGTTGTTAGCTCTTATTACATGTGAGGATATGAAGTTGACGATCGTGACCTTCGTATCGATACCAATTTTGACAAATATTCATTTTCGGTTTAAACCAGACCTGGTGGGTCATTTGGGGTTATCTGGGAGCATTTCTGTACTTTTTTCGATTTAGGATGTTCTAAAAAGTGTCCTTATCTCTTATTAGACGTGGGGATGCGATGTTGAGGGTCGTGACCTTCGGATCAGTACCAATTTCGACATATGTTCATTTTTGGTTTAAACCAAACCAGGTGGGTCGTTTGGGGTTATTTGGGGGCATTTCTATATTTTTTTGGGTTTTGGTTGTTCTAAAACGTGTCCTTATCTCTTATTAGATGTGAGGATGCGATGTTGATGGTCGTGACCTACGAATCGATACCTATTTTGACATATGTTCATTTTTTGTTCAAACGAGACTGGGTGGGTCATTTGGGGTTATTTGGCGGCATTTCTATACTTTTTTGGGTTTGGGATGTTTTAAAAGGTGTCCTTATCTCTTATTAGATGTTTAGATGCGATGTTGAAGGTCGTGACCTGCGAATCGATACCTATTTTGACATATGCTTATTTTCAGTTTAAACCAAATCAGGTGGGTCGTTTGGGGTTATTTGGGGGCATTTCTATAATTTTCTTAGTTTGGGATGTTCTAAAAAGTGTGCATATATCTTATTAGACGTTTGGATGCGATGTTGAAGGTCGTGACCTTCGAATCGATACCTATTTCGACATATGTTCATTTTTGGTTTAAACCAGACCGGGTGGGTCGTTTGGGGTAATTTGCGGGCATTTCTATACTTTTTTGGGTTCAGGATGTTCTAAAATGTGTCGTTATCTCTTATTACACGTGTGGATATGAAGTTGAGGGTCGTCACCTTCGTATCGATACCAATTTTGACAAATGTTCATTTTCAGTTCAAACCAGACCAGGTGGGTCATTTGGGGTTAATTAGGGGCATTTCTATACTTTTTTGGGTTTGGGATGTTCTAAAAAGTGTCCTTATCTCTTATTAGACATGTGGATGCGATGTTGATGGTCATGACCTTCGAATCGGTACCTATTTTGACATATGTTCATTTGCGGTTTAAACCAGATCGGGTGGGTCGTTTAGGTTTATTTGGGGCATTTCTGTATTTTTTTGGGTTTGGGATGTTCTAAAAACTGTCCTTATCTCTTATTTAAAGTGTGAATGCGATGTTGAGGGTCGTGACCATCGACTCGATACCTATTTTGACATATGTTCATTTTCAGTTTAAACAAGATCGGGTGGGTCTGTTGGGGATCTTTGGTGGCATTTCCGTACTTTTTTGGTTTTGGGATGTTCTTAAAAATGTCCATATCTCTTATTAGACGTGTGGATGCGATGTTAAGGGTTGTGACCTTCGAATAGATACCTATTTCGACATATGTTCATTTGCGGTTTAAACCAGACCAGGTAGGTCATTTGGGGTTATTTGGGGGCATTTCTGTACTTTTTTGGGTTTGGGATGTTCTAAAATGTGTCCTTATGTCTTATTACACGTGTGGCTATGAAGGTGAGGGTCGTGACCATTGAATCGATACCTATTTTAGCATACGTTCATTTTCGATTCGAACGGGACCGGGTGGGTCGTTTGGGGTTATTTGGGGGCATTTCTTTACTTTTTTGGGTCTGCGATGTTCTAAAAAGTGCCCTTATCTCATATTAGAAATGTGGATGCGATGTTGAGGGTCGTGCCCTTCGAAGGCATACCGATTTTGACATATGTTCTTTTTCATTTTAAACGAGACCGGGTGGGTCGTTTGGGTTATTTGGGGGCATTTCTATACTTTTTAGGGTTTGCAAAGTTCTAAAAAGTGTCCCTATCTCTTATTAGACGTGTGGATGCGATGCTGAGGGTCGTGGCCTTCGAGTAGGTACCTATTTTGACGTATGTTCATTTTTGGTTTAAACAAGACCGGGTGGATCGTTTGGCGTTATTTGGGGGCATTTCTATACTTTTTTGGGTTTGGGATGTTCTAAAATGTGTCCTTATCTCTTATTAGACGTGTGGATATGAAGTTGAGGGTCGTGACCTTCGAATCGATAACTATTTCAACATATGTTCATTTTTTATTCGAACGAGAGCGGGTAGTTCGTTTGGGGTTATTTGGGGGCATTTCTGTACATTTTTTGGGTTTGGGATGTTCTAGAAAGTATCCTTATCTCTTATTAGACGTGTGGATGCGATGTTGGGGGTCGTGACCTTCGAATAGATACCTATTTCAGCATATGTTCATTGTAGTTTAAACCGGACCGGGTGGGTGGTTTGGGGTTATTTGGGGCATTTCTGTACTTTTTTGGGTTTGGGATGTTCTAAAAAGTGTCCTTATCTCTTATTAAATGTGTGGATGCGATGTTGAAGGTCGTGACGTTCGAATCGGTACCTATTTTGACATATGTTTATTTTCGGTTCAAATCAAACCGGGTGGGTCATTTGGGGTTATTTGGGGGCATTTCTATATTTTTTTGGGTTTGGGATATTCTAAAAAGTGTCCTTATCTCTTATTAGATGTGTGGTTGCGATGTTGAAGGTCGTGACCTTTGAATCGATCCCTATTTCGGCATATGTTCATTTTTGGTTCGTACGAGATCGGGTGGGTGGTTTGGGGTCATTAGGGAGCATTTCTGTTCATTTTTGGGTTTGGGATGTTCTAAAAAGTATCCATATCTCTTATTAGACTTATGGATGCGATGTTGAGGGTCGTGACCTTCGAGTCGATACCTATTTCAACATATGTTCCTTTTTGGTTTAAACTAGACCGGGTGGGTTATTTGGGGTTATTTGGGGGGCATTTCTATACTTTTTGGTTTGGGATGTTCTAAAATGTGTCATTATCTCTTATTACACTTGTGGATTTGAAGTTGAGGGTCGTCACCTTTGTATCGATACCAATTTTGACAAATGTTCAATTTTTATTTAAACCTGACCAGGTGCGTCGTTTGGGGTTATTTGGGGGCATTTCTGTACTTTTTTTGGTTTTGGATGTTCTAAAAAGTGTCCTTATCTCCAATTGGATGTGTGGATGCAATGTTGAGGGTCGTGACCTTCGAATCGATACCTATTTCGACATATGTTCGTTTTCGTTTTAAACCAAACCGGGTGGGTCGTTTGGGATTATTTGGGGGCATTTCTACACTTTTTTGGGCTCGGGATGTTCTCAAATGTGTCCTTATCTCTTATTACACATGTGGATATGAAGTTGAGGGTCGTCACCTTCGTATCGATACCAATTTTGACAAATGTTCATTTTCAGTTTAAAGCAAACCAGGTGGGTTGTTTGTGGTTATTTGGGGGCATTTCTGTACCTTTTTAGGTTCAGGATGTTCTAAAATGTGTCCTTCTCTCTTATTACACATTTGGATATGAAGTTGAGGGTCGTCACCTTCGTATCGATAACAATTTCGATAAATGTTCATTTTTTGTGTAAACCAGAGCAGGTGGGTGGTTTGGGGTAAATTGGGGGCATTTTCATAATTTTTTGGGTTTGGGATGTTTGAAAATGTGTCCCTATCTCTTATTAGACATGAGGATGCGATGTTGGGGGTTGTGACCTTCGAATCGATACCTATTTCGACATATGTTCATTAACGGTTTAAACCAGACCGGGTGGGTTGGTTGGGCTTATTTTGGGGCATTTCAGTACTTTTTTGCTTTTGGGATGTTCTAAAAAATGTCCTAATCTCTTATTAGACATGTGGATGCGATGTTGAGGGTCGTGACCTTCGAATCGATACCTATTTGGACATATGTTAATTTTCGGTTTAAACAAGATCGGGTGGGTCTTTCGAGGTTATTTGGGGGCATTTCTGTACTTTTTTTGTTTGGGATGTTCTAAAAAGTATCCTTATCTCTTATTAGACGTGTGGATGCAATGTTGAGGGTCGTGACCTTCGAATAGATACCTATTTCTACATTTGTTCATTTACAGTTTAAACCAGATCGGGTGGGTCGTTTCGGGCTATTTCGGAGCATTTTTGTACTTTTTTGGGTTAGGGATGTTCTAAAATGTGCCCTCATCTCTTATTAGATGTGTGGATGCGATGTTGAGGGTCGTGACCTTCAAACTGATACCTATTTCGACATATGTTCATTTTCGGTTTAAACAAGACCGGGTGGGTCTTTAGGGGTTCTATGGGGGGTTTTTCTATACTTTGTTGGGTTTGGGATGTTCTAAAAAGTGTCCTTATCTCTTATTAGATGTGTGGATGCGATGTTGAAGGTCGTGACCTTCGAATCGATACCTATTTCAACATATGTTTATTTTCAGTTTAAACCTAACCAGGTGGGTTGTTTGGGGTTATTTGGGGGCATTTTTGTACTTTTTTGGGTTTGGGATATTCTAAAAAGTGTCCTTATCTCTTATTAGATGTGTGGATGCGATGTTTGAGGTCGTGACCTTCGAATATATACCTATTTCGGCATATGTACATTTTCGGTTCGGACAAGACCGGGTAGGTGGTTTGGGGTTATTTGCAGGATTTCTGTACATATTTGGGGTTTAGGATGTTCTAAAAAGTGTCTATATCTCTTATTAGACGTGTGGATGCGATGTTGAGGGTTGTGACCTTCGAATCAATACCGATTTCGATATATGTTCATTTTCGGTTTAAACTAGACCGAGTGGGTCGTTTGGGGTTATTTGGGGGCATTTCTGTACTTTATTGGGTTTGGGATGTTCTAAAAAATGCCCTTATCTCTTATTAGCGTGTGCATGCGATGTTGAGTGTCGTGACCTTCGAATCGATACCTATTTTGGCATATGTTCATTTTTGGTTCGAACGAGACAAGGTGGGTGGTTTGGGGTTATTTGGGGGCATTTTTATACTTTTTTGGTTTTGAATGTTCTAAAAAGTGTTCTTATCTCTTATTAGACGTGTGGCTACGATGTTGAGGGTCGTGATCTTCGAATCGATATGTATTTCGGCATATGTTCATTTTCGATTTGAACGAGACCGGGTGGGTGGTTTGGGGTTATTTGGGGGCATTTCTATACTTTTTTGGGTTTTGGATGTTCTAAAAAGTGTCCTTATCTCTTTTTAGACGTGTGGATGCGATGTTGAGGGTCTGACCTTCGAATCGATACCTGTTTTAACATATGTTCATTTACGATTTTAACCAGACCGGGTAGGTCATTTAAGGTTATTTGGGGGTATTTTTGTGCTTTTTTGGGTTTGGGATGTTCTAAAAAGTGTCCTTATCTCTTATTAGACGTGTGGATGCAATGTTGAGTATCATGACCTTCCAATCGATACCTATTTCGGCATATGTTCATTTTCGGTTTGAACGAGATCGGGTGGGTGGTTTGGGGTTATTTGGGGGCATTTTTGTACTTTTTTGGGTTTGGAATGTTCTAAAATGTGTTCTTATCTTTTATTAGACGTGTGGCTGTGATGTTGAGGGTCGTGATCTTCGAATCGATACCTATTTTGGCAAATGTTCAGTTTCGGTTCGAACGAGACCAGGTGGGTGGTTTGGGGTTATTTGGGGGCATTTCTATACTTTTTTGGGTTTTGGATGTTCTAAAAGTATCCTTATCTCTTTTTAGACATGTGGATGTGATGTTGAGGGTCGTGACCTATGAATCGATACCTATTTCGGCATATGTTCATTTTCGATTTGAACAAGATCGGGTGGGTCATTTGGGGTTATTTGGGGGCATTTCTATACTTTTTTTGGTTCGGGATGTTCTAAAGTGTGTCCTTATCTCTTATTACACGTGTGGATATGTAGTTGAGGGTCGTGACCTTCGTATAGATACCAATTTCGACAAATGTTCATTATCGGTTTAAACCAGACTGGGTGGGTCGTTTGGGGTTATTTGGGGGCATTTTTGTACTTTTATGGGTTTGGGATGTTCTAAAAAGTGTCCTTATCTCTTATTAGGCATGTGGATGCGATGTTGAGGGTCGTGACCTTCGAATCATACCTATTTCGACATATGTTTATTTATGATTTTAACTAGACCGAGTGGGTCGTTTGGGGTTATTTGGGGGCATTTTTATACTTTTTTGGGTTTGGGATCTTGTAAATAGTGTCCTTATCTCTTGTTAGACGTGTGGATGCGATGTTGAGGGTCGTGACCTTCGAATCAATACCTATTTCGACATATGTTCATTTTCAGTTCGAACGAGACCGGGTGGGTCATTTGAGGTTATTTGGGGGCATTTCTATACTTTTTTGGGTTCGGGATGTTCTAAAATGTGTCCTTGTCCCTTATTACACGTGTGGCTTTGAAATCAAGGGTCCTGACCTTTGTATCAATACCAATTTTGACAAATGTTCTTTATCGATTTAAACCAGACCGGATGGGTAGTTTGGGGTTATTTAGGGGCATTTCTGTACTTTTTTGGGTTTGGGATGTTCTAAAAACTGTCCTTATCTCTTATTAGACATGTGGATGCGATGTTGATGGTCGTGACCTTCGAATCGATACCTATTTCAACATATGTTCATTTTCGGTTTAAACCAAACCGGGTAGGTTGTTTGGGGTTATTTGGGGGCATTTCTGTACTTTTTTTGGTTTGGGTTGTTCTAAAATGTGTCCTTATCTCTTATTAGACATGTGGATACGATGTTGAGGGTCGTGACCTTCGAATAGATACCTATTTCGACATATGTTCATTTGCGGTCCGAACTAGACCGGGGGATTGTTCGGGGTTATTTGGTGGCATTTCAGTACTTTTTTTGTTTGGGATGTTCTAAAAAGTGTCCTTATCTCTTATTAGACGTGTGGATGCGATGTTGGGGGTCGTGACCTTCGAATAGATACTTATTTTGACATATGTTCATTTACGGTTTAAACCAGATCGGGTGGGTCGTTTGGGGTTATCTGGGGGCATTCCTATACTTTTTTGCGTTTCGGATGTTCTAAAATGTGTCCTTATCTCTTATTAGACATGTGGATATGATGTTGAGGGTCGTGACCTTCGAATCGATACCTATTTTAGTATATGTTCATTTTTTGTTCGCACGAGACCGGGTGGTTCATTTGGGGTTGTTTGGGGGCATTTCTGTACATTTTTTGGGTTTGGCATGTTCTAAAAAGTGTCCTTATCTTTTATTGGACGTGTGGATGCGATGTTGGGGGTCGTGACCTTCGAATAGATACCTATTTCGACATATGTTCATTTGCGGTTTAAACCGGACCGGGTGGGTCGTTTGGGGTTATTTGGGGGCATTTCTATACTTTTTTGGGTTTGGGATGTTCTAAAAAGTATCCTTTTCTCTTATTGGATGTGTGAATGCGATGTTGAGGGTCGTGACCTTCGAATCGATGCCTATTTCGACATATGTTCATTTTCGGTTTGAACGAAACCGCGTAGGTCGTTTGGGGTTATTTGGGGGCATTTGTGTACTGTTTTTAGTTTGGGATGTTCTAAAATGTGTCCTTATCTCTTATTAGATGTGTGGATGCGATGTTGAAGGTCGTTACCTTCGAATCGATACCTACCTCGACATATGTTAATTTTCAGTTTGAACCAAATCGGGTGGGTCATTTGGGGTTATTTGGGGGCATTTCTATAATTTTTTGGGTTTGGGTTGTTCTAAAATGTGTCCTTATCTCTTATTAGTTGTGTGGAAGCGATGTTGAGGGTCGTGACCTTCGAATCGATACCTATTTCGGCATATATTCATTTTTTGTTCGAACGAGACCGGGTGGGTTGTTTGGGGATATTTGGTGGCATTTTTGTACTTTTTTGGATTTGGGATGTTCTAAAAAATGACCTTATCTCTTGTTACACGTGTGGATGCGATGTTGAGGGTCGTGACCTTCGAATAGATACCTATTTTGACATGTTCATTTACGGTTTAAACCAGACCAGGTGGGTCTTTTGGGGTTATTTGGGGGCATTTCTAAACTTTTTTGGGTTTGGGATGTTCTAAATAGTGTCCTTATCTCTTATTACACGTGTGGATGTGATGTTGAAGGTCGTGACCTTCGTATAGATACCTATTTTGACATATGTTAATTTACGGTTTAAACCGGACCAGGTGGGTCGTTGGGGGTTATTTGGGGGCTTTTCTGTATTTTTTGGGTTTGGAATGTTCTAAAAAGTATCATTTTCTCTTATTGGGTTTGGAATGTTGAGGGTCATCACCTTCAAATCGATGCCTATTTTGACATATGTTCATTTTCGGTTCGAACGAGATCGGGAAGGTCGTTTGGGGTTATTTGGGGGCATTTTTATACTTTGTTGGGTTTTGAATGTTTTAAAAAGTGTTCTTATCTCTTATTAGATGGGTGGATGCGATGTTGAGGGTCGTGATCTTTGAATCGATACCTAGGCATATGTTCATTTTCAGCTCGAACGAGACCGGGTAGGTGGTTTGGGGTTATTTAGGGGCATTTCTGTACTTTTTTGGGTTTGGAATATTCTAAAAAGTGTCCTTATCTCTTTTTAGACGTGTGCATGCGATGATGAGGGTCGTGACCTTCGAATCGATACCTATTTCTGCATATGTTCATTTTCGGTTCGAACGAGACGGGGTGGGTCGTTTGGGGTTATTTAGGGGCATTTCTGTACTTTTTTGGGTTTGGGATGTTCTAAAATGTGTCCTTATCTCTTATTAGCCATGTGGATGCGATGTTGAAGGTCGTGACCTTCGAATAGATACCTATTTCGACATATGTTCATTTACGGTTTAAACTGGACCGGGGGATCGTTTGGGGTTAGTTGGGGGCATTTCTATATTTTTTTGTGTTTGGGATGTTCTAAAAAGTGTCCTTATCTTTTATTAGACGTGTGGATCCGATGTTGAGCGTCGTGACCTTCGAATCGATACCTATTTCGACATATGTTCATTTTCACTTCGAACGAGATCGAGTGGATCGTTTGGGGTTATTTGGGGGCATTTTTGTACTTTTTTGGTTTGGGATGTTCTAAAATGTGTCCTTATCTCTTATTAGACGTGTGGATAGGATGTTGAGGGTCGTGACCTTCGAATAGATACCTATTTCAACATATGTTCATCTGCAGTTTAAACCAGACTGGGTGGGTCGTTTGAGGTTATTTGGGGGCATTTCTGTACTTTTTTGGGTTTGGGATGTTCTAAAATGTGTCCTTATCTCTTATTATACGTGTGGATATGAATTTGAGGGTCGCGACCTTCGAATCGATACCTATTTCTGCATATGTTCATTTTCGGTTCGCACGAGACCGGGTGGTTCGTTTGGGGATATTTTGGGGCATTTCTGTACATTTTTTGGGTTTGGGTTGTTCTAAAAAGTGTCCTTATCTCATAGTAAACGTGTTGATACGAGTTTGAGGGTCGTGACCTTCGAAGAGATACCTATTTCAACATATGTTCATTTGCATTTTAAACCGGATCGGGTGGGTCGTTTTGGATTATTTGGCGGCATTTCTGTATTTT
The DNA here is from genome assembly GCF_018873765.1 of Telopea speciosissima. NCBI lineage: Eukaryota > Viridiplantae > Streptophyta > Magnoliopsida > Proteales > Proteaceae > Telopea > Telopea speciosissima. Next base: position 37,463,936 of record NC_057922.1, on the reverse strand, counting down.
TTTGGGTTTGGGATGTTCTAAAGAGTGACCTTATCTCTTATTAGACGTGTGGATCCGATGTTGAGGGTCGTGACCTTCGAATCGATACCTATTTCGACATATGTTCAATTTTGGTTCGAACGAGACCGGGGGGGTTGTTTGGGGTTATTTGGTGGCATTTCTGTACTTTTTTAGTTTGGGATGTTCTAAAAAATGTCCTTATCTCTTATTAGACATGTGGATTCGATGTTGAGGATCGTGACCATCGAATCGATACCTATTTCGACATATGTTCATTGTCGATTCAAACGAGACCGGGTGGGTCATTTGGGGTTATTTGGGGGCATTTCTGTACTTTTTTGGTTTGGGATGTTCTAAAAAATGTCCTTATCTCGTATTAGATGTGTGGATGGGATGTTGAGGGTCGTGACATTCAAATAGATACCTATTTTGACATGTTTATTTACGATTTAAACCAGACCAGGTGGGTCATTTGGGGTTATTTGGGGGCATTTCTGAACTTTTTTGGATTTGGGATGTTCTAAATAGTGTCTTTATCTCTTATTAGACGTGTGGATGTGATGTTGAAGGTCGTGACCTTCGTATAGATACCTATTTCGACATATGTTAATTTACGGTTTAAACTGGACCGGGTGGGTCATTTGGGGTTATTTGAGGGCTTTTCTATATTGTTTAGGGTTTGGGATATTCTAAAAAGTGTACTTATCTCTTATTAGACGTGTGGATGCGATGTTGAGGGTCGTGACCATCGAATCGATACCTATTTTGACATATGTTCATTTTCGATTCGAACGAGACCGGGTGGGTCGTTTGGGGTTATTTGGGGGCATTTCTATACTTTTTTGGTTTTGGATGTTCTAAAAAATGTCCTTATCTCTTATTAGATGTGTGGATGCGATGTTGAGGGTCGTGACCTTCAAATAGATACCCATTTCGACATATGTTCATTTGAGGTTTAAACCAGATCGGGTGGGTTGTTTAGGGTTATTTGGGGGCATTTCTCTACTTTTTTGGGTTTGAGATGTTCTAAAATGTGTCCTTATCTCTTATTAGACGTGTGGATATGAAGTTGAGGGTCGTGACTTCGAATCGATACTTATTTCAGCATATGTTCATTTTTGGTTCGCACGAGACCAGGTGGTTCGTCTGGGTTATTTGGGGGCATTTCTGTATATTTTTTGGGTTATGGATGTTCTAAAAAGTGTCCTTATCTCGTATTAGACGTGTGGATGCGATGTTGAGGGTCGTGACCTTTGAATAGATACCTATTTCGATATATGTTCATTTACGGTTTAAACTAGACCGGGTGGGTCGTTTGGGGTTATTTGGGGGCATTTCTATACCTTTTTTGGGTTTGGAATGTTCTAAAAAGTATCATTTTCTCTTATTAGGCATGTGAGTGCGATGTTGAGGGTCATCACCTTCGAATCGACGGCAATTTTGACATATATTCATTTTCGGTTCAAATGAGACCGTGTGGGTCGTTTGGGGTTATTTGGGGGCATTTCTGTATTTTTTTCGGTATGGGATGTTCTAAAAAGTGTCCTTATCTCTTATTAGATGTTTGGAGGCGATCTTGAAGGTCGTGACCTTCGAATCGATACCTATTTCGACGTTTGTTTATTTTTGGTTTAAACAAAATCGGGTTGGTCATTTGGGGTTAATTGGGAGCATTTCTATACTTTTCTCGGTTTGGGATGTTCTCAAAAGTGTCCATATCTCTTATTAGACATTTGGATGCGATGTTGAGGGTTGTGACCTTCGTATCGATACCAATTTTGACAAATGTTCATTTCCTGTTTAAACCAGATCAGGTGGGTCGTTTGGGGTTATTTGGGGGCATTTTTGTACTTTTTCGGGTTTGGGATGTTCTTAAAAGTATCCTTACCTCTTATTAGACGTGTGGATGCGAGGTTGTGGGTCGTGACCTTCGAATCGATACCTATTTCGAAGTATGTTCATTTTCGGTTCAAACGAGATCGGATGGGTGGTTTGGGGTTATTTGGGGGCATTTCTGTACTTTGTTGGGTTTTGAATGTTCTAAAAAGTGTTCTTATCTCTTATTAGACGTGTGGATGCGATGTTGAGGGTCATGATCTTCGAATCGATACCTTTTTCGGCATATGTTCATTTTCAGTTCGAACAAGACCGGGTAGGTGGTTTGGGCTTATTTGGGGGCATTTCTGTACTTTTTTGGGTTTGGAATGTTCTGAAAAGTGTCCTTATCTCTTTTAAGACGTGTGCATGCGATGATGAGGGTCGTGACCTTCGAATCGATACCTATTTCCGCATATGTTCATTTGTGGTTCGAACGAGACCGGGTGGGTCGTTTGGGGTTGTTTAGGGGCATTTCGGTACTTTTTTGGGTTTGGGATGTCCTAAAATGTGTCCTTATCTCTTATTTGACATGTGGATGCGATGTTGAAGGTCGTGACCTTCGAATAGATACCTATTTCGACATATGTTAATTTACGATTTAAACCAGACCGGGTGGATCATTTGGGGTTAGTTGGGTGCATTTTTGTATTTTTTTGTGTTTGGGATGTTCTAAAAAGCGTCCTTATCTCTTATTAGACGTGTGGATGCGATGTTGAGCGTCGTGACCTTCGAATCGTTACCTATTTCGACATATGTTCATTTTCTCTTCAAACGATACTGGGTGGGTCGTTTGGGGTTATTTGGAGGCATTTTTGTACTTTTTCGGTTTGGGATGTTCTAAAAAGTGTCCTTATCTCTTATTAGACGTGTGGATACGATGTTGAGGGTTGTGCCCTTCGAATAGATACCTATTTCAACATATGTTCATTTACCGATTGAACCAGACCGGGTGGGTCGTTTAGGGGCATTTCTGTACTTTTTTGGGTTTGGGATGTTCTAAAATGTATCCTTATCTCTTATTAGACGTGTGGATATGAATTTGAGGGTCGTGACCTTCGAATTGATACCTATTTCTGCATATGTTCATTTTCAGTTCGCAGGAGATCGGGTGGTTCGTTTTGCGATATTTGGGGGCATTTTTGTACATTTTTTGGGTTTGGGTTGTTCTAAAAAGTGTCCTTATCTCATAGTAACCGTGTGGATGCGATGTTGAGGGTCGTGACCTTCGAATAGATACCTATTTTGACATATGTTCATTTACAGTTTAAATCGGACCGGGTGAGTCGTTCAGGGTTATTTGGGGGCATTTCTGTACTTTTTTGGGTATGAAATGTTCTTAAAAGTGTCCTTTTCTCTTATTAGACGTGTGGATACGATGTTGAGGGCCAAGACCTTCGAATCAATGCCTATTTCGACATATGTTCATTTACAGTTCGAACGAGATCGAGTGGGTTGTTTGGGGTTATTTGGGGGCATTTCTATACTTTTTTCGATTTTGGTTGTTCTAAAAAGTGTCCTTACCTTTTATTAGATGTGTGGATGCGATGTTGAAGGTCGTGACCTTCGAATCAATACCTATTTCGACATATATTTATTTTCGTTTTAAACCAAATCGGGTGGGTCGTTTGGGGTTAGTTGGAGCCATTTCTATACTTTTCTCGGTTTGGGATGTTCCAAAAAGTGTCCATATCTCTTATTAGAAGTTTGGATGCGATGTTGAGGGTCGTGACCTTTGAGTCGATACCTATTTTGACATATGTTCATTTTTGGTTTAAACGAGAACAGGTAGATCGTTTGGGGTTATTTGGGGGCATTTCTGTACTTTTTTGGGTTCGGGATGTTCTAAAATGTGTCCTTATCTCTTATTACATGTGTGGATATGAAGTTGAGGGTCATCGCCTTCGTATCGATACCAATTTCGACAAATGTTCATTTTCGGTTCAAACCAGACCAGGTGGGACATTTGGGGGCATTTTTGTACTTTTTGGTGTATAGGATGTTCTAAAAAGTGTCCTTATCTCTTATTAAACGTGTGGATGCGTTGTTGAGGGTCGTGACCTTCGAATCGATACCTATTTTGACATATGTTCATTTGCAATTTAAACGAGACCGGGTGGGTCGTTTGGGTTTATTTGTGGGCATTTCTGTACTTTTTTGGGTTTGGGATGTTCTAAAAACTGTCCTTATCTCTTATTTGACGTGTGAATGTGATGTTGAGGGTCGTGACCTTCGAATCGATACCTATTTTGACATATATTCATTTTCGGTTTAAACAAGATCGGGTGGGCCTTTTGGGGATATTTTGGGGCATTTCTGTACTTTTTGGGGTGTGAGATGTTCTAAAAAGTATCCATATCTCTTATTAGATGTGTGGATGCGATGTTGAGGCCGTGACCTTCAAATAGATACCTATATGGACATATGTTCATTTGCGATTTAAACCAGACCAGGGGGATCGTTTGGGGTTATTTGGGGGCATTTCTGTACTTTTTTGGGTTTGGGATGTTCTAAAATGTGTCCTTATCTCTTATTACACATGTGGATATGAAGGTGTGGGTCGTGACCTTCGAATCGATACTTATGTCAGTATATGTTCATTTTCGATTCGAACGAAGCCAGGTGGGTCGTTTAGGGTTATTTGGGGGCATTTTTGTACTTTTTTGGGTTTGGGATGTTCTATAAAAGTGTCCTTATCTCTTATTAGAAGTGCGGATGCGATGTTGACGGTCGTGAGCTTCGAATCGATACCTATTTCGACATATGTTCATTTTTTGTTTAAACCCGATCGGGTGGATCGTTTGGGGTTATTTAGGGGCATTTCTGTACTTTTTTGGGTTCAGGATGTTCTAAAATGTGTCCTTATCTCTTATTACATGTGTGGATATGAAGTTGAGGGTCGTGACCTTCGAATCGATACCTATTTCAGGATATGTTCATTTTCGGTTCGCACGAGACTGGGTGGTTCGTTTGGGGTTATTTGGAGGCATTTCTATACTTTTTTAGGTTTGGGATGTTCTAAAAGGTGTCATTTTCTCATATTAGACGTGTGGATGCAATGTTGAGGGTTGTGACCTTTGAATCGATGCCTATTTTGACATATGTTCATTTTCAATTCGAACGAGACCGACTGGGTCGTTTGGGGTTATTTGGGTCCATTTCTGTACTTTTTTCGATTTGGGATGTTCTAAAATGTGTCCTTATCTCTTGTTAGATGTGTGGATGCAATGTTGAAGGTCGTGACCTTCGAATCGATACCTATTTTGACATATGTTTATTTTTGGTTTAAACCAAACCGGGTGGGTCATTTGGTGTTATTTGGGGGCATTTCTATACTTTTATCAAATTCGAATGTCCTAAAAACTGTCCTTATCTCTTATTAGACGTGTGGATACGATGTTGAGGGTCGTGCCCTTCGAATAGATACCTAGTTCAACATATGTTCATTTGCAGTTTAAACCAGACCGGGTGGGTCATTTGGGGTTATTTGGGGGTATTTCTGTACTTTTTTGGGTTTGGGATGTCCTAAAATGTATCCTTATCTCTTATTAGACGTTTGGATATGAATTTGAGGGTCGTGACCTTCGAATTGATACCTATTTCTGCATATGTTCATTTTCAGTTCGCACGAGACTGGGTGGTTCGTTTTGGGATATTTGGGGGCATTTCTGTACATTTTTTGGGTTTGGGTTGTTCTAAAAAGTGTCCTTATCTCATAGTAAACGTGTGGATGCGATGTTGAGGGTCGTGACCTTCGAATAGATACTTGTTTCGACATATGTTCATATACGATTTAAACCGGACCGGGTGGGTCGTTCAGGGTTATTTGGGGGCATTTCTGTACATTTTTGGGTATGGAATGTTCTTAAAAGTGTCTTTTTCTATTATTAGACGTGTGGATGCGATGTTGAGGGGCAAGACCTTCGAATCGATGCCTATTTAGACATATGTTCATTTACAGTTCGAACGAGATCGGGTGGGTTATTTGGGGTTATTTGGGGGCATTTTTGTACTTTTTTCAATTTTGGTTGTTCTAAAATGTGTCCTTATCTTTTATTAGATGTGTGGATGCGATATTGAAGGTCATGACCTTCGAATCAATACCTATTTCGACATATGTTTATTTTCGGTTTAAACCAAATCGGGTGGGTCTTTTGGGGTTAGTTGGAGGCAATTCTATACTTTTTTCGGTTTGGGATGTTCCAAAAAGTGTCCATATCTCTTATTAGACGTTTGGATGCGATGTTGAGGGTCGTGACCTTCTAATCGATACCTATTTCGACATATGTTCATTTTCGATTTAAACCAGACCGAGTGGGTCATTTGGGGTTATTTGGGGGCATTTCTGTACTTTTTTGGGTTCAAGATGTTCTAAAATGTGTCCTTATCTCTTATTACACGTGTGGATATGAAGTTGAGGGTCGTTGCCTTTGTATCGATACCAATTTCGACAAATGTTCATTTTCGATTCAAACCAGACCAGGTGGGACATTTGGGTTATTTGGGGGCATTTTTGTACTTTTTGGTGTATAGGATGTTCTAAAAAGTGTCCTTATCTCTTGTTAGACGTGTGGATGCGTTGTTGAGGGTCGTAACCTTCGAATCGATACCTATTTCGACATATGTTCATTTGTAATTTAAACCAGACCAAGTGGGTCGTTTGGGTATATTTGGGGGCATTTCTGTACTTTTTTGGGTTTGGGATGTTCTAAAAACTGTCCTTATCTCTTATTTGACGTGTGAATGCAATGATGAGGGTCGTGACCTTCGAATCGATACCTATTTCGACATATGTTCATTTTCGATTTAAACAAGATCAGGTGGGTCTTTTGGGGATATTTTGGGGCATTGCTATACTTTTTTGGGTTTGGGATGTTCTAAAAAGTATCCATATCTCTTATTAGATGTGTGGATGCGATGTTGAGGGCCGTGACCTTCAAATAGATACCTATATGGACATATGTTCATTTGCGATTTAAACCAGACCAGCTGGATCGTTTGGGGTTATTTGGGGGCATTTCTGTACTTTTTTGGGTTTGGGATGTTCTAAAATGTGTCCTTATCTCTTATTACACATGTGGATATGAAGGTGTGGGTTCTGACCTTCGAATCGATACTTATGTCAACATATGTTCATTTCCGGTTCGAACGAAGCCAGGTGGGTCGTTTAGGGTTATTTGGGTTCATTTTTGTACTTTTTTGGGTTTGGGATGTTCTAAAAAGTGTCCTTATCCCTTATTAGAAGTGTGGATGCGATGTTGATGGTTGTGAGCTTCGAATCGATACCTATTTCGACATATGTTCAATTTTTGTTTAAACCCAATCGGGTGGATCGTTTGGGATTATTTAGGGCCATTTCTATACTTTTTTGGGTTCGGGATGTTCTAAAATGTGTCCTTATCTCTTATTACATGTGTGGATATGAAGTTGTGGGTCGTGACCTTCGAATCGATACATTTTTCAGTATATGTTCATTTTCGGTTCGCACGAGACTGGGTGGTTTGTTTGGGGTTATTTGGGGGCATTTCTATACTTTTTTAGGTTTGGGATGTTCTAAAAGGTGTCATTTTCTCATATTAGACGTGTGGATGCGATGTTGAGGGTCATGACCTTCGAATCGATGCCTATTTCGACATAGGTTCATTTTCGATTTGAACGAGACCGGGTGGGTCGTTTGGGGTTATTTGGGGCCATTTCTGTACTTTTTTTGGTTTGGGATGTTCTAAAATGTGTCCTTATCTCTTGTTAGATGTGTGGTTGCGATGTTGAAGGTCGTGATCTTCGAATCGAATAGGTACCTATTTTGATATATGTTTATTTTCGATTTAAACCAAACCGGGGTGGGTCGTTTGGTGTTATTTGGGGGCATTTCTATACTTTTATCAAATTGGGATGTCCTAAAAAGTGTCCATATGTCTTATTAGACGTTTGGATCTGATGTTGAGGGTCGTGACTTTCGAATCGATACCTATTTTGACATATGTTCATTTTCAATTTAAACCAGACTGGGTGGGTCGTTTGGGGTTATTTGGAGGCATTTCTGTACTTTTTTGGGTTCGGGATGTTCTAAAATGTGTCCTTATCTCTTATTACATGTGTGGATATGAAGTTGAGGGTCGTCACCTTCGTATCGATACCAATTTCGACAAATGTTCATTTTCGTTTCAAACCAGACCAGGTGGGTCATTTGGGGTTATTTGGGGGCATTTTTGTACTTTTTTGGGCTCGGGATGTTTTAAAATGTGTCCTTATCTCTTATTAGACGTGTGGATGCGATATTGAGGGTCGTGACCTTCGAATCGATACCTATTTTGACATATGTTCATTTATGGTTTAAACCAGACCGGGTGGGTCGTTTGGGTTTATTTGGGGGCATTTCTGTACATTTTTGGGTTTGGGATGTTCTAAAAAATTTGCTTATCTCTTATTTGATGTGTGAATGTGATGTTGAGGGTCGTGATCTTCGAATCGATACCTATTTTGACATATGTTCATTTTCGATTTATACAAGATCAGGTGGGTCTTTTGGGGATATTTGGGCACATTTCTGTACTTTTTTGGGTTTGGGATGTTCTAAAAAGTGTCCATATCTCTTATTTGACGTGTGGATGCGATGTTGAGGGTCGTGACCTTGGAATAGACACCTATTTTGACATAAGTTCATTTGCGGTTTAAACCAAACCGGGTTGGTCGTTTGGGGTTATGTGGGGATATTTCTATACTTTTTTGGGTTTGTGATATTGTAAAATGTGCCCTTATCTCTTATTACACGTGTGGATACGAAGGTGAGGGTCGTGACCTTTGAATCGATACCTATTCCACCATATGTTCATTTTTTGTTCGAACGAGACCGGGTGGGTCATTTGGGGTTATTTGGGGGTATTTTTGTACTTTTTTGGGTTTTGGATGTTCTAAAAAGTGTCCTTATCTCATATTAGAAGTGTGGATGCGATGTTGAGGGTCGTGACCTTCGAATCGATACCTACTTCGACATATGTTCATTTTTGGTTTAAACCTGACCAGGTGGGTCGTTTGTGGTTATTTGTGGGCATTTCTGTACTTTTTTGGGTTTGGGATGTTCTAAAATGTGTCCTTATTTACACGTGTGGATATGAAGTTGATGGTCGTCACCTTCGTATCGATACCAATTTTGACAAATGTTCATTTTCGATTTAAACCAGACCAGGTGGGTCGTTTGGGGTTATTTGGGGGCATTTCTGTACTTTTTTGGGCTTGGGATGTTCTAAAATGTGTCCATATCTCTTACTACACGTGTGGATATGAAGTTGAGGGTCGTCACCTTCGTATCAATACCCATTTCGACAAATGTTCATTTTTGGTTTAAACCAGACCAGGTGGGTCGTTTGGGGTTAATTGGGGCATTTCTATACTTTTTTGGGTTGGGATGTTCTAAAAAGTGTCCTTATCTCTTATTAGACATGTGGATGCGATGTTGAGGGTCGTGACCTTCGAATCGATACCTATTTCGACATATGTTCATTTGTGATTTAAACTAGATCGGGTGGGTCGTTTGGGGTTATTTGGGGGCATTTCTGTATTTTTTTGGGTCTTGGATGTTATAAAAAGTGTCCTAATCTCTTATTGGACGTGTGGATGCGATGTTGGGGGTCGTGACCTTCAAATCGATACCTATTTCGACATATGTTCATTTTTGTTTTAAACAAGATCGGGTGGGTCTTTTGGTGTTATTTGGGGGCATTTCTGTACTTTTTTGGGTTTGGGATGTTCTAAAATGTGTCCTTATCTTTTATTAGACGTTTGGATGCGATGTTGAGGGTCATGACCTTCGAATAAATACCTATTTCGACATGTTCATTTGCGGTTTAAACCAGACCGGGTGGGTCATTTAGGGTTATTTGGGGGTATTTCTGTACTTTTCTTGGTTTGGGATGTTCTAAAATGTGTCCTTATCTCTTATTACATGTGTGGATATGAAGTTGAGGGTCGTGACCTTCGAATCGATGCCTTTTTTTTTTTTATAGGTAAGTTGTGTGTATAAAGAAGAAGAAAAGAAAGATACAAAAGAAGGCAGCCTTCTTCCACCCCTTAGACAGAGCTAAGGAGAAGGAAGAGGCCTCACAGCCCCGAGGACAAGCCCCTCGTAACTACAAGGAAAAGCCACCCAACCCAATCACGGAGGCCTAAACTGGACCTTACCTGAAGCATCATCAAGGATCAGCCCCATCAGGTCATCATGAAACTCAGGAGGATACAAAATAGCTTCCCCATCCCCACAATTAATGGAAGCAATAAAATCTGCCGACTGGTTCAATTCCCTCCAAACATGCCTCACTTCATAGCGAGTCAACTGGTTCAGACTAGAGATGATCTAGTTCTTCAAAACATATACATTCCAAGGGCAACTGAACACACCTGTGAGAATCCCCACTGCCTACTTCGAATCAGATCTAATAGAAACATGTCGAAGATTCCACTCTCAATACAGTGCCATCCCCCTGTGAATGGCTAACAACTCCATGCTAAGAACCGAAGCCTCCATACCTTTACCAACATAAGCCAGGATCGGATCTCATGTGGTATTACGAACAACACCGCCATAAGAAGCCCTATGTTCATTTTCGATTTAAACAAGACTGAGTGGGTCTTTTGGGGTTATTTAGGAGAATTTTTGTATTTTTTTGAATTTGGGATGTTCTAAAAAGTGTCCTTATCTCTTATTAGACGTGTGGATGCGATGTTGAGGGTCGTGACCTTCGAATAGATACCTATTTCGACATATGTTCATTTACGGTTTAAACCAGACCAGGTTGGTCGTTTGGGATAATTTGGGGGCATTTCTATACTTTTTTGGGTTTAAGATGTTCTAAAAAGTGTCCTTATCTCTTATTAGATGTGTGGATGCGATGTTGCAGGTTGTAACCTTCGAATCGATACCTATTTTGACATATGTTTATTTTTGGTACAAACCAGACCAGGTGGGTCGTTTGGGGTTATTTGGGGGCATATCTGTACTTTTTTGGGTTTGGGTGTTCTAAAATGTGTCCTCATCTCTTATTAGACGTGTGGATGCGATGTTGAGGGTCATGGCCTTCGAATCGATACCTATTTCGACATATGTTCATTTTCGGTTTAAACCAGACCGGGTGGGATGTTCGGGGTTATTTGGGGGCATTTCTGTACTTTTTTGGGTTTGGGATGTTTTAAAAAGTGTCCTAATCTCTTTTTAGATGTGTGGATACGATGTTGAGGGTCGTGACCTTCGAATAGATACCTATTTCGACATATGTTCATTTGCGGTTTAAACCCGACCGGGTGGGTCGTTTGGGTTATTTCGGGGCATTTCTGTCCTTTTTGGGTTTGGGATGTTATAAAATGTGTCCTTATCTCTAATTACACGCGAGGATATGAAGTTGAGGGTCGTGACCTTCGAATCGATACCTATTTCAGCATATGTTCATTTTTTGTTCGAACGAGACCGGGTGGGTCGTTTGGGGTTATTTGAGGGCATTTCTGTACTTTTTGGGATGTTCTAAAAAGTGCCCTTATCTCTTATTAGACGTCTGGATGTGAGGTCGTGACCTTCGAATCAATACCTATTTCGACATATGTTCATTTTTGGTTTAAACCAGACTGGGCGGGTCGTTTGGGATTATTTGGAGGCATTTCAGTACCTTTTTGGGTTTGGGATGTTCTAAAAAGTTTCCTTATCTCTTATTAGACATGTGGATGCGATGTTGAGGGTCATGACCTTCGAATCGATACCTATATCTAGATATGTTCATTTTCGGTTCGAACGAGATCTGGTGGGTGGTTTGGGGTTATTTGGGGGCATTTCTATACTTTTTTGGGTTTGGGATGTTCTAAAAAGTGTACATATCTCTTATTAGATGTGTGGATGCGATGTTGAGGGTCGTGACCTTTGAATTGATACCTATTTTGACATATGTTCATTTTCGATTTAAACCAGACCGGGTGGGTCGTTTGGGGTTATTTGGGGGCATTTCTGTACTTTTTTGGGTTCGGGATGTTCTAAAATGTGTCCCTATCTCTTATTACACGTGTGGATATGAAGTTGAGGGTCGTGACCTTTGAATCGATACCTATTTCAGCATATGTTCATTTTCGGTTCGAACGAGATCGGGTGGTTCATTTGGGGTTATTTGGGGGCATTTCTGTACATTATTTGGGTTTGGGATGTTCTAAAAAGTGTTCTTATCTCTTATTAGACGTGTGGATGCGATGTTGAGGGTCGTGACATTGGAATAGATATGGACACTTTTTAGAACATCCACTCTAGTTTAAACTGAAAATGAACCTATTTTTAAATAGGTATCGATTCGAAGGTCATGACCCTCAACATCGCATCCACACGTCTAATAAGTGATAAGGACAATTTTTAGAAGATCCCAAACCCAAAAAAGTATAAAAATGCCCCCAAATTACCCCAAACGACCCACCCGATCTGGTTTAAACAAAAAATGAACATATATCGAAATAGGTATCGATTCGAATGTCACGACCCTCAACATCACATTCACTCGTCTAATAAGAGATAAGGACACCTTTTAGAACATCCGAAACCCAAAAAAGTACAAGAATGCCCCCAAATAACCACAAAGGACCCACCCGGTATCATTTGAATCGAACAAGAACTTATGATGAAATAGGTATCGATTCAAAGGTCACAACCCTCAACATCGCATCCACAGGTCTAATAAGAGATAAAGACACTTTTTAGAACACCCCAAACCCAAAAAAAGTACAAAAATGCCCCCAAATAACACCAAACGACCCACCCAGTTTGGTTCGAACTGAAAATGAACATATGCGGAAATAGGTATTGATTCGAAGGTCCCGACCCTCAACATTGCATCCACACGTCTAATAAGAGATAAGGACACTTTTTACAGCATCCCAAACCCAAAAAAGTACAAAAATGCCTCCAAATAACCCCAAACGACCCACCCGATCTCGTTCGAACCGGAAATGAACATCTGCTGAAATACATATAGATTCGAAGGTCACAACCCTCATCTTGATTTCCACACATGTAATAAGATATAAGGACACATTTTAGAACATCCTAAACGAAAAACAATACAGAAATGCCCACAAATAACCCCAAACGACCCACCCTGTCTGGTTTAAATAAAAAATGAACATAAGTCGAAATCAATATCGATTCGAAGGTCACGACCCTCAACATCGTATCCACACATTTAATAAGAGATAAGGATACTTTTTAGAACATCCCAAACCCAAAAAAATAGAAAAATGCCCCCAAATAACCCCAAACGACCCACCCGGTCTGGTTTAAATCGAAAATGAACATTTATCGAAATAGGTATCGATCCGAAGGTCATGACCCTTAACATCGCAACCACACGTATAATATGAGATAAGGACACTTTTTAGAACATCCCAAACCCAAAAAAGTACAGAAATGCCCCCAAATAACCCCAAACGCCCACTCGGTTTGGTTCGAATTGAAAATGAACATACGCCGAAAAAGGTACCGTTTCGACGGTCACAACCCTCAACATCGCATCCACACTTCTAACAAGAGATAAGGACAGTTTTTAGAACATCCCAAACCCAAAAAGTACAGAAATGCCCCCAAATAACCCTAAACGACCCACCCGGTCTAGTTCGAACAAAAAATGAACATATGTCGAAATAGGTATTGATTCGAAGGTCACGCACGACCCTCAACATCGCATCCACACGTCTAATAAGAGATAAGGACACTTTTTACAGCATACCAAACCCAAAAAAGTACAAAAATGCCCCCAAATAACCCCAAACGACCCACCCGGTCTCGTTCGAACCGAAAATGAACATATGCCGAAATAGGTATTGATTCGAAGGTCACAACCCACATCTTCATTTCCACATGTGTAATAAGATATAAGGACACATTTTAGAACATCCCAAACAAAAAAAAATACAGAAACCCACAAATAAACCCAAACGACCCACCCAGTCTGGTTTAAACCGAAAATGATCACATGTCGTAATCAGTATCGATTCGAAGGTCATGACCCTCAACATCCCATCCACACATCTAATAAGTGATAAGGACACTTTTTAGAACATCTCAAACCAAAAAAAGTATAGAAATGCCCCCAAATAACCCCAAACGACCCACCCGATTTGGTTTAAACCGAAAATGAACGTATGTCGAAATAGGTATCGATTCGAAGGTGACGGCCATCAACATCGCATCCACACGTCTAATAAGAAATAAGGACACTGTTTAGAACATCCCAAACGACTCACCCAGTCTGGTTTAAACAAAAAATGAATAGATAGCGAAATAGGTTTTGACTCGAAGGTCAAAACCCTCAACATCGCATCCACACGTCTAATAAGACATAACGACACTTCTTTGAACATCCCAAACCCATAAAATTATAGAAATGCCCCCAAATATCCCCAAATGACCCACCCGGTCTAGTTTAAATCGAAAATGAACTTTTGTCGAAATAGGTATCGATTCGAGGGTCACGACCCTCAACATCGCATCCACATGTCTAATATGAGATAAGGACACTTTTTAGAAAATCCAAAATCCTAAAAAGTACAAAAATGCCCCAAAAAAAACCCAAACGACCCACCCGGTCTCGTTCGAATCGAAAATGAACATATGCCGAAATAGGTTTCGATTCAAAGGTTACGACAGTCAACTCGTATCCACACGTCTAACTAGAGATAAGGACAAATTTTAGAAAATCTCAAACCCAAAAAAGTACAAAAATTCCCCCAAATAACACCAAATGACCCACCCGGTCTGGTTCAAACTTAAAATGAAAGTATTTCTAAATAGGTATCGATTCGAAGGTCACGATCCTCAACATCGCATCCACACGTCTAATAAGAGGTAAGGACACTTTCTAGAAGATCCCAAACCCAAAAAAGTACAAAAATGCCCCCAAATAACCCCAAACGACCCACCCAATCTGGTTTAAACCGAAAATGAACAAATGTCGAAATAGGTATCGATTCGAATGTCATGACTCTCAACATCACATTCACTCGTCTAATAAGAGATAAGGACACTTTTTAGAACATCCGAAACCCAAAAAAGTACAGAAATGACCCTAAATAACCCCGAACGACCTACCCTGTCACGTTCGAATCGAAAATGAACATATGACAAAATAGGTATCGATTCAAAGCTCACGACCCTCAACATTGCATCCACACATCTAATAAGAGATAAGGACACTTTATAGTACATCCCAAATCCAAAACAGTGCAGACATGCCCCAAAATAACCCCAAACGACCCACCTAGTCTCGTTCGAACCAAAAATGAACATATGCCAAAATAAGTATCGATTTGAGGGTCACGACCCTCAACGTCGCATCCACACCAAATAATAAGAGATAAGGACACATTTCAGAACATCCCAAACCCAAAAAAGTAGAGAAATGCCCCCAAATAACTCCAAACAACCCACCTGATCTCGTTCGAACTAAAAATGAACATATGCCGAAATAGGTATCGATTCAAAGGTCACGACCCTCATCTTCATATCCACACGTGTAATAAGATATAAGGACACATTTTAAAACATCCCAAACCAAAAAAAGAACAGAAATACCCCCAAATAACCCGTAACGACCCACCCGATCTGGTTTAAACCGAAAAGAAACATTTGACGAAATAGGTATCAATTCAAAGGTCACGACCCTCATCTTCATATCCACACGTGTAATAAGAGCTAAGGACACATTTTAGAACATCCCAAGCCCAAAAAAGTATAGAAATACCCGCAAATAACCCCAAAAATGTACATATTTCGAAATAGGTTTCGATTCGAAGGTCACGACCCTCAACATTGCATCCACATGTCCAATAAGAGATAAGGACACTTTTCAGAACATCCCAAACCCAAAAAAGTACGAAATGCCCCCAAACAACCCGAAACGACCCACCCGGTCTGGTTTAAACCGAAAATGAACATTTGTCAAAATAGGTATCAATTCGAAGGTCACGACCCTCAACTTTAAATCCACACTGTGTAATAAGAGATAAGGACACATTGTAGAACATCCCAAACCCAAAAAAGTACAGAAATGACCCCAAATGAACATATGTCAACACGTATTGATTCGAAGGTCACAACCCTCAACATCCCATCCACACGTCTAATAATAGATAAAAACACTTTTTAGAGCATCCCAAACCAAAAAAAGTACAGAAATGCCCCCAAATTATCCCAAATGACCCACCCGGTCTGGTTTAAACAGAAAATGAACATATGTCAAAATAGGTACCGATTCGAAGGTCACGACCCTAAACATCGCATCCGCACGTCTATTAAGAGATATGGACACTTTTTAGAACTTCCCAAACCCAAAAAAGTGTAGAAATGCCCCCAAATAACCCCAAACGACCCTCCCAGTTCGGTTCGAACAAAAAATGAACATATGCCAAAATAGGTATCGATTCGAAGGAACCGACCCTCGACATTGCATCCACACGTCCAATAAACGATACGGACACTTTTTAGAACATCCCAAACCCAAAAAAGTATAGAAATGCCCCCAAATAACCCCAAACGACCCACCCGATCTCGTTCGAACCAAAAATCAACATATGCCAAAATAGGTAATGATTTGAAGGTCACGAGCCTCATCTTCATATCCACACGTGTAATAAGATACAAGGACACATTTTAGAACATCGCAAACAAAAAAAAGAATAGAAATTCCCCCAAATAACCCCAAACGACCCACCCGAACTAGTTTTAACCGAAAATGAACATTTATCAAAGTAGGTATCAATTCGAAGCTCACGACCCTCAACATCAAATCCACACATGTAATAATAGAAACGGACGCATTGGAGAACATCCCAAATCCAAAAAAGTATAGAAATGCTCCCCAAATAATCCCGAATGACCCAACTAGTTAGGTTTAAACCAAAAATTAACATATGTTGAAATAGATATCGATTCAAAGGTCACGATCACCAACATCGTATCCACATGTCTAATAAGAGATAAGGACACTTTTTACAACATCCCAAACCCCAAAAAGTACAAAAATGCCCCCAAAATAACCCCAAACGACTAACCCGGTTTGGTTCGAACCGAAACTGAACTAATACCGAAATAGCTATCGATTCAAAGGTCACTACCCTCAACATCGCAACCACACGTCCAGTAAGAGATAAGGACACTTTTTAGACATCCCAAACCCAAAAAAATACAGAAATGCCCCCAAATAACCGCAAATAACCCACCCGATCTGGTCTAAATCGAAAATGAACATTTGACGAAAAAGGTATCAATTCGAAAGTCACGAAACTGAACTTCATATCCACACGTGTAATAAGAGCTAAGGACACATTTTAGGACATCCCAAACCCAAAAAAGTACCGAAATGCCCCCAAATAACCCCAAACGACCCACCTTGTTTCGTTGGAACCGAAAATAAACACATGCCAAAATAGGTATCGATTGGAAGGTCACGACCCTCAACATCGCATCCACACGTATAATAAGAGATAAGGACACATTTTAGTACATCCCAAACCCAAAAAAGTAGAGAAATGCCCTCTAATTAACCCAAACGACCCACCTAGTTTGGTTCAAATCGAAAATGAGTATATGTCGAAATAGGTATCTATTCGAAGGTCACGACCCTTAACATGGCATCCACACATCTAATAAGAGATGAGGACAATTTTTGGAACATCCTAAACCCAAAAAAGTACAGAAATGCCCCCAAATAACACCAAACGACCCACTCGGATTGGTTCGAACCAAAAATGAACATATGCCGAAATAGGTATTGATTCGAAGGTCACGACACTCAACATCGCATCCACACGAATAATAAGAGATAAGGACACTTTTTAGAACGTCCCAAACCCAAAAAAGTACAAAAATGCCCCCAAATAACCCCAAACGACCCACCCAGTTTCGTTCAAACCGAAATATGTATCTATTCGAAGGTCACGACTCTCATCTTCATATCCACAGATGTAATAAGATATAAGCACACATTTTAGAACATCCCAAACAAAAAAAAATATAGTAATGCCCCCAAATAACCCCAAACGACCCACCCAATCTGGTTTAAATCGAAAATGAACATATGTCAAAATCCGTGTTGATTCGAAAGTCACCCTCAACAACGCATCCACACTTCTAATAAGATATAAGGCCACTTTTTAGAACATCCCAAACCCAAAAAAGTATAGAAATGCCCCCATATAACCCCAAACGACCCACCTGATTTTGTTCGAACCAAAAATGAACATATGCCAAAATAGGTACCGATTCGAAGGTCACGACCCTCAACATCGCATCCACACGTGTAATAAGAGATAATGACACATTTTAGAATATCTCAAACCCAAAAAAGTACAGAAATGCCCCCAAAAATCCCCAAATGACCCAACCGGTTTGGTTTAAATCGAAAATGAACATATGTTGAAATAGGTATCGATTCGAGGATCACGACCTTCAACATAGCATCCACACGCCTAATAAGAGATAAGGACACTTTTTAGAACATCCTAAACCCAAAAAAGTACAAAAATGCCCCCAAACAACCCCAAACTATTCACCTGGTCTGGTTTAAATAGAAAATGAGCATATGTCATAATAGGTATCAATTTGAAGGTCACAACCCTAAACATCGCATCCACACGTCTATTAAGAGATAAGGACACTTTTTAGAACTTCCAAAACCCAAAAAAGTACAAAAATGCCCCCAAATAACCCCAAACGACCCACCCAGTTTGGTTTAAACTGAAAATGAACATGTGTAGAAATAGGTATCGATTCGAAGCTCACGACCCTCAACATCGCATCCACACTTCTAAAAAGAGATAAGTACACTTTTTAGGACATCCCAAAGCCAAAAAAGTATAGAAATGCCCCCAAATAATCCTGAACGACCCAACCGGTCGGGTTTAAACCAAAAATGAACATATGTCGAAATAGGTATTGATTCGAAGGTAACGAACCCCAACATCGTATCCGCATATCTAATAAGAGATAGGGACACTTTTTAGAACAACCCAAACCCAAAAAAGTACAGAAATGCCCCTAAATAACCCCAAACGATAAACCCGGTTTGGTTCGAACCAAAACTGAACATATGCCGAAATAGGTATCGATTCGAAGGTCACTACCCTCAACATCGCAACCACACGTCTAATAATAGATGATGACACTTTTTAGAGCATCCCAAACCTAAAAAGTTTAGAAAAGCCCCCAAACAACCCCAAACGACCCACCCGGTCCGGTTTAAATCGAATATGAACATTTGTCGAAATAGGCATCAATTCGAAGGTCATGACCATCAACTTCAAATCCACACGTGTAATAAGAGATAAGGACACATTGTAGAACATCCCAAACCCAAAAAAGTACAGAAATGCCCCCAAAAAACTCCAACGATCCACCTCGTTTTGTTTAAATAAAAAATGAACAAATGTAAATACATATCGATTTGAAGGTCACGACCCTCAACATCGCATCCACTCATCTAATAAGAGATAAGGACACTTTTTAGAACATCCCAAACCCAAAAAAGTATAGAAATGCCCCCAAATAACCCCAAACCATCCACCCGGTCTCGTTCGACCCAAAAATGAACATATGCCGAAATAGGTATCGATTCGTAGGTCACGACCCTCAACATCGCATCCACATGTCTAATAAGAGATAAGGACACTTTTTAGAACATCCCAAACCTAAAAAAGTACAAAAATGCCCCCAAATAACCCCAAAAGACCCACCATGTCTTGTTCAAACCGAAAATGAACATATGTCAAACTAGGTATCGATTCGAAGGTCACGACCCTCAACATCGCATCCACACATCTAATAAGAGATAAGGACACTTTTTAGAACATCCCAAACCCAAAAAAGTACAGAAATGCCCCCAAATAATCCCGAACGACCCAACTGGTCGAGTTTAAACCCAAACTTACCATATGTCAAAATAGGTGTCAATTCGAAGGTCACGACCCCCCAACATCGTATCCACACGTCTAATAAGAGATAAGGACACTTTGTAGAACATCCCAAACCCAAAAAAGTACAAAAATGCCCTCAAATAATCCCAAACGACCAACCCAATTTGGTTCGAATCGAAACTGAACATAGGCCAAAATAGGTATCGATTCAATGGTCACTACCCTCAACATCGCAACCACATGTCTAGTAAGTGATAAGGACACTTTTTAGACATCCCAAACGTAAAAAAGTACAAAAATGCCCCCAAATAACCCTAAACGACCCACCCGGTCTCGTTCGAACAAAAAATGAACATATGCCAAATTAGGCATCGATTCGAAGGTCACGACCCTCATCTTCATATCCACACATGTAATAAGATCTAAGGACACATTTTAGAACATCCCAAACAAAAAAAAAAGAACAGAAATGGCCCCAAATGACCCCAAACGACCCAGCCGATCTGGTTAAAGCCGAAAATGAACATTTGACGAAAAGGGTATCAATTCTAAGGTCACGACCCTCAACTTCATATCCACACATGTAATAAGAGCTAAGGACACATTTTAGAACGTCCCAAACCCAAAAAAGTACCGAAATGCCCCCAAATAATCCCAAACGACCCACCTGATTTTGTTCCAACCAAAAATTAACACATGCCGAAATAAGTATCGATTGGAAGGTCACGAGCCTCAACCTCGCATCCACACATATAATAAGAGATAAGGACACATTTTAGAACATCCCAAACCCAAAAAAGTAAAGAAATGCCCTCAAATAAACCCAAATGATCCACCCAGTTTGGTTCAATCCGAAAATGAACATATGTCAAAATAGGTATCTATTCGAAAGTCACGACCCTCAACATCGTATCCACACGTCTAATAAGAGATAAGGACATTTTTTGGAACATCCCAAACCCAAAAAAGTATAGAAATGCCCCCAAATAACACCAAACGACCCACCCGATTTGTATCGAATCGAAAATGAACATATGCCGAAATAGGTATTGATTCGAAGGTCACAACCCTCAACATCGCATACACATCCAAACCAAAAAAAGTACAAAAATGACCCCAAATAACCACAAATGACCCACCTGGTCTCGTTCGAACCGAAAATGAACATATGCTAAAGTAGGTATCGATTCGAAGGTCACGACCCTCATCTTTGTATCCACACGTGTAATAGGACATAAGCACACATTTTAGAACATCCCAAACCAAAAAAAATAAAGAAATGCCCCCAAATAACCCCAAACGACCCACCCGGTCTGGTTTAAACCAAAAATGAACATATGTCGAAATCAGTATCGATTCGAAGGTCACGACCCTCAACATCGCATCCACACTTCTAATAAGATATAAGGCCACTTTTTAGAACATCCCAAACCCAGAATAGTACAGAGATGCCCCCAAATAACCCCAAACGACCCACCCAATTTTGTTAGAACCGAAAATGAACATATGCAGAAATAGGTACCGATTTGAAGGTCACGACCCTCAACATCGCATCTACATGTGTATTAAGAGATAAGGACACATTTTTTAACATCCCAAACTCAAAAAAGTAAAGAAATGCCCTCAAAAATCCCCAAATGATCCAACCGGTTTGGTTTCAATTGAAAATGAACATATGTTGAAATAGGTATCGATTCGAGGATCACGACCTTCAACATCGCATCTACACGCCTAATAAGAGATAAGGACACTTTTTAGAACATCCCAAACCCAAAAAAGGACAAAAATGCCCTAAAATCACCCCAAAATACCCAACCGGTCCGGTTTAAATAGAAAATGAACATATATCGTAATAGGTATCGATTCAAAGGTCACGACCCTAAACATCGCATCCACACGTCTATTAAGAGATAAGGATACCTTTTAGAACATCCCAAACCTAAAAAAGCATAGAAATGCCCCAAATAACCCCAAACGACCTACCTAGTTTGGTTCAAACCGAAATTGAACATATGCAGAAACTGGTAACGATTCGAAGGTCACGACCCTCAACATCGCATCCACATTTCTAAAAAGAGTTAAGGACACTTTTTAGAACATCCCAAACCCATAAAAGTACAAAAATGCCCCCAAATAATCCAGAATGAACCAACCGATCGGGTTTAAACAAAAAATGAACATATGTCGAAATAGGTATCGATTTGAAGGTCAGGACCCTCAACATCGCAACCACAAGTCTAATAAGAGATGCGGACACTTTCTAGAACATCCCAAACCTAAAAAAGTACAGAAATGCCCCCAAATAACCCCAAACGACCAACCCGGTCTCGTTCAAATTAAAATGAAATTGTGCCAAAATACGCATCGATTCGAAGGTCACGACCCTCATCTTCATATCCACACGTGTAATAAGATAGAAGGACACATTTTTGAACATCCCAAACCAAAAAAAGAACAGAAATGCCCCCAAATAACCCCAAACGAGCCACCTGATTTGGTTTAAATCGAAAATAAACATTTGACGAAATAGGTATCAATTCGAAGGTCACGACCCTCAACTTCATATCCACATGTGTAATAAGAGCTAAGGACACATTTTAGAACATCCCAAACCCAAAAAAGTACCCAAATGCACCCAAATAATCCCAAACGACCCACCTGATCTTGTTTAAACCGAAAATGTACATATGTCAAAATAGGTATCGAGTCGAAGGTCACCACCCTCAATGTTGCATCCACATGTCCAATAAGAGATAAGGACAATCTTTAGAACATCCCAAACCCAAAAAAGTATGGATATGCCCCATAACAACCCCAAACGACCCACCTGGTCTAGTTTAAACCAAAAATGAATATTTGTCGAAATAGGTATCAATTCGAAAGTCACAACCCTCAACTTCAAATCCACATGTGTAATAAGAGATAAGGACACATTGTAGAACATCCCAAACCCAAAAAAGTATAGAAATGCCCCCAAATAACTTCAAACGACCCACCCGATCTTGTTTAAATCGAAAACCAACATATGTGAATACGTATCAATTCGAAAGTCACGACCCTCAACATCGCATCCACACATTTAATAAAAGATAAGGACAGGCTTTAGAACATCCCAAACACAAAAAAGTATAGAAATGCCCCCAAATAACCCCAAACGACCCACCCGATTTGGTTTAAACCGAAAATGAACATATGTCAAAATAGGTATCGATTTGAAGGTCACGGCCATCAACATCACGTCCACACGTCTAATAAGAGATAAGGACACTTTTTAGAGCATCCCAAACCATAAAAAGTACAGAAATGCACCCAAATAACCCCAAACGACCCACCCAGCCAGGTTTAAACCGAAAATGAACATATGTCGAAATAGGTATCAATTCGAAGGTCACGACCCTCAACATCGTACCCACACTTCTAACAAGATATAAGGCCACTTTTTAGAACATCCCAAACCCAAAAAAGTACAGAAATGCCCCTAAATAACCCCAAACGACCCACTCGATTTTGTTCAAACCGAAAATGAACATATACAGAAATAGGTACCGATTCGAAAGTCACCACCCTCAACATCGCATCCACACGTGTAATAAGAGATAAGGACACATTTTAGAACATCCCAAACCCAAAAAAGTAAAGAAATGCCCCCAAAAATCCCCAAATAACCCAACCGGTTTGGTTTAAACCGAAAATGAACATGTGTTGAAATAGGTATCGATTCGAGGATCACGACCTTCAACATCGCATCCACACACCTAATAAGAGATAAGGACACTTTTGAGAACATCCCAAACCCGAAAAAGTACAGAAATGCCCTAAAATAACCCCAAAATACCCACCCGGTCTGGTTTAAACAGAAAATGAACATATGTCATAATAGGTATCGATTCGAAGGTCACGACCCTAAACATCGCATCCACACGTCTATTAAGAGATAAGGACACTTTTTAGAACATCCCAAACCCAAAAAATTACAGAAATGCCCCAAATAACCCCAAACGACCAACCTAGTTTGGTTTGAACCAAAAAAGAACATATGCAGAAACAGGTGTCGATTCGAAGGTCACGACCCTCAACATCGCATCCACACGTCTATTAAGAGATAAGGACACTTTTTAGAACATCCCAAACCCAAAAAATTACAGAAATGCCCCAAATAACCCCAAACGACCAACCTAGTTTAGTTTGAACCGAAAAAGAACATATGCAGAAACAGGTATCGATTCGAAGGTCACGACCCTCAACATCGTATCCACATATCTAAAAAGAGATATGGACACTTCTTAGAACATCCCAAACCCAAAAATGTACAAAAATGCCCCCAAATAATCCGGAACGACCCAACCGATCAGGTTTAAATAAAAAATGAACATATGTCGAAATAGGTATCGATTCAAAGGTCACGACCCTCAACATCGCATCCACATATCTAAAAAGAGATATGGACACTCCTTAGAACATCCCAAACCCAAAAATGTACAAAAATGCCCCCAAATAATCCGGAATGACCCAATCGATCGGGTTTAAATCGAAAATGAACATATGTCGAAATAGGTATCGATTCAAAGGTTGCGAACCCCAACATCGCATCCACACGTCTAACAAGAGATAGGGACACTTTTTAGGACAACCCAAACCCAAAAAAGTACAGAAAGGCCCTCAAATAACCCCAAACGACCAACCTAATTTGGTTCAAACCGAAATTGAACATATACCGTAGTAGGTATCGATTCGAAGGTCACTACCCTCAACATCGCAACCACATGTCTAATAAGAGATGCGGACACTTTTTAGAACATCCCAAACTTAAAAAAGTACAGAAATGCCCCCAAATAACCCCAAACGACCCACCCGGTCTCTTTCGAATAAAAAATGAACATTTGCCAAAATACGCATCGATTCGAGGGTCACGACCCTCATCTTCATATCCACACGTGTAATATGATATAAGGACACATTTTAGAACATCCCAAACCAATAAAAAGAACAGAAATGCCCCCAAATAACCCCAAACGACCCACCTGATCTGGTTTAAACCGAAAATGAACATTTGATGAAATAGGTATTATTTCGAAGGTCACGACCCTCAACTTCATATTCACATGTGTAATAAGAGCTAAGAACACATTTTAGAACATCCCAAACCCAAAAAACTGCCCAAATGCACCCAAATAACCCCAAACGACCCACCTGATCTTATTTAAACCAAAAATGTACATATGTCGAAATAGGTATCAATTCGAAGGTCACGACCCACAACTTCAAATCCACACGTGTAATAACAGATAAGTACACATTGTAGAACATCCCAAACCCAAAAAAGTATAGAAATGCCTCCAAATAACTCCAAACGACCCACCCGGTCTTGTTTAAATAAAAAATGAACATATGTGAATATGTATCGATTCGAAGGTCACGACCCTCAACGTTGCATCCACACGTCCAATAAGAGATAAAGACAATTTTTAGAACATCCCAAACCAAAAAAAGTATGGATATGCCCCGAAACAACCCCAAATGACCCACCCAGTCTGGTTTAAACCGAAAATGAACATTTGTCGAAATAGGTATCAATTCGAAGGTCACGACCCACAACTTCAAATCCACATGTGTAATAAGAGATAAGGACACATTGTAGAACATCCCAAACCCAAAAAAGTATAGAAATGCCCCCAAATAACTCCAAACGACCCACCCGGTCTTGTTTAAACCGAAAACGAACATATGTCGAACTAGTTATCGATTCGAAGGTCACGGCCATCAACATCGCGTCCACACGTCTAATAACAGATAAGGACACTTTTTAGAACATCCCAAACCACAAAAAGTACAGAAATACACCCAAATAACCCCAAACGACCCACCCGGTCATGTTTAAACCGAAAATGAACATATGTCGAAATAGGTAACGATTCAAAGGTCACAACCCTCAACATCGCATCCACGCATCTAATAAGAGATACATATATTTTTTAGAACATCCCAAACCCAGAAACGTACAAAAATGCCCCCAAACATCCACAAACGACCCACCTGGTTTCGTTCGAACCGAAAATAAACACATGCCAAAATAGGTATTGATTCGAAGGTCATGACCCTCAACATCGCATCCACACGTGTAATAAGAGATAAGGACACATTTTAGAACATCCCAAACCCAAAAAAGTAGAGAAATGCCCACAAATAACTCCAAACTACCCACCCGGTTTGGTTCAAATCGAAAATAAACATATGTTGAAATAGGTATCGATTCGAAGGTCACGACGCTCAACATCGTATCCACAAGCCTAATAAGAGATAAGGACAATTTTTAGAACATCCCAAACCCAAAAAAGTACAGAAATGCCCCCAAATAACACCAAACGACCCACCCGGTCTCGTTCAAACCAAAAATGAACATATGCCGAAATATGTATCTATTCGAAGGTCACGACCGTCATCTTCATATCCACACGTGTAATAAGATATAAACACACATTTTAGAACATCCCAAACCAAAAAAAGAACAGAAATGCGCCGAAATATCCCCAAACAACCCACCTGATCTGGTTTAAACCGGAAATGAACATTTCACGAAATAGGAATCAATTCGAAGGTCACGACCTTCAACTTCATATCCACATGTGTAATAAGAGCTAAGAACACATTTTAGAACATCCCAAACCCAAAAAAGTACAAAAATGCCCCCAGATAACCCCAATCGACGCACCCGATCTTGTTTGAATAAAAAATGTACATATGTCAAAATAGGTATCGATACGAAGGTCACGACCCTCTACATTGCATCCACATGTCCAATAAGAGATAAGGACAATTTTTAGAACATCCCAAACCCAAAAAAGTACAGGAATATCCCCAAACAACCCCAAATGACCCACTCGGTCTGGTTTAAACCGAATATTAGCATTTGTTGAAATAGGCATCAATTCGAAGGTCACGACCCTCAACTTCAAATCCACACATGTAATCAGAGATAAGGACACATTGTAGAACAACCCAAACCCAACAAACTACAGAAATGCCCCCAAATAACTCCAATGATCCACCCCGTCTTGTTTAAATAAAAAATGAACATATGTCAATACGTATAGATTCGAAGGTCACGACCCTCAACATCGCATCCACACGTATAATAAGAGATAAGGACACTTTGTAGAACTTCCCAACCCAAGAAAAGTACAGAAATGCCCCCAAATAACCCCAAACAACCCACCCGATTTGGTTCGAATCGAAAATGAACATATGTCGAAATAGGTATTGATTCGAAGGTCACGACACTCAACATCGCATCCACACGAATAATATGAGATAAGGATACTTTTTAGAACATCCCAAACCCAAAAAAGTACAAAAAATGCCCCCAAATAATCCCAAACGACCCACCAGGTCTCGTTCGGACCGAAAATGAACCTATGCCGAAATAGGCCTCGATTTGAAGGTCACGACCCTCAACATCGCATCCACACATCTAATAAGATATAAGGCCACTTTTTAGAACATTCCAAACCCAAAACAGTACAGAAATGCCCCCAAATAACCCCAAACGACCAACCCGATTTTGTTCGAACCTAAAATGAACATATACCGAAATAGGTACCGATTCGAAGGTCACGACCCTCAACATCGCATCCACACATGTAATAAGAGATAAGGACACATTTTAGAACATGCCAAACCCAAAAAAGTACAGAAATGGCCCCAAAAATCCCCAAATGACCTAACCGGTTTGGTTTAAACCCAAAATGAACCTATGTCAAAATGGGTATCGATTCGAGGATCACAACCTTCAAAATCGCATCCACACGCCTAATAAGAGATAATGACACTTTTTAGAACATCCTAAACCCAAAAAAGTACAAAAATGCCCCCAAATAACCCCAAACTACCCACACAGTCTGGTTTAAGTAGAAAATGAACATATGTCATAAAAGATATCGATATGAAGGTCACGACCCTAAACATCGCATCCACACGTCTATTAAGAGATAAGGATACTTTTTAGAACTTCCAAAACCCAAAAAAGTACAAAAATGCACCCAAATAACCCCAAACGACCCACCCTGTTTGGTTCGAACCGAAAATGAACATATACAGAAATAGATTTCGATTCGAAGGTCACGACCCTCAACATCGCATCCACACTTCTAAAAAGTGACAAAGACACTTTTTAGAGCATCCTAAACCCAAAAAAGTACAGAAATGCCCCCAAATAATCTTGAACGATCAAACCGGTCGGGTTTAAACCGAAAATGAACATATGTCGAAATAGGTATCGATTTGAAGGTAATGAACCCCAACATTGCATCCACACGTCTAATAAGAGATAGGGACACTTTTTAGAACAACCCAAACCCAAAAAAGTA
The DNA here is from genome assembly GCF_018873765.1 of Telopea speciosissima. Classification (NCBI taxonomy): domain Eukaryota; kingdom Viridiplantae; phylum Streptophyta; class Magnoliopsida; order Proteales; family Proteaceae; genus Telopea; species Telopea speciosissima. Next base: position 37,435,773 of record NC_057922.1, on the reverse strand, counting down.
CAGAAATGCCCTAAATAACCCCAAATGACCAACCCATTTTGGTTCGAACCGAAACTAAACATATGACGAAATAGGTATCGATTTGAAGGTCACTACCCTCAACATCGCCACCACACATCTAATAAGAGATGAGGACACTTTTTAGAACATCCCAAACCTAAAAAAGTACAAAAATGCCCCCAAACAACCCCAAACGACCCACCCGGTCTAGTTTAAACCGAATATGAACATTTGTCGAAATAGGCATCAATTCGAAGGTCACGACCCTCAACTTCAAATCCACACATGTAATAAGAGATAAGGACACATTGTAGAACATCCCAAACCCAAAAAAGTACAGAAATGCCCACAAATTACTCCGACGATCCACCCGGTCTTGTTTAAATAAAAAATGAACATATGTCAATACGTATCAATTCGAAGATCATGACCCTCAACATCTCATCCACACGTCTAATAAGAGACGAGGACACTTTCTAGAACATCCTAAACCCAAAAAAGTATAGAAATGCCCCCAAATAACCCAAACGACCCACCCGGTCTCGTTCGAACCGAAAATGAACATATGCCAAAATAGGTATCGATTCGAAGGTCACGACCCTCAACATCGCATCCACATGTCTAATAAGAGATAAGGACACTTTTTAGAACATCCCAAACCCAAAAAAGTATAAAAATACCACTAAATAACCCCAAAAGTCCCACCCGGTCTTGTTTAAACCGAAAATGAACATATGTCGAAATAGGTATCGATTCGAAGGTCACGACCCTCAACATCGTATCCACACATCTAAGAAGAGATAATGACACTTTTTAGAACATCCCAAATCCAAAAAAAGTACAGAAATGCCCCCAAATAATCCCGAACGACCCAACTAGTCGGGTTTAAACCCAAAATTAACATATGTCAAAATAGGTATACATTCGAAGGTCACGACCCCCAACATCGCATCCACACGTCTAATAGGAGATAAGGACACTTTTTAGAAAATCCCAAACCCAAAAAAGTACAGATATGCCCTTAAATATCCCCAAACGACCAACCCTGTTTGGTTCAAATCGAAACTGAACATATGTCGAAATAAGTATCGATTCAAAGGTCACTACCCTCAACATCGCAGCCAGACGTCTAGTAAGAGATAAGGACACTTTTTAGACATCCCAAACCCAAAAAAGTACAAAAATGCCCCAAAATAACCCTGAACGACCCACTTGGTCTCGTTTGAACCGAAAATGAACATATGCCGAAATAGGCATCGATTCGAAGGTCACGACCCTCATCTTTATATCCACAAGTGTAATAAGATATAAGGACACATTTTAGAACATCCCAAACAAAAAAAAGAACAGAGTTGCTCCAAAATAACCCCAAACGACCCACCCGATCTGGTTTAAACCAAAAATGAACATTTGACGAAAAAGGTATCAATTCGAAGGTCACGACCCTCAACTTCATATCCACACGTGTAATAGGAGCAAAGGACACATTTTAGACCGTCCCAAACCCAAAAAAGTACCGAAATGCCCCCAAATAACCCCAAATGATCCACCTAGTTTCGTTCGAACCAAAAATGAACACATGCCGAAATAGGTATCGATTGGAAGGTCACGACCCTCAACATCGCATCCATACGTCTAAAAAGTGACAAGGACACTTTTTAGAACATCCCAAATCCAAAAAAGTACAAAAATGCCCCCTAATAATCCTGAACGACCTAACTGGTCGGGTTTAAATAAAAAATGAACATATGTTGAAATAGGTATCGATTTGAAGGTAACGAACCCCAACATCGCATCAACACGTCTAATAAGAGATAGGGACACTTTTTAGAACAACCCAAACCCAAAAAAGTATAGAAATGCCCCCAAATAACCCCAAACGACCCACCCGGTTTGGTTTAAACAAAAAATGAACATATGTCGAAATTGGTATCGATTCGAAGGTCACGACCCTAAACATCGCATCCACACGTCTAATAATAAATAAGCACACTTTTTAGAATATCCTAAACCCAAAAAAGTACAGAAATGCCCCCAAATAACCCCAAATGACCCACCCGGTCTGATTTAAACAGAAAATGAACATATGTTAAAATAGGTATCGATTCAAAGGTCACGACCCTAAACATCGCATCCACACGTCTATTAAGAGATAAGGACACTTTTTAGAACTTCGCAAACCCAAAATAGTACAGAAATGGCCCCAAATAACCCCAAACGACCCTTCGAGTTTGGTTCAAAATAAAAAATGAACGTATGCCAAAATAGGTATTGATTCGAAGGTCCCGACTCTCCACATCGCATCCACACGTCTAATAAGAGATAAGGACACTTGTTAGAACATCCCAAACCCAAAAAAGTACAGAAATGCCCCCAAATAAATCTGAACGACCCGACCGGTCTGGTTTAAACCGAAAATGAACATATCTCCAAATAGGTATCGATTCGAAAGGCACGACCCCCAACATTGCATCCATACATCTAACAAGAGATAAGGACACTTTTTAGAACATCCCAAACCAAGAAAAGTTCAGAAATGGCCCCAAATAACCCCAAACGACCAACCCGGGTTCGTTCGAACCAAAAATGAACATATGCCAAAATAGGTATCGATTCGAAGGTCACTACCCTTTAACATAGTAACCACACAGCTAATAAGAGATAAGGACACTTGTTAGCACATCCTAAACCCAAAAAAGTACAGAAATGCCCCCAAATAACCCCAAACTGCCCACCCGATCTGGTTTAATTTAAAAATGAACATATGTCTAAATCAGTATCGATTCAAAGGTCACGACCCTCAGCCTCGCATCCACACGTCTAATAAGAGATAAGGCCACTTTTTAAAACATTCCGAACCCAAAAAAGTACAGAAATGCCCCCAAATAACCCCAAACGACCCACCCGATTTTGTTCGAACCGAAAATGAACATATGCCAAAATAGGTACCGATTCAAAGGTCACGACCCTCAACATCGCCTCCACAGGTGTAATAAGAGATAAGGACAAATTTTAGAACATCCCAAACCCAAAAAAGTATAGAAATGACCCGAAAAAATCCCAAACGACCCACCCGGTTTGGTTTAAATCGAAAATGAACATATGTTGAAATAGGTAATGATTCGAGGGTCACGACTTTCTACATTGCATCCACACGCCTAATAAGAGAAAAGGACACTTTTTAGAATATCCCAAACCAAACAAAGTACAGAAATGCCCCCAAATAATCACAAACGACCCACCCGGTCTGGTTTAAACAGAAAATGAACATATGTCAAAATAGGTATCGATTCGAAGGCCACGACCCTAAACATCTCATCCGCACGTCTATTAAGAGATAAGGACACTTTTTAGAACATTGCAAACCCAAAAAATTATAGAAATGCCCCCAGATAACACCAAACGACCCACCCGATTTGGTTCGAACAAAAAATGAACATATGCCGAAATAGGTATTGATTTGAAGGTCATGACCCTCAACATCGCATCCACACGTACAATAAGAGATAAGGACACTTTTTAGAACATCCCAAACCCAAAAAAGTATAAAAATGCCCCCAAATAACCCCAAACGACCCACCCGGACTCTTTCGAATTGAAAATGAACATATGCCGAAATAGGTATCGATTCGAAGGACACGGCCCTCATCTTCATATCCACACGAGTAATAAGATATAAGGACACATTTTAGAACATCCCAAACAAAAAAAAGAACAGAGTTGCTCCAAAATAACCCCAAACGACCCACCCGATCTGGTTTAAACCAAAAATGAACATTTGACGAAAAAGGTATCAATTCGAAGGTCACGACCCTCAACTTCATATCCACACGTGTAATAGGAGCAAAGGACACATTTTAGACCGTCCCAAACCCAAAAAAGTACCGAAATGCCCCCAAATAACCCTAAACGACCCACCTGGTTTCGTTCGAACCAAAAATGAACACATGCCAAAATAGGTATCAATTGAAAGGTCACGACCCTCAACCTCGCATCCACATGTATAATAAGAGAGAAGGACACATTTTAGAACATCCCAAACCCAAAACAATGGAGAAATGCCCTCAAATAAACCCAAATGACCGACCCGGTTTGGTTCATACCGAAAATGAACATATGTCGAAATAGGTATCTATTCGAAGGTCACGACCCTCAACATCGCATCCACAAGTCTAATAAGAGATAAAGACAATTTTTGGAACATCCCAAACCCAAAAAAGTATAGAAATGCCCCCAAATAACACCAAACGACCCACCCGATTTGGTTCGAACCGAAAATGAACATATGCCAAAATAGATATTGATTCGAAGGTGACGACCCTCAACATCGCATCCACACAAATACTAAGAGATAAGGACACTTTTTAGAACATCCCAAACCCAAAAAAGTGCAAAAATGCCCACAAATAACCACAAACGACCCAGCCGGTCTCGTTCGAACCGAAAATGAACATATGCCAAAATAGGTATCGATTCAAAGGTCACGACCCTCATCATCATATTCACACGTCTAATAAGATATAAGCACACATTTTAGAATATCCTAAACCAAAAAAAATACTGAAATGCCCCCAAATAACCCCAAATGACCCACCTGGTCAGGTTTAAGCCGAAAATGAACATTTGTCGAAATCAATATTGATTCGAAGGTCACAACCCTCAACATCGCATCCACAATTTTAATTAGATATAAGACCACTTTTTAGAACAACCCAAACCCAAAAAAGTACAGGAATGCCCCCAAATAACCCCAAACGACCCACACGATTTTGTTCAAACCGAAAATGAACATATGCAGAAATAGGTGCCGATTCGAAGGTCACGACCCTCAACATCGCATCCACACGTGTAATAAGAGATAAGGACACATTTTAGAACATTCCAAACCCAAAAAAATATAGAAATGCCCCCAAAAATCCCCAAAAGACCCAACCAGTTTGGTTTAAACCGAATATGAAATATGTTGAAATAGGTATCGATTCGAGGATCACGACCTTCAACATCGCGTCCACACACCTAATAAAAGATAAGGACACTTTTTAGAACAGCCCAAACCCAAAAAAGTACAGAAATGCCCCAAAATAACCCCAAAACACCCACCCGGTCTGGTTTAAACAGAAAATGAACATATGCCATAATAGGTATCCATTCGAAGGTCACGACCCTAAACATCGCACCCACACCTCTAATAAGAGATAAGGACACTTTTAGAACTTCCCAAACCCAAAAAAGTACAGAAATGCCCCCAAATAACCCCAAATGACCCACCCAGTTTGGTTCGAACCAAAAATGAACATATGCAGAAATAGGTATTGATTCAAAGGTCACGACCCTTAGCATTGCATCCACACGTCTAAAAAGAGATAATGACACTTTTTAGAACATCCTAAACCCAAAAAAGTACAAAAATGCCCCCAAATAAACCCGACGACCCAACCGGCCGGGTTTAAACCGAAAATAAACATATTTCAAAATAGGTATCGATTCAAAGGTCACGAACCCCAACATCGCATCCACACGTTTAATAAGAGATAGGGACACTTTTTAGAACAACCCAAACCCAAAAAAGTACAGTAATGCCCCCAAAAACCCCAAACGACTAACCCAGCTTGGTTTGAACTGAAACTGAACATATGATGAAATAGGTATTGATTCGAAGGTCACTACCATCAACATCGTAACCACACGTCTAATAAGAGATGCAGACACTTTTTAGAACAGCCCAAACCTAAAAAAGTATAGAAATACCCCCAAATAACCCCAAACGACCCACCCAATCTCGTTCGAATCGAAAATGAACATATGACAAAATAGGCGTCGAATCGAAAGTCACGACCCTCATCTTCATATCTACACGTGTAATAAGATATAAGGATAGATTTTAGAACATCCCAAACAAAAAAAAGAATAGAAATGCCCCAAAATACCCCAAACGACCCACCTGATCTAGTTTAAATCGAAAATGAACATTTGTCGAAATAGGTATCAATTCGAAGGTCACAACCCTCAACTTCAAATCCACACGTGTAATAAGAGATAAGGACACATTGTAGAACACCCCAAACCCAAAAAAGTATAGAAATGTCCCCAAATAACTCCAAACGACCCACCCGGTTTGTTTAAACCGAAAATGAACATATGTTGAAATAGGTAATGATTCGAGGGTCACGACTTTCAACATCGCATCCACATGCCTAATAAGAGAAAAGGACACTTTTTAGAACATCCCAAACCAAAAAAAAGTACAGAAATGCCACCAAATAACCCCAAACGACCCACCCGGTCTGGTTTAAACAGAAAATAAACATATGTTAAAATAGGTATCGATTCGAAGGTCACGACCCTCAAGATCGTATCCACACTTCTAAAAAGAGATAAGGACACTTTTTAGAACCTCCCAAACCCAAAAAAGTATAGAAATGCCCCAAAATAACCCCAAACGACCCACCTAGTTTTGTTTGAACTGAAAATGAACATATGCCGAAATAGGTACCAATTCGAAGGTCACGATCCTCAACATCGCATCCACACGTGTAATAAGAGATAAAGACATATTTTAGAACATCTCAAACCCCAAAAAGTACAGAAATGCCCCCAAAAAACCCCAAATGACCCACTCGATTTGGTATAAATTGAAAATGAACATATGTCAAAATTGGTATCGATTCGAAGGTCACAACCCTAAACATCGCATCCACACGTCTTATAATAGCTAAGTACACTTTTTAGAATATCCCAAACCCATAAAAGTACAAAAATGCCCCCAAATAACCCCAAATGACCCACTCAATTTGGTTTAAACAGAAAATGAACATATGTCAAAATAGGTATCGATTCGAAGGTCACGACCGTAAACATTGTATCCACACGTCTAATAATAGATAAACACACTTTTTAGAATATCCTAAACCCAAAAAAGTACAGAAATGCTACCAACTAACCCCAAATGACCCACCCGGTCTGGTTTAAACAGAAAATGAACATATGTCAAAATAGGTATCGATTCGAAAGTCACGACCCCAAACATCGCATCCACACGTCAATTAAGAGATAGTGACACTTTTTAGAACTTCCCAAATCCAAAATAGTACAGAAATGCCCCGAAATAACCCCAAACGACCTACCCAGTTTGGTTCAAACCGAAAATGAACATATGCCGAAATAGGTATCGATTCGAAGGTCCTGGCTCTCCACATCGCATCCACACGTCTAATAATAGATAAGGACACTTTTTAGAACATTTCAAACTAAAAAAGTATAGAAATGCCACCAAATAACCCCAAACAGCCCACCCGATCTGGTTTTAATTGAAAATGAACATATGTCAAAATCAGTATCGATTCAAAGGTCACGACCCTCAATATCGCATCCACACGTCTAATAAGAGATAAGGCCACTTTTTAGAACATCGCAAATCCAAAAAAGTATAGAAATGCCCTTGAATAACACAAAATGACCCACACGGCTTTGTTCAAATCGAAAATGAACATATGTCAAAATAGGTACCGATTCGAAGGTCATGACCCTCAACATCGCATCCACAAGTGTAATAAGAAATAAGGACACATTTTAGAACATCCCAAACCCAAAGAAGTATAGAAATGCCCCCAAATAACCCCAAATGACCCACCCGGCCTGGTTTAAACAGAAAATGAACATATGTCAAAATAGGTATCAATTCGAAGGTCACGACCCTAAACATCGCATCCACACGTCTATTAAGAGATAAGGACACTTTTTAGAACTTCCCAAACCCAAAAACCTATAGAAATGACCCCAAATTACCCCAAATGACCCACCTAGTTTGGTTCAAATCGAAAATGAACATATACAGAAATAGGTATTGATTCAAAGCTCACGACCCTAAACATCGCATCCACACGTCTAAAAAGAGATAAGGACACTTTTTAGAACATCTTAAACCCAAAATGGTACAAAAATGTCCCCGAATAACCCCAAACGACCCACCCGGTCTGGTTTAAACAGAAAATGAACATATGTTAAAATAGGTATCGATTCAAAGGTCACGACCCTCAAGATCGCATCCACACTTCTAAAAAGAGACAGGGACACCTTTTAGAACCTCCCAAACTCAAAAAAGTACAGAAATGCCCCAAAATAACCCCAAACGACCCACCTGATTTTGTTTGAACCAAAAATGAACATATGCCAAAATAGGTACCAATTCGAAGGTCACGACCCTCAACATCGTATCCACACGTGTAATAAGAGATAAGGACACATTTTAGAACATCCCAAACCCCAAAAAGTACGAAAATGCCTCCAAAAAACCCCAAATGACCCACCCAATTTGGTATAAACTAAAAATGAACATATATCAAAATTGGTATCGATTTGAAGGTCACGACCCTAAACATCGCATCCACACGTCCAATAATAGCTAAGTACACTTTTTAGAATATCCTAAACCCATAAAAGTACAGAAATGCCCCCAAATAACCGCAAATGACCCACCCGATTTGGTTTAAACAGAAAATGAACATATGTCAAAATAGGAATCGATTCGAAGGTCACGACCCTAAACATCGTATCCACATGTCTAATAATAGATAAGGACACTTTTCAGAACATCCTAAACCCAAAAAAGTATAGAAATGCCCCCAAATGACCCCAAATGACCCACCCGGTCTGGTTTAAATAGAAAATGAACATATGTCAAAATAGGTATCGATTCGAAAGTCACGACCCCAAACATCGCATCCACACGTCAATTAAGAGATAGGAACACTTTTTAGAACTTCCCAAACCCAAAATAGTACAAAAATGCCTCGAAATAACCCCAAATGACCCTCCTAGTTTGGTTCAAACCAAAAATGAACATATGCCGAAATAGATATCGATTCAAAGGTCCTGACTCTCCACATCTCATCCACACGTCTAATAAGAGATAAGGACACTTTTTAGAACATCCCAAACCCAAAAAAGTATAGAAATGCCCCCAAATAAACCCGAACGACCTTACCAGTCGGGTTTAAATAAAAAATGAACATATGTCAAAATAGGTATCGATTCGAAGGTCACGACCCCCAACATCACATCCACACATCTAATAAGAGGTAAGGACACTTTTTAGAACACCCCAAACCAAAAAATGTACAGAAATGTCCCTAAATAACCCCAAATGACCCTCCCGGTCTGGTTTAAATAGAAAATGAACATATGTCAAAATAGGTATTGATTCGAAGGTCACGACCCTAAACATCACATCCACACGTCTACTAAGAGGTAGGGACACTTTTTAGAACTTCCCAAACCCAAAATAGTATACAAATGCCTCGAAATAACCCCAAACGACCCTCCCAGTATGGTTCAAACCAAAAATGAACATATGCCAAAATAGGTATCGATTCGAAGGTCCTGACTCTCCACATCGCCTCCACATGTCTAATAAGAGATAAGGACACTTTTTAGAACATCCCAAACCCAAAAAAGTACAGAAATGCCCCCAAATAAATCCAAATGATGCAACCGGTCGGGTTTAAACTCAAAATGAACATATGCCAAAATAGGTATCGATTCTAAGGTCACGACCCCTAACATCGCATCCACACATCTAATTAGAGATAAGGACACTTTTTAGAACATCCTAAACCCAAAAAAGTTCAGAAATGCCCCCAAATAACCCCAAACGACCAACCCGATTTGGATTGAACTAAAAATGAACATATGCCAAAATAGGTATTGATTCGAAGGTCACTACCCTTTAACATCGTAACCACACTCCTAATAAGAGATAAGGACACTTTTTAGAACATCCCAAACCCAAAAAAGTACAAAAATGCCCCCAAATAACCCCAAACATACCACCCGGTCTCGTTCCATCCGAAAATGAACATATGCCAAAATAGGAATCGATTCGAAGGTCACGACCGTCTTCTTCATATCCACACGTGTAATAAGATATAAGGACACATTTTAGAACATCCAAAACCAAAAAAAAGAATAAAAATACCACCAAATAACCCCAAACAATCCACCCGATCTGGTTTTAATTGAAAATGAACATATATCGAAATCAGTATCGATTCAAAGGTCACGATCCTCAACATCACATCCACACGTCTAATAAGAGATAAGGCCACTTTTTAGAACATCCCAAACCCAAAAAAGTACAGAAATGCCCCCGAATAACCCCAAACGACCCATTCGATTTTGTTCGAACCGAAAATGAACATATGCCTAAATAGGTACTGATTCGAAGGTCACAACCCTCAACATCGTATCCACAAGTGTAATAAGAGATAAGGACACATTTTAGAACATCCCAAACCCAAAGAAGTACAGAAATGACCCCAAAAAACCCAAACGACCCACCCGGTTTGGTTTAAATCGAAAATGAACATATGTTGAAATAGGTAACGATTCGAGGGTCACGACTTTCAACATCGCATCCACACGCCTAATAAGAGATAAGGGGACTTTTTAGAACATCCCAAACCAAAAAAAGTATAGAAATACCCCCAAATAACCCGAAATGACCCACCCGGCCTGGTTTAAACAGAAAATGAACATTTGTCAAAATAGGTATCGATTCGAAGGTCACGAACCTAAACGTCGCATCCACACATCTATTAAGAGATAAAGACACTTTTTAGAACTTCCCAAACCCAAAAAAACTACAGAAATGCCCCCAAATTATCCCAAACGACCCACCCAGTTTGGTTCAAACCGAAAATGAACCAATGTAAAAATAGATATTGATTCGAAGGTCATGACCCTCAACATCACATCCACACATCTAATAATAGATAATGACACTTTTTAGAACATCCCAAACCCAAAAAATTATAGGAATGCCCCCAAATAATACCAAACGACCCACCCGGTTTGGTTCGAACCGAAAATGAACATATGCCGAAATAGGTATTGATTCGAAGATCACAACCCTCAAGATCGCATTCACACATATAATAAGAGATAAGGACACTTTTTAGAACATCCCAAACACAAAAAAGTACAAAATTGCCCCCAAATAACCCCAAACGACCCACCCGGTCTCGTTCGAATAAAAAATGAACATATGCCAAAATTGGTATCGATTCGAAGGTCATGACCCTCATCTTCATATCCACACAAGTAATAAGATATAAGCACACATTTTAGAACATCCCAAAAAAAAAAAAAAATAGAAAAGCCCCCAAATAACCCCAAACGGCCCACCCAATCTGGTTTAAACCAAAAATGAACATATGTTGAAATCAGTATCGATTCGAAGGTCACGACCCTCAACATCGCATCCACACGTCTAATAAGAGATAACACCACTTTTTACAACATCCCAAACCCAAAGAATTATTGAAATACCTGCCAAATAACCCCAAACTACCCACCCAGTTTTGTTCGAATAAAAAATGAACAAATGCCGAAATAGGTACCGATTCGAAGGTCACGACCCTCAACATCGCATCCACAGGTGTAATAAGAGATAATGACACATTTTAGAACATCCCAAACCCAAAAAAGTACAGAAATACCCCCAAATAACCCTAAACGACCCACCCAGTCTAGTTTAGATAGAAAATGAACATATGTCAAAATAGGTATCGATTCGAAGGTCACGACCCTAAACATCGCATCCATACTTCTATTAAGAGATAAGGACACTTTTTAGAACATCCCAAACCAGAAAAAATACAGAAATACCCCCAAATAATCCCGAACGACCCAATCGGTCGGGTTTAAACAAAAAATTAACATGTGTCAAAATAGGTATCGATTCGAAGGTCGCGACCCCCAACATCGTATCCACACATCCAATAAGAGATAAGGACACATTCTAAAACATCTCAAACCCAAAAAATTAGAGAAATGCCCCCAAATAACCCCAAACGACCTACTCGGTTTGGTTTAAACCAAAAATGAACATATGTCAAAATAGGTATAGATTCGAAGGTCATGGCCATTAACATCACATCCACACGTCTAATAAGAGATAAAGACACTTTTTAGAATATCCCAAACACAAAGAAGTACAGAAATGCCCCCAAATAACCCCAAACAACCCACCTGATTGTATTCAAACCAAAAATGAGCACATGCCGAAATAGGAATCGATTCGAAGGTCACGACCCCCAACATCGCATCCACACTTATAATAGGAGATAAGGACACATTTTAGAACATCCCAAACCCAAAAAAGTAGAGAAATGCCCACAAATAACCCCAAATGATCCACCCGGTTTGGTTCAAACCGAAAATGAACATATGTCGAAATAGTTATCGATTTGAAGGTCACGACCCTCAACATCGTATCCACAAGTCTAATAAGAGATAAGGACACTTTTTAGAATATCCCAAACCAAAAAAAAGTATAGAAACGCCCCTAAATAATCACAAACGACCCACACGGTCTGGTTTAAACAGAAAATGAACATATGTCAAAATAGGTATCAATTCGAAGGTCACAACCCAAAACATCGCATCCACATGACTATTAAGAGAAAAGGACACTTTTTAGAACTTCCCAAACCCAAAAAACTATAGAAATGCCCCCAAATAACCCCAAACGACCCACCCGGTCGGGTTTAAACCGAAAATGAACATATGTCAAAATAGGTATTGATTCGAAGGTCACGACCCCTAACATCGTATCCGTACATCTAATAAGATATAAGGACACATTTTAGAACATCTCAAACCAAAAAAAGAACAGAAATGCCCCCAAATAACCCCAAACGGCCCACCCGGTCTAGTTAAAATCAAAATTGAAAATGTGTCAAAATCAGTATCGATTCGAAGGTCACGACCCTCAACATCGCATCCACACTTCTAAAAAGAGATAAGGACACTTTTTAGAACCTCCCAAACCCAAAAAAGTACAGAAATGCCCCAAAATATCCCCAAACGACCCACCTGGTTTTGTGTAAACCAAAAATGAACATATGTCAAAATAGGTAGCAATTCAAAGGTCACGACCCTCAACATCGCATCCACACATGTAATAAGAGATAAGGACATATTTTAGAACATCCCAAACCCCAAAAAGTACTGAAATGCCCCTAAAAATCCCCAAACGACCTACCCGATTTGGTTTAAACAAAAAATGAACATATGTCGAAATTGGTATCGATTCGAAGGTCACGAACCTAAACATCGCATCCACACGTCTAATAATAGATAAGCACACATTTTAGAATATCCTAAACCCAAAAAAGTATAGAAATGCTCCCAAATAACCCCAAACGACCCACCCAATCTGGTTTAAACAGAAAATGAACATATGTCAAAATAGGTATCGATTCGAAGGTCACGACCCTAAACATTGTATCCACACGTCTAATAATAGATAAGCACACTTTTTAGAACATTCTAAACCCAAAAAATACCAAAATAACCCCAAACGACCCACCCAGTCTGGTTTAAGTAGAAAATGAACATATGTCAAAATAAGTATTGATTCGAAGGTCACGACCCTAAACATCGCATCCACATGTCTACTAAGAGATAGGGACACTTTTTAGAACTTCCCAAACCCAAAATAGTACAAAAATACCCCGAAATAACCCCAAACGATCCTCCCAGTTTGGTTCAAACCGAAAATGAATATATGCCAAAATAGGTATCAATTCGAAGGCCCTGGATAGATTTGGGCAATCTGTTTTATGGTTACTGTATTTTACATTTGTACAATAGTGATTGGACCAAAATGTAAACATAGGCACATTTCGTGTTGAACATGATCCACGGGGATTCCCGAATTATTCACCGTCAAGTTGTAGTTGCAACGAGAATCTCTGGTAGTTATTTTCTCTGTACTTAAGAAACACTTGCCATTTTATTTATGTTCTGTACATTTATGGTGTATCAATGGTTAATGTCTACTGAAAGGATTGACTATATATCGGCCGCTTGGTGTGCAAAATGTAAATAGTTATAGATGTGATGCTCAATAAAGTTTTCACTGCCTGTAAAGGGAGAACACCAAAAAGAGTGAACGGATTTAATTGTGCCAAATCCAAGGCCTTGGTATTTTGTAAAGTGTCTGTAAAGAGTATTTTATTTTATTAATATTAAATTAAATATTTTGAAAAAGACTTTTCAAAGAATTTTTTGACCAATCAAAGTCCTCCATACTCTTGTGATAAATTATAATGGACCAAAATTGTGGCGGTGACATTTATTCCATGGTTGCAATAACCTATTATAGATGTTAGTAGTGTAGGAAGAAAATGCAATAAAATTACCTATCGTAAGGGGTTTTTAGGTTACGCCCTGGTAGGATCATCCTTTACTACGATTTTGGATAAGTTTAGTCTTTATGTGCAATTTAGGATAATCTTATGGGCTACCCTTTAGGATCACACCACTTGGTTAGACCTGGACTATAGGTTTGCCACCTTCTCAATTAGGTCTCTATATATAAAGAGACCTAAGGCCAAGGATGATTGATTATGATAGAGAAAAAATAATTAGAATAATTTGCACAAAATTGTGAGAGAGCTTAGAGAGAGAAAAAGAGTCTTCTTCTTCCTCAAGCACTATTGGCCATTGGAGGTGAAGCAAGCTTGGGAGATCTTCTTCAAGTGTTGCATTCCCTTGGAGGAACACACCATTTGAATGTTCTAAGTGACCTTACTCTCCCCTTGAGGTTAGTACATTAAGGTGTTTATTGAGATCTTTGCATACTCATATAATTTTGTGATTACATGAGAATCCCATCTCTTCTTCCGTCATTAACAATTGGCATCAGAGCATAGGTTCTTCATTAAACACATGTCAAAATCAACTTGCAATCTTCTTCCTCCATTATTGTGTTTTGAGTTTTTAAAATTTTGAGTATTGTACAAAAAATTCAAAGTTGACAATATATGAAATGAAGGAGAAGAAGCCACACCAGCCGAACGGCCGGCGCGACACCAAGCAAGCAAGCACGCTACCGATTGTGCTCTGCGCCTTGTCAGCAGTGTGGGGCAGGTGAGTCGCAAGCGCAACCCTGCATGCTATGCGGCTGCAGGCCGTGGCTAGCATGTGTGCAGGCAGCGATCTGCTGCCGAGCGCCTTGTGGGCAGCGGTCCTTGCATCTCAGAAAAAAAAAAAAAAAAAGGGGTCCTTGGGGGTTGGGGAAGATGATGATTTTTGAAATTTGTAATTTGAGCATGTGATGTAGATTTAAAAAGTTCATCTTTTTTATGTCAAATTCCATCTTGTAAGCTTCATTAATGGAGTTCTAGTTTAAGCTATTTTAATGGAGATTGCTTGAAGATACTATGATTGTGTTTTGAACATAATAGGACTTTTAGTAAAGTTTCCTATTTATATTAAGAAAGTTGGATTTGTAAGCAAGATTGCCTAATTAGACTAGGAAACTTGTATTTGAATTAATTTTCTATTTTGGATAGGAATCTAAATCTAATTAAGTTGCTCACAATATAATGAGAATTTAAAAGGAGTGGGATTTTGATTTCCTGTTTGGAATCAAACTCTGACTATTTTCTCTCATGAATGAAAATTGATTTTAAACAGGAATTCTAACTTGATTAGAAAAGTCCAAATTAAAATAGGATTCTATGTAATTGTAAATTGACCTATGGGATCCACTTTATTAATACATGGGTTGAACCCATAGGACCCACACGGTTCTGATTAGGCCGAACCAAGGGCCGACCCACATGGGTTTGACCCATGGGCCAGTCCATGTGGATCAGACCACTTGGATCGACCCATGATTGTTTTGAATGAAATACATGCAAATTTTATTTTTTAATTTAAGGTTCCACTTGGTGTGATTAATTGAGAATTGATTGGACATCGAGTTTTATGAGAACCGAAATGCATTTTCATTCTAACATCGTTTGATTAAAGAAATTTCACAATAATTCTTAAAATTGTGTAATTAAACAAGTATGTATAAAATTACAATTTTTCCCTCATTACATTTTATTATGAGATGATATAGAGAATGCAATGCTTTCTTGAGTACGTGCCTACCTATTATGTATAGATTGCATATCCAAGTGTTGGGTATTAAAGTTGATACTTTAATCATTTTTAAAGAGTTAAAAGTGGGATTATGAGATTCATGTGGTACTAGCACGTTGATTTTGAGCAATCGAACTAACCATTTGTTTTGTAGTATGGAATGATCATGGGATTAAGTATGTGATGGTTGTTTTATATTTATGTTACTTCTTAATTTTTCCCCTCTCTTCTTGTCCCATTCTAAATGATTGTATCCCCCTTGGGTAGCCCTATAATTGGAGGGTTGGTTTCCCAAGGTTTTCTAAATAGTTGTAAAATTTTAATCTTTATTTTAAATTCATGAGATGTAATTTAATTTTAAAGTCCAATGGATATAACCGCTTGAAGACATGAGATGATCTTTGAGATGAAAGACGAGGAACGTGACTTCAAAGAAGCCAAAGTTTTCGAGTGGGAGCTTCTCAAGTTTCAAGGAGTTGAAGACCATTGAGAATCCCATGACCATACCATATTATTGCTTATTTTATTTGCTTTATATGGTTTGCTACATGTTAGTACATAGGTTAATATTTGCTTGTGTGCGTTACTAGATGCTTGTGATGTATGATGGTTAGGAGTAACATGGTTAATGCGAAGTAATGTTAAAATTACCTTATTACCCTCAACTAAGTAAAGCAAGTAATAGTGTGGGAATCTTTAACAGTTAGAATCTGTGGCCTCCTATCGCGATGAGAGAATGGACTATCCATAGATCACTTTGGGAACTCCGAAAGGCTAATCTTAGTGATCAGTGGATCAGTAGCATCCTCCCATCTCTGGCATGATAGAAACAATCATAGTAAATAGATATAGCCTGAGTGTCAGCATTACCTAAGAGCCATGAATTGTTTTGAGGAGATAGGTACCTACTTGACTTGAGTGTGCAATGAACTCCGAAAGGCTAAGCTGTCACTCAGGTAGCCAAAGTATATTGGAGGTCAACCCTTATATTAGGGTATTGATAGCAAAGTATATACATAGTGAACTCCGAAAGGCTAAGCTATGCATATTAAAGGCTTAGAAGACTCCAATTCACCTTTTGTACTGAGAGGGATACTGATTTTGTGAGTTACCATTAGAATGTGATGCATGTTTCCTTAATTACTTTGATGGTATGGTTGCTAATTAATTGCTTGTACATTATTTGTAGACCCTAACTGCCATCAATATGACCAATAACGTTGCCCTCAATTCCCTACTTAATGACAATAGACTGACCGAGACTAATTACCCCCAGTGGAAGCGAAAGCTTATACTCGTTCTGAAGGCAGAGAAGATCCACAATGTTATTTCTATTGATGGACCTCCCTTACCCCACACCACTGAAGGTGATGACTATGTGGCTTGGGAGACCTTCAAAGAGAAGAACGCTCTGGCCACCGCCTATATTCTTAGCTCCATTGATAAGAACCTCCAAAGCTCATCTAATGACCTAGAATCGGCTAAGGATGTGATGGAACACTTAGAGCAGACTTTTAGTATGCAAGATCGTCTTGCACGCCAACAAATCTCCTCAGTGCTGTTCTCTGCAAAGATGCATGATAGTACCATAATCCAGGATCATATGATGAAGTTTACCAAGCTCTTCTCTGGGCTAGAGAATAAGGGTACTCTATTTGAGTTGGAGTTCAAGATAGAGATTATCTTTACCTCACTTCTTGATGCCTATAGCTCCTTTATCATGAACTTCCACATGAATAAAGTGGTGGTTTACAATGTCTCTGAGCTTACTAACATGCTTATAGAAGCAGAAAGTATGCTTAAGAAAAATAAGGTTGTTTCTCTTGTTACTAAGAAAAGCTCTCAAGGTTCAAAGAACAAGAAAAAGAAGAAAACTAAGAAAAGCAGGAAAGGCAAGTCAACCAGTGTGAAAGAGGGAGGAGTCCAGAAGAAAAAGGCCAAAGCTGACAAAGGAAAGTGTTTCCATTATTAAACCCGTGGTTGAACTTAATGAGGTAGCCCCATTGATGAGGACCTACATACCATTAAGAAGGCGAACACCAACTCCTTGTGACTTTACAGCTCACCACCAAATGTACAGCCTAAGAAAGGTACCATCCCTTAATTCTAGGGCCCTTGGACTTAATCCTAGTCCTAGGCTAAACTAATGATGACCCTCATCACCTTGAATATTTTAGATAAAGCATTTTAAAACCAAACATCAATTTTCATGATTGATTTGATGATGAGAACCCAATTCCAAACATACATATTAAATCCCAACATAAATACCAAATTCTGCTACTTTGCAGATTGACCTTATCTTAGTTAAAATGATATAACTCCACCATCCCAAATCCATTTGTCTTGGTTCTAATTTTTTTAGAAACTAGACTCATAGGGCTGCATTTTGTTAGAAGACATCATTACCTATTTATGTCTCTAAGTTAGTTAAAACTTCATTTCAAGTTGCTGTCAAAATCAGATCCTGCTGTCTTGACTGATTGACCTTTGTATAATAAAAATGACATATCTTCACAATCCAATCTTCATTTTCTTTGATTCTAGTTTTACTAGAAACTAGATTCATAGAGCTTCATTTTCTTGGAAGGAACCATGATCCAATTATATCTCTAAACAAACTAAAATTTCATTTCAATCCAAACAAATTCTGCAAATGAATTCTCTGGGCGATAGCACTGGGCGATGCACACATCACCCAGAGACATCGCCCAGAGTGGAAAAATGTGATTTTTTAATCCACAGATGTGTGGGGACCACCCCCACTAGCCATAAATGCTCTCCAGTGGTAGAAGGGAGTCTTGGGAACCACCACATATCCCTGGACCCCTGTGGACCCCACTAGAGTGCCCAGAATGACTGAGAATCAGTCTAAAAATACATTCATGAAATGGGCCTAAGCAGGCAAACATGCCTTAGTGGAGGGCTGGCCTATAAATAGATGACCCCAGCTCTGTTTTAGAACCTATTTCAACTGCTGAAACCGTGGGAGAGAAAAGAAGAGAGAAAAGAGAGAAAGAGAAGGAGAAGGAGAAGAAGAAGGGAAGCTTACCCTTTTTGCATTAGCTTAGTCCAGCAGCCTACCCAACCTGATTCATGTATAAAATCATACCTTAAGTATGCTGCTATGTTGTTCTCTGTTCATCTCCTTAGATCTCTATGTTTTTTATGTATATCTGGCCATGGATAGCCCAAAACAGCTGTGGGCTGCCATGAGCTGCCTCAGATCCAACATGCAAACATGTTGCATGGAAGATCTGAGGTATATTTATGTATTTTTAGTGTTGTTGTTCACCTGAGAGTGAGATCAGTCTTGGTGCCTGGCTGCACTACCTTATTGCACCCAGATCTGGCAGTTTGGGCTTAGATCTGTGCATGCAAGCTAACCCTTGCCTGGATCTTGGTAGGGACTGCCTAATACCATGATTATACATGTAAATCTGCCCTTGCATGTAGCCAAAATCGTGGCCTGAAGCTGGAACTCAACTGGATTACTATTTATTGGGCTGTCTGGGTAGCTCTTGGGTGCCAAGTGATAGGCCTAAGTCAAGATCCGAGTGGACCAACCACTCCTCATGAGGTCCACAATGACCTAACATGCATGTAGGGTCGATCAAGGCACTACCTATAGTGCAAAACCCAAGAAAATGAGCTTGATTACGTTCTAAACATTCTCTGGATAATGCACTGGGCGATGCACACATCACCCAGAGACATCACCTAGAGAATTAAAGTGGACTATTTTGTTGGGGTAAAATCCATACATCACCCATTATGGTTTTGATGATAACAAATAAGTTAGTTGTACTAACTCTTGTCTAAAAGATGCATAGATAAGAGCAGAGAATCGAGTGAGGGGGAGCGTATACAAGTATACAAAGACCATACTCAAAGAAGATTGAAGCTTGGAAGACAAAGTCAAACTCTTGGAAGCTTAAAATCTGGAAGAATTGAAGACTCTTGATTGAAAACTTTGTAAAATTATAAATATGTATTTTTTTGTTGTTTTTGAGTCACATTCGATGTAATGCACACACTCGCGCATGCATTCATCTAGACTGACCTTAGGAGGATATTTGGACCCCTAATCATGTGACCAAATGGGTTTGAAATATGCAAAACAACCCCTAAGGAAATTGGACTAAAACTACACTATTTTTGCCTAATCAGGCATACCGGTTCCCAATCTGGCATACTGGATCAATGGTGAATCTCACGAAATGGGAAATAGCAGCTCAGTTAAGCATGCTGGATGAGGATCCAGCATATCGGATTCCAGAGCACTGCTGAGTGCCCTGATCCGGCATACCGGATCCCCATCCAGCATACCGGATCACTCCTGACTGTTGAAATATGACCGTTATTCCCCTATTCCTTAAGGAAAGTAGGTAATCCGGCATACCGGATTCTCATCCAGCATACCGGATTATTTATAGACTGTGGAATCCGAATGTTAATTGGATTCCTTATTAGTTCGAGGCTCCTAGCCTATAAATACCCTTTTGATTTGTATTCTAAACACAATAATTATCTACAATCAATAGCTCTAAAAGATCAATTACTCCCTTGTGAGATTATACACTCAAGATCAAAGAGGATCAAAGAAGTTCAATCTCACTCTTGCTCCCTTCATACACATTTCCATTCAAGCTGCATAGATTGAAAAGTAACACCTATTCTACTAAGGTTTGAGGTAATCTTAAACTTCTTAGTATTTTACTTTACTTTGTTTAAAGTTGTTGTTGAGTCCTCTTGCTCGGAATCAAGAGAAGGAGTCCTCTTGCTCATTAACTCAAGAGTAGCTTTTGAATCCTCTTGCTCATTTCTTAAGAATAGTTGTACTAGTCCTCTTGCTCACTCGAGATTTTAAATAGTAAAATTCTCTCCAAGGTGAAAGGAGTGGACGTATGCACATATTGGCCGAACCACTATAAATTGCTTGTGTCTCTTTGCATTGCTTGTCTTTACTCTTCTCTATTTTTATTGTTGTTTTTAATTTCGCATAGTTCGTTTAATTTTCGAACCTACACCTATTCACCCCCCCCCCCCTCTAGGTGAGTTTACATTTAGTATCAGAGTGGGAGCTCAAGACCGTAATTTTTTGAATCAATTTAAGAGTTAAAGACCATGGAAACTTCTGCTAACCGTAAGTTTGAAGGTTACAACATTACCTGACCTCCCTACTTTGAAGGTGAAGGATTCTCCTATTGGAAGAATCACTTCAAGAACTTCGTGTGTACCAATAACATTGATGCATGGGAAGTTATAGAAAATGGACCTAATACCATAGGCAAGCCCAAAGAAGATGGATCCCAACTGAGAAAGCTAAGATGCAACTCAACTATGTTGCTATAAGTTATCTCCAATGTGCATTAGGAGAAAAGGAGTATAATAGGACATGCATGTGTGACTCCGCTAAGGAGATGTTTGATAAGCTTATAGTGACCTATGAAGGTACCTCTGAAGTTAAGCAATCTAAGATTGACATGTTAGTGAATGAATATAAATTATTTAAAATGAAAAATGATGAAGATATATATGGCATGTTTACTCGATTTACTAACATCGTGAACAAGTTGAAAGGATTAGGTAAGATTTACTCCAATGGTGAGAATGTTCGAAAGATTCTAAGATCTCTCTCAAAAGAATGGAGACCCAAGACTACAGCCATAAGAGAATCAAAAGACATTGATAAGCTAAGTCTAGATGAGCTGTTAGGATAACCCCAAACACATGAGATGGAGCTAATGCAAGACACCAAGGAGGACGAGCCTAAGGAACCTAAGAAGAAGGTTATCGCATTCAAAACCTATGACATCAACGACGATGATGAAGAACTTTCAGATGATGAAATTGCCTATTTGTCAAAGAAATTCTCAAGATTTTTGAAGAACAAAGAAAAATCTTCATTCAATAGAAGAAAACTCTCAAAAGATCAAAAAGGTAAGAATGTTTCTAAGGATAATTCTAACTCTTCTTCAAACGAAATTGTATGTTATGAATGTAGGAAACATGTTCATTTTCGATTTAAACTACACTAGGTGGGTCGTTTGGGGTTATTTGGGGGTATTTCTGTACTTTTTTGGGCTTGGGATGTTCTAAAATGTGTCCTTATCTCTTATTACACGTGTGGATATGAAGTTGAGGGTCGTAACCTTCGCATCGATACCAATTTTGATAAATGTTCATTTTTTATTTAAACCAGACCGGGTGGGTCATTTGGGGTTATTTGGGGGCATTTTTGTACTTTTTTGCGTTTGGGATGTTCTAAAATGTGTCCTTATCTCTTATTACCCATGTGGATATGAAGTTGAGGGTTGTGACCTTCGTATCGATACCAATTTCGATAAATGTTCATTTTCGATTTAAAACAGACCGAGTGGCTCGTTTGGGGTTATTTGGGGGCATTTCTATACTTTTTTGGGTTTGGGATGTTCTAAAAAGTTTCCTTATCTCTTTTTAGACGTGTGGATGTGATGTCAAGGATCGTAACCATCGAATTGATACCATTTTGACTTATGTTCATTTACGGTTTAAACCAGACAGAGTGGATCGTTTGGGGTTGTTCGGGGGCATTTCTGTACTTTTTTTATTTGGGATGCTCTAAAATATGTCCTGATCTCTTATTAGATGTGTGGATGGGATGTTGAGGATCATGACCTTCGAATTGATACCTATTTCGACATATGTTCATTTTCGGTTTAAACCAGACCGGGTGGGTGGTTTAGGGTTATTTGGGGGCATTTCTATACTTTTTTGGGTTTGGGTTGTTCTAAAATATGTCCTCATCACTTATTAGATGTGTGGATGCCATGTCAACGGTTGTAACCTTCGAATCGATACCTATTTCTATTTATGTTCATTTGTGGTTTAAAACAGAAAGGGTGGGTCGTTTGGGGTTATTTTGGGGCATTTCTATACTTTTTTGGGTTTGGGATGTTCTAAAATGTGTCCTTATCTCTTAATACACGTGTGGATATGAAGTTGAAGGTCGTGACTTTCGTATCGATACCAATTTCGACAAATGTTCATTTTCGGTTTAAACCAGATCGGGTGGGTTGTTTGGGGTTATTTGGGGGTATTTCTTTACTTTTTTGGGTTTGGGGTGTTCTAAAAAGTGTCATTATCTCTTATTAGACGTGTGGATGCGAAGCTCAGGGTGGTGATTTTGGAATCGATACCTATTTTGACAAATATTCATTTTCGGTTTAAACAATACCAAGTGGGTAGTTTGGGGTTATTTGGGGGCATTTCTACACTTTTTTGGGTTTGGGATGTTCTAAAATGTGTCTGTATCTCTTATTACACATGTGGATATGAAGTTGAGGGTCGTGATGTTCGTATCGATACCATTGTCGACGAATGTTCATTTTCGATTTAAACCAGACCGGGTGGGTCGTTTGGGGTTGTTTGGGTCATTTCTGTACTTTTTTGGGTTTGGGATGTTCTAAAAAGTGTCCTTATCTCTTATTAGACATGTGGATGCGATGTTGAGGGTCGTGACCTTCGAATCGATACCTATTTCGACATATGTTCATTTTTGGTTTAAACAAAATCGGGAGCATCATTTGGGGTTATTTGGGGGCATTTCTATACTTTTTTGGGTTTGGGATGTTCTAAAAAATGTCCTTATCTCTTATTATATGTGTGGATGCAAAGTTGAGGGTCGTGACCTTCGAATCGATACCTATTTTGACATATGTTTATTTTTGGTTTAAATCAAACCGGCTTGGTCGTTTGGGGTTATTTGGGGGCATTTCTGTACTTTTTTGGGTTTGGGATGTTCTAAAATGTGTCCTCATCCCTTATTAGATGTGTGGATGCGATGTTGAGGGTCGTGACCTTCGAATTGATACCTATTTCAACATATGTTTATTTTTGGTTTATACCAGACCGGGTCGATCGTTTGGGGTTATTTGGGGGCATTTCCATACTCTTTTAGGTTTGGGATGTTTTAAAAAGTGTCCTTATCTCTTATTAGACTTGTGGATGCGATGTCAAGGGTCGTAACCTTCGAATCGATACCTATTTTGACTTGTGTTCACTTTCGGTTTAAACCAGACAGGGTGGGCCGTTTGGGGTTGTTTGGGGGTATTTCTATACTTTTTGGGGTTTGGGATGTTAAAAAATGTGTCATTATCTCTTGTTACACATGTGGATATGAAGTTGAAAGTCATGACCTTCGTACCGATACCAATTTTGACAAATGTTCAGTTTCGGTTTAAACTGGATCGGGTGGGTCGTTTGGGGTTATTTGGGGGTATTTCTGTACTTTTTTGGGTTTGGGATGTTCTAAAAAGTGTCATTATCTATTATTAGACGTGTGGATGCGAAGTTGAGGGTGGTGACTTAGGAATTGATACCAATTTTGACAAATGTTTATTTTCGATTTAAATAAGACCGAGTAGGTCGTTCGGGGTTATTTGAGGGCATTTCTGTACTTTTTTGGGTTTGGGATGTTCTAAAATGTGCCCTTATCTCTTATTATAGGTGTGGATATAAAGTTGAGGGTCATGACCTTCGTATCGATACCAATTTATACAAATGTTCATTTTTTATTTAAACCAGATCGGGTGGGTCGTTTGGGATTATTTGGGGCATTTCTATACTTTTTTGGGTTTGGGATGTTCTAAAAAATGTCCTTATCTCTTATTAGACGTGTGAATGCGTTGTTGAGAGTCGTGACTTTCGAATCGATACCTATTTTGACATATGTTCATTTTCGACTTAAACTAAACCGACTGGGTCGTTTGGGGTTATTTGGGGGCATTTCTGTACTTTTTTGGGTTTGGGATGTTATAAAATGTGTCCTTATCTCTTATTACACGTGTGGATATGAAGTGGAGGGTCATGACCTTCGTATCGATACCAATTTAGACAAATGTTCATTTTCGGTTTAAACTAGATCGGGTGGGTCGTTTGGGGTTATTTGGGGGCATTTCTGTACTTTTTTGGGTTTGGGATGTTCTGAAAAGTGTCCTTATCTCTTATTAGATGTGTGGATGCGATGTTGAGGGTCGTGACCTTCGAATCGATACCTATTTCGACATTTGTTCATTTTCAATTTAAACCAAATCGGGTGGGTCGTTTGGGGTTATTTGGGGGCATTTCTGCACTTTATTGGGTTTGGGATGTTCTAAAAAATGTTCTTATCTATTATTAGATGTGTGAATGCGTTGTTGAGGGTCGTGACCTTCGAATCGATACCTATTTCGACATATGTTCATTTTTTGTTTAAACCAGACCGGGTAGGTCGTTTGGGGTTATTTGGGGGCATTTCTATACTTTTTTGGGTTTGGGATGTTCTAAATTGTGCCCTTATCTCTTATTAGATGTCTGGATGCGATGTCAAGGGTCGTAACCTTCGAATCGATACCCATTTTTGACTTATGTTCATTTGCGGTTTAAACTAGATAGGGTGGGTCGTTAGGGGTTGTTTGGGGGCATATCTATACTTTTTTGGGTTTGGGATGTTCTAAAAAATGTCCTTATCTCTTATTAGATGTGTAGATGCGTGGTTGAGGGTCGTGACCTTCAAATAGATACCTATTTCGACAGATGTTCATTTTCGATTTAAACCAAACCGGGTGGGTCGTTTGGGGTTATTTGGGGGCATTTCTATACTTTTTTGGGTTTGGGATGTTCTAAAATGTGTCGTCATCTCTTATTAGATGTGTGGATGCGATGTTGAGGGTCGTGACCTTCGAATTGATACCTATTTCGACATATGTTTATTTTTTATTTATATCAGACCGGGTCGGTCGTTTAGGGTTATTTGGGGGCATTTCCATACTCTTTTGGGTTTGGGATATTTTAAGAAGTGTTCCTATCTCATATTGGACGTGTGGATGCGATGTCATGGGTCGTAACCTTCGAATCGATACCTATTTCAACTTGTGTTCATTTTCGGTTTAAACAAGACAGGGTGGGTCGTTTGGGGTTGTTTGGGGGCATTATTATACTTTTTTGGGTTTGGGATGTTTAAAAATTTGTCCTTATCTCTTGTTACACGTGTGGATATGAAGTTGAAAGTCGGGACCTTTGTACCGATACCAATTTTGACAACTGTTCATTTTTTATTTAAACTGGACAGGGTGGGTCGTTTGGGGTTATTTGGGGGTATTTCTGTACTTTTTTGGGTTTGGGATGTTCTAAAAAGTGTCATTATCTCTTATTAGATGTGTGAATGCAAAGTTGAGGGTGGTGACTTAGGAATCGATACCAATTTCGACAAATGTTTATTTTCAGTTTAAACAACACCGAGTGGGTCGTTTGGGGTTATTTGGGGGCATTTCTATACTTTTTTGGGTTTGGGATGTTCTAAAATGTGCCCTTATCTCTTATTACACGTGTGGATATGAAGTTGAGGGTCGTCACCTTCGTATCGATACCAATTTAGACAAATGTTCATTTTCAATTTAAACCAGATCGGGTGGGTCATTTTGGATTATTTGGGTCATTTTTATACTTTTTTGGGTTTGGGATGTTCTAAAATGTGTCCTTATCTCTTATTATAGGTGTGGATATGAAGTTGAGGGTCGTGACCTTAGTATCGACACCAATTTCGACGCATGTTCATTTTCGATTTAAACGAGATCGAGTGGGTCGTTTGGGGTTATTTCGGGGCATTTTGGTACTTTTTTGGGTTTGGGATGTTCTAAAAAGTGTCCTTATCTCTTATTAGACGTGTGGTTGCGATGTTGAGGGTCATTACCTTCGAATCGATACCTATTTTGACATATGTTCATTTTCGATTTGAACCAAACCGGGTGGGTCGTTTGGGGTTATTTCGGGGCATTTTCGTACTTTTTTGGGTTTGGGATGTTTTAAAAAATGTCCTTATTTCTTATTAAACATGTGAATGCGTTGTTGAGGGTCGTGACCTTCGAATCGATACCTATTTCGACATATATTAATTTTTTACTTAAACTAAACCGGGTGGGTCGTTTGGGGTTATTTGGGGGCATTTCTGTACTTTTTTGGGTTTGGGATGTTATAAAATGTGTCCTTATCTCTTATTACACGTGTGGATATGAAGTGGAGGGTCGTGACCTTCGTATCGATACCAATTTAAACAAATGTTCATTTTCGATTTAAACTAGATCGGGTGGGTCGTTTGGGGTTATTTGGGGGCATTTCTGTACTTCTATGGGTTTGGGATGTTCTGAAAAGTGTCCTTATCTCTTATTAGACGTGTGGATGGGATGTGTTGAGGGTCGTGACCTTCGATTCGATACTTATTTCGACATATGTTCATTTATAATTTAAACCAAATCGGGTGGGTCGTTTGGGGTTATTTAGGGGTATTTCTGCACTTTTTTGGGTTTGGGATGTTCTAAAAAATGTCCTTATCTCTTATTAGATGTGTGAATGCGTTGTTGAGGGTCGTGACCTTCGAATCGATACCTATTTCGACATATGTTCATTTTCGGTTTGAACCAGACCATGTGGGTTGTTTGGGGTTATTTGGGGGCATTACTATACTTTTTTGGGTTTGGGATGTTCTAAATTGTGTCCTTATCTCTTATTAGACATGTGGATGCGATGTCAAGGGTCGTAACCTTCGAATCGATACCCATTTTGACTTATGTTCAATTACGGTTTAAACTAGACAGGGTGGGTCGTTTGGGGTTAATTGGGGTCATTTCTGTACTTTTTTGGGTTTGAAATGTTCTAAAATGTGTCCTTATCACTTATTACATGTGTGGATATGAAGTTGAGGGTCGTGACCTTCGTATCGATACCAATTTCGATGAATGTTCATTTACGGTTTAACCAGATCGGGTGGGTCGTTTGAGGTTATTTGGGGGTATTTCTGTATTTTTTTAGGTGTGGGATGTTCTAAAAACTATCCTTATCTCTTGTTAGACGTGTAGATACGATGTTGAGGGTCGTGACCTTCGAATCGATACCTATTTTGACATATGTTCATTTTTAGTTTAAACCAAACCGGGTGGGTCCTTTGGGGTTATTTGGGGGCATTTCTGTACTTTTTTGGATTTGGTATATTCTAAAAAAAGTCCTTATCTCTTATTAGATGTGTAGATGCGTTGTTTAGGGTCGTGAGCTTCGAATCGATACCTATTTTGACATATGTTCATTTTTTGTTTAAACCAGACTGGGTGGGTCGTTTGGGGTTATTTGGGGGCATTTCTGTACTTTTTTGGGTTTGGGATGTTCTAAAAAATGTCCTTATCTTTTATTAGACGTGTAGATGCATTGTTGAGGGTCGTGACCTTCGAATCAATACCTCTTTCAACATATACTCATTTTCGGTTTAAACCAGATAGGTTAGGTCGTTTGGGGCTATTTGGGGGCATTTCTGTACTTTTTTGGGTTGGGGATGTTCTAAAATGTGTCCTTATGTCTTATTACAGGTATGGATATGAAGTTGAGGGTCGTGACCTTCGTATCAATACCTATTTCGACATCGGTTCATTTTCGATTTAAACCAAATCGGGTGGGTCGTTTGGGGTTATTTGGCTGCATTTCTGTACTCTTTTGGGTTTGGGATGTTCTAAAATATGTCCTCATCTCTTATTAGATGTGTGGATGCGATGTTGAGGGTTGTGACCTTAGAGTTGATACCTATTTCGACATTTGTTTATTTTCGGTATATACCAGACCGGATCAATCGTTTGGGGTTATTTGGGGGCATTTCTATACTCTTTTGTGTTTGGGATGTTCTAAAAGGTGTCCTTATCTCTTATTAGACATGTGGATGCGATGTCAAGGGTCGTAACCTTCGAATCGATACCTATTTTGACTTGTGTTCACTTTCGGTTTAAACCAGACAGGGTGGGCCGTTTGGGGTTGTTTGGGGGTATTTCTATACTTTTTGGGGTTTGGGATGTTAAAAAATGTGTCCTTATCTCTTGTTACACATGTGGATATGAAGTTGAAAGTCATGACCTTCGTATCAATACCAATTTCGACAAATGTTCATTTTCGATTTAAACTTTATTGGGTGGGTCGTTTGGGGTTATTTGGGGGTATTTCTGTACTTTTTTGGGTTTGGGATGTTCTAAAAAGTGTCATTATCTCTTATTAGACGTGTGGATGCGAAGTTGAGGGTGGTGACTTAGGAATTGATACAAATTTTGACAAATGTTTATTTTTGGTTTAAATAAGACCGAGTAGGTCGTTTAGGGTTATTTGGGGGCATTTTTGTACTTTTTTGGATTTGGGATGTTCTAAAATGTGCCCTTATCTCTTATTACAGGTGTGGATATGATGTTGAGGGTCATGACCTTCGTATCGATACCAATTTATACAAATGTTCATTTTTTATTTAAACCAGATCGGGTGGGTCGTTTGGGATTATTTGGGGCATTTCTGTACTTTTTTGGGTTTGGGTTGTTCTAAAAAATGTCCTTATCTCTTATTAGACGTGTGAATGCGTTGTTGAGAGTCGTGACTTTCGAATCGATACCTATTTTGACATATGTTCATTTTTTACTTAAACTAAAC
The DNA here is from genome assembly GCF_018873765.1 of Telopea speciosissima. Lineage (NCBI taxonomy): Eukaryota > Viridiplantae > Streptophyta > Magnoliopsida > Proteales > Proteaceae > Telopea > Telopea speciosissima. The sequence continues at coordinate 37,406,364 of NC_057922.1, read as the reverse complement.
CAGCTGGGTCGTTTGGGGTTATTTGGGGGCATTTCTGTACTTTTTTGGGTTTGGGATGTTATAAAATGTGTCCTTAACTCTTATTACACGTGTGGATATGAAGTGGAGGGTCATGACCTTCGTATCGATACCAATTTAGACAAATGTTCATTTTCGGTTTAAACTAGATCGGGTGGGTCGTTTGGGGTTATTTGGGGGCATTTCTGTACATCTTTGGGTTTGGGATGTTCTGAAAAGTGTCCCTATCTCTTATTAGATGTGTGGATGCGATGTTGAGGGTCGTGTCCTTCGAATCGATACCTATTTCGACATTTGTTCATTTTCAATTTAAACCAAACCGGGTGGGTCATTTGGGGTTATTTGGGGGCATTTCTGCACTTTATTGGGTTTGGGATGTTCTAAAAAATGTCCTTATCTCTTATTAGATGTGTGAATGCGTTGTTGAGGGTCGTGACCTTCGAATCGATACCTATTTCGACATATGTTCATTTTCTGTTTAAACCAATCCGTGTGGGTCGTTTGGGGTTATTTGGGGGCATTTCTATACTTTTTTGGGTTTGGGATGTTCTAAATTGTGTCCTTATCTCTTATTAGACGTGTGGATGCGATGTCAAGGGTCGTAACCTTCGAATCGATACCCATTTTGACTTATGTTTAATTACGGTTTAAACTAGACAGGGTGGGTCGTTTGGGGTTAATTGGGGGCATTTTTGTACTTTTTTGGGTTTGAAATGTTCTAAAATGTGTCCTTATCACTTATTACATGTGTGGATATGAAGTTGAGGGTCGTGACCTTCGTATCGATACCAATTTCGATGAATGTTCATTTGCGGTTTAAACCAGATCGGGTGGGTCGTTTGAGGTTATTTGGGGGTATTTCTATACTTTTTTAGGTGTGGGATGTTCTAAAAACTATCCTTATCTCTTGTTAGACGTGTAGATACGATGTTGAGGGTCGTGACCTTCGAATCGATACCTATTTTGACATATGTTCATTTTTAGTTTAAACCAAACCGGGTGGGTCCTTTGGGGTTATTTGGGGGCATTTCTGTACTTTTTTGGATTTGGTATGTTCTAAAAAAAGTCCTTATCTCTTATTAGATGTGTAGATGCGTTGTTTAGGGTCGTGACCTTCGAATCGATACCTATTTTGACATATGTTCATTTTTTGTTTAAACCAGACTGGGTGGGCCGTTTGGGGTTATTTGAGGGCATTTCTGTACTTTTCTGGGTTTTCGATGTTCTAAAATGTGTCCATATTTCTTATTACAGGTGTGGATATGAAGTTGAGGGTCGTGACCTTCGCATCGATACCAATTTAGACAAATGTATATTTTTTATTTAAACCAGATCGGCTGGGTCGTTTGGGGTTATTTGGGGGCATTTCTATACTTTTTTCGGTTTGGGTTGTCCTAAAATGTGTCCTTATCTCTTATTACAGGCGTGGATATGAAGCTGAGGGTCGTGACCTTCGTACGATACCAATTTCGACGAATGTTCATTTTCGGTTTAAAACAGATCGGGTGGGTCGTTTGGGGTTATTTGGGGGCATTTTTGTACTTTTTTGGGTTTGGGATGTTCTAAAATGTGTCCTCATCTTTTATTAGATGTGTGGATGCGATGTTGAGGGTCGTGACCAATTGAAACCGATTTCGACATATGTTCATTTTCAGTTTAAACCAGACAGGGCGGGTCATTTGGGCTTATTTAGGGGCATTTCTATACTTTTTTGGGTTCGGGATGTTCTAAAAAGTGTCCTTATCTCTTATTAGACGTGTGGATGCGATGTCAACGGTCGTAACCCTCGAATCGATACCTATTTCGACTTATGTTCATTTGCGGTTTAAACTAGACAGGGTGGGTCGTTTGAAATTTTTTGGGGGCATTTCTGAACTTTTTTGGGTTTGGGATGTTCTAAAAAATGTCTTTATCTCTTATTAGACGCGTGGATGCGTTGTTGAGGGTCTTGACCTTCGAATCTATACCTATTCCTACATATGTTCATTTTTGGTTTAAACGAGACCGAGTGGGTCATTTGGGGTTATTTGGGGGCATTTCAATACTTTTTGGGGTTTGGGATATTCTAAAATGTGTACTTATCTCTTATTACACGTGTGGATATGAAGTTGAGGGTCGTGACCTTCGTATCGATACCAATTTCGACAAATGTTCATTTTCGGTTTAAACCAGACCGGGTGGGTCGTTTGGGGTTATTTGGGGGTATTTTTGTATTTTTTTTGGTGTGGGATGTTTTAAAAAGTGTCCTTGTCTCTTATTAGACGTGTGGATGCGGTGTTGAGGGTCGTGACCTTCAAATCGATACCTATTTCGACATATGTTCATTTTCGAATTAAACAAAACTGGGTGGGTCCTTTGGGGTTATTTAGGGGCATTTCTGTACTTTTTTGGGTTTGGGATGTTCTAAAAAATGTCCTCATCTCTTATTAGATGTTTGGATGCGTTGTTGAGGGTCGTGACCTTTGAATCGATACCTATTTCAACATATGTTCATTTTCGGTTGAAACCAAACCTGGTGGTTCGTTTAGGGTTATTTGGGGGCATTTCTGTATTTTTTTTGGTTTGGGATGTTCTAAAATGTGTCCTTATCTCTTATTAGATGTGTGGATATGAAGTTGAGGGTCATGACCTTCGAAGCGATACCTATTTCGGTATATGTTCATTTTTTATTCGAACGAGACCGGGTGGGTCGTTTGGGGTTATTTGGGGGTGTTTCTGTACTTTTTTGGGTTTGGGATGTTCTAAAAAATTTCCTTATTTCTTATTAGACGTGTGGATGCGATGTTTAAGGTCGTGACCTTTCGAATCGATTCCTATTTTGATATATGTTTATTTTCGGTTTAAACCAGACCGGGTGGGTCCTTTGGGGTTATTTTGGGGCATTTCTACAATTCTATGGGTTTGGGATGTTCTAAAATATGTCCTCATCTCTTATTAGATGTGGGGATGCGATGTTGAGGGTCATGAGCTTCGAATCGATACCTATTTCAACATAGATTCATTTTCGATTCGAACGAGATCGGGTGGGTGGCTTGGGGTTATTTTGGGGCATTCTTGTACTTTTTTGGGTTTGGGATGTTATAAAATGTGTCCTTATCTTTTATTACACGTGTGAATATGAAGTTGAGGGTCGTGAATTCCGTATCGTTACCAATTTAGACAAATATTCATTTTCAATTTAAACTAGACCGGATGGGTTGTTTGGGGTTATTTGGGGGCATTTCTGTAGTTTTTTGGGTTTGGGATGTTTTAAAATGTGTCCTTTTCTCTTATTAGACGTGTGGATATGAAGTTGAGGGTTGTGACCTTTGAAGCAATACCGATTTCGGTATATGTTCGTGTTTTATTCGATCTTGACCGGGTGGGTCGATTGGGGTTATTTGGGGATGTTTCTATACTTTTTTGGGTTTGGGATGTTCCAAAAAAATTTCCTTATCTCTTATTAGACGTGTGGATGCGATGTTGAAGGTCATGACCTTTTGAATCGGTTCCTTTTTGATATATGTTCATTTTCGATTTAAACCAGATCGGGTGGGTCGTTTGGGATTATTTGGGGGCATTTCTATAATTTTTTGTGTTTGGGATGTTCTAAAATGTGTCCTTATCTCTTATTACCCGTGTGGATATGAAGTTGAGGGTCGTCACCTTCGTATCAATACCAATTTAGACAACTGTTCATTTTTTGTTTAAACTAGACCGGGTGGATCGTTTGGGGTTATTTGGGGGCATTTCTGTACTCTTTTGGGTTTGGGATGTTCTAAAAAGAGTCCTTGTCTCTTATTACACGTGTGGATATCGTGACCTTCGAAGCGATACTGATTTTGGTATATGTTCATTTTCGATTCGAACGAGATCGGGTGGGTCGTTAGGGGTTATTTCGGGGCGTTTCTATACCTTTTTGGGTTTAGGATGTTCTAAAAAATTTCCTTATCTCTTATTAGACATGTGGATGCGATGTTGAAGGTCGTGACCTTTCGAATCAATTACTATTTCGATATATGTTTATTTTCGATTTAAACCAGATCGGGTGGGTCGTTTGGGGTTATTTGGGGGCATTTTTATACTTTTTTGTGTTTGGGATGTTCTAAAATATGTCCTCATCGCTTATTAGATGTGGGGATACGATGTTGTGGGTCGTGACCTTCAAATCGATACCTATTTTGGCATATGTTCATTTTCGGTTCGAACGAGATCGGGTGGGTGGTCTGGGGTTATTTCGGGGCATTCCTATACTTTTTTGGGTTTGGGATGTTCTAAAAAGTGTCGCTATCCCTTATAAGACGTGTGGATGCGATGTTGAGGGTTGTGACCTTCGAATTGACTCCTATTTTGACATATGTTCATTTTTGAATTAAACCAGACCGGGTGGGTCGTTTGAGGATATTTGGGGGCATTTCTATACTTTTTTGGGTTCGAGATTTTCTAAAATGTGTCCTTATCTCTTATTACACGTGTGGATATGAAGTTGAGGGTCGTAACCATAGTTAGCAAAAATGGAAACGGTAATAAAACGGAGTTTTACGGTATGGGTTTTAAACGGTAAGAAATTACAAACGGACAGTCAAATAAAATGGTTAAAAAAACGGAGAACGATAAAAGTTAGAAAACGGACGGTACATGTTTTAAACGTTTATATTTCAAGAAAAGGGAATAAAAAAATGCCACTATTCTCATGTAAATTGAGGAATTTTTATTTGAAATACGTGCTTCTATTTTTAGTATGCATTCATTGACTTTGAGTTGATGGTGATATCATGAAAAATGTAGCCCTTCCAGTCATCTTTACGTCGGTGAAAGAATTAAGCCGATCAGAGTTTGGGAGAGAGAGATATGATCAGTTAAGTCCAAGGTCTTAAAAGAAGCCAAAAAAAGGGGAACGTGTTTTAAACGTGTTTTAAACGCGTTTAAAACGGGAATGCTTGCCTTATGCCATTTTTTACCGTATGTTTGGAAAGCATACGACAAAATGTGTTTAAAACGGTAAATATGGGAACATGTTTAAAACAGAGTTTTAAACGCGTTTTTCCTAACAGTGGTCGTGACCTTCGTATCGATTCCAATTTCGACAAATATTCATTTTCGGTTTAAACCAGACCGGGTGGGTCATTTGGGGTTAATTGGGGGCATTTCTGTACTTTTTTGGATTTGGGATGTTTTAAAAAGTAACCTTATCTCTTATTAGTCGTGTGGATGCGATGTTGAGGGTCATGACCTTCGAATCGATACCTATTTCGACATATGGTCATTTTCGATTTAAACCAGACCGGGTGGGTCGTTTGGGGTTATTTTGGGGTATTTCTGTACTTTTTTGAGTTTTGGAAGTTCTAAAATGTGTCCTTATCTCATATTACACGTGTGGATATGAAGTTGACGGTCGTGACCTTTGTATCGATACCCATTTCGGTAAATGTTCATTTTTGGTTTAAACTAGACCATTGGGTCATTTGGGGTTATTTTGGGGCATTTTTGTACTTTTTTGGGTTTTGGATGTTCTAAAATGTGTCCTCATCTCTTATTAGTTGTGTGGATGCGATGTTGAGGGTCGTGACCTTTGAATTGATACCTATTTCGACATACCTTCATTTTCGATTTAAACCAGATTGGGTGGGTCATTTGGGGTTATTTAGGGGCATTTCTATACTTTATTGGGTTTGGGATGCTCTAAAAAGTGTCCATATCTCTTATTAGACGTGTGGATGCGATCTTGAGGGTCGTAACCTTCGAATCGATACCTATGTCGACTTATGTTCATTTACGGTTTAAACCAGACCGGGTGGATCGTTTTGGGGCATTTCTATACTTTTTTGGGCTTCGGATGTTCAAAAAAGTGTCCTTATATCTTATTAGACGTGTGGATGCGATGTTGAGGGGCGTGACCTTCGAATCGATACCTTTTTCGACATATGTTTATTTTTGGTTTAAATAAGATCGAGTGGGTCGTTTGGGGTTATTTGGGGGCATTTCTATACTTTTTTGGGTTTGGGATGGTCTAAAATGTGTCCTTATCTCTTATTACACGTATGGATATGAAGTTGAGGGTCATGACCTTCGAAGGGATACCAATTTCGGCATATGTTCATTTTCAATTCGAATGAGGCCGGGTGGGTGGTTTGGGGTTATTTGGAGGCATTCCTGTACTTTTTTGGGTTTGGGATGTTCTAAAAAGTGTCCCTATCTCTTATTAGACATGTGGATGCGATGTTGAGGGTCGTGACCTTCGAATTGATACCTATTTCGACATATGTTCATTTTCGGTTTAAACCAGACCGGGTGGGTTGTTTGGGGTTATTTGGGGGCATTTCTGTACTTTTTTGGGTTTCGGATGTTCTAAAATGTGTCCTTATCCCTTATTACATGTGTGGATATGAAGTTGAAGGTCGTAACCTTCGTATCGATACCAATTTCGACAAATGTTCATTTTTTATTTAAACCACACCGGGTGGGTCGTTCGGGGTTATTTGGGGGCATTTCAATATTTTTTTGGGTTTGGGATGTTCTAAAATGTGTCCTTATCTCTTATTACACGTGTGGATATGAAGTTGAGGGTCGTGACCTTCGTATCGATACCAATTTAGACAAATGTTCATTTTCGGTTTAAACCTGACCGGGTGGGTCGTTTGGGATTATTTGGGGGCATTTCTGTACTTTTTTGGGTTTGGGATGTTCTAAAATGTGTCCTTATCTCTTATTACAGGTGTGGATATGAAGTTGAGGGTCGGGACTTTCCTATCGATACCAATTTCGACAAATGTTGATTTTCGGTTTAAACTAGATCGGGTGGGTCGTTTGGGGTTATTTGGGGGCATTTCTGTACTTTTTTGGGTTTGGGATGTTCTAAAATGTGTCCTCATCTCTTATTGGATGTGTGGATGCAATGTTGAGGGTCGTGACCTTCGAATTGATACCTATTTCGACATATGTTCATTTTCAGTTTAAACTAGACCAGGTGGGTCGCGTAACCTTCGTATCGATACCTATTTCGACTTATGTTCATTTACGGTTTAAATCAGACAGGGTGGGTCGTTTGGGGTTGTTTTGGGGCATTTCTGTACTTTTTTGGGTTTGGGATGTTCTAAAAAATGTCCTTATCTCTTATTAGACGTGTGGATGCGATGTTGGGGGTCGTGACCTTCGAATTGATACCTATTTCGACATATATTCGTTTTCGATTTAAACAAGACCGAGTGGGTCGTTTTGGGTTATTTTGGGGCATTTCTGTACTTTTTTTGGGTTTGGGATGTTCTAAAATGTGTCCTGATCTCTTATTACATGTGTGGATATGAAGTTGAAGGTTGTGACCTTTGTTAGCAAAAAGGGGAATGATAATAAAATGGAGTTTTGCGGTACGGATTTTAAACGGTAAGAAATTGCAAACGGACGGCCAAATAAAATGGTCAAGAAAACCGAGAACGGTAAAAAATAGAAAACGGACGGTACGGGTTTTAAACGTTTATATTTCAAAAAAAGGGAATAAAAAAAATGCCACTATTCTCATATAAATTGAGGAATTTTATTTGAAATACATGCTTCTATTTTCGGTATCCATGCATTGACTTTGAGTTGATGGTGATATCATGAAAAATGTAGCCCTTCAAGTCTTCTTTATGTCGGTGAAAAAATTAAGCCGATCAGAGTTCGGGAGAGAGAGATATGATCAGTTAAGTCCAAGGTCTTAAAAAACGCCAAAAAAAAGGGAACGTGTTTTAACGTGTTTTAAACGCGTTTAAAACGGGAATGCTTGCCGTTTGCCATTTTTTACCGTATGTTTGGAAAGCATACGACAAAACATGTTTAAAACGGTAAAAAATGGGAAAATGTTTTTTTTTTTTGATAGGTAAGTGTGTTTGTATTAAGAAAAAGCAAAAAAACAGAAGAAGGCAGCCCTTTCCCTCCCCCCTTAGACAGGCCTAAGAGGGGGAGGAGAGCCCCTAAAACAACCCAAGGACAGGCCCTCGATGGTATAGCCTAAAACCAGGCCACCAACTTAATGAGACAAGGTCCTAAAAAATACTTTACAATCTGAATCATTCTTAACCAACTCCACCAAGTCCTGTGGGAAATCAGGTGGATAAAAAATTGCTTCCCCATCCCCAGTATCCATGGCTGCAATAAAATCTGCTGGCTGGTTGAGCTCTCTCCAAACATATCTTATTTCCTTACACTGTAATTGCTGAAGTAGCGTAGCTATACGGTCCCTCAAGGTTTGCATGCTCCATGGGCAGTCCATAGCCTCATTAAGAATATCTATTGCCAATTTGGAATCGGATCTGATGGAAACCTGAAGTAGGTTCCTTTGAATACAAAATGTGACCCCCTTTAAAATTGCAAAAAGCTCCATGCCAAGAACAAAATTGATTTCTCCCTTCCCCGCATACACCATTATGGCAACACTTGCATCATCACGAATGATTCCACCATAGGAAGCTCTATCAGCCGTTAAGGACCCATCACAGTGAAGGACTGCCATGTGAGCAGGAGGTCTAAACCAAGCACAAGTTTTTTGAGTAATCACCTTCCAATCCACCCTAATCCCCCAATTATCAGCCAAGAACTGGTTCCTTGGGCTTTGGACAGCAGAAATGGGGAAGGCAGCACACTTAATGGCGACATCAAGACGAATTGCCTCTATAATCTGATCATGGGTCCTAACCTTGTTCTCAAACAGCCTTCGGTTTCTTTCCCACCAAATGTAATGCACAGTAGCACAAAAACCCAACTTGGGAACCAAATCTATCCTATCATTTGCACAGCCAACATTTGAGAGCCAAGCAAGAGCATTCTGGAGAGTGGTAAGGCCTCCACCCCCTTGGGAGCAAAATGAACTAATTTTATCCCAAATGCTGGTTGAAAAGGGCAATTAAAGAAAAGATGCTCATGACTTTCAGTACCAGCCCAACACAAGATGCAATTCAGCCCAACCTGAATATTCCTTTTAATAAGCTGATCTTTGGTAGGTAGAGCTTCCATAAGGCATCTCCAAGTTGTGCAAGAATGCTTAGGAAAATTCTGAGCAAACCAAACAAATTATGCCAACCTACTTTAGGAGAGGTTCTTCTAACAGTGTCCCAGGATGACTTAGTAGTAAATAAGCCATTGAGGGATTTCTTCCAAACAATAAGGTCATCCCTACCTCTCAAAATAGGAGCATGTTGCAAATCCCCCCAGGCACTAATAAGATCAAAAGACCCATGAGGAGTAGGATACCAGGTGCCTTGTCTTATAATATCCGAAACCAAAGCCATACGATGAGAACCTGCATCGTATCTGATACAATCCCCAAAATTTTTGATTAAAACCCCTTAAGGATGCCACTTATCAAGCCATAGCCTTGTAGCATGGCCAGACCCAATAAAGTGGTGAACATGGGGTTCAACCAAATCTCCATACTTGAGAACTTTACGCCAAACCCAAGAGTAGTTTTGGGGAATTTTCACTGTCCAAATAGATTCATTTTTTAAATAACGGGCATAAACCCACCTAACCCACATGCTTTTCTTTTTTGGAAGCAATCCACCAAATTTGCTTAAGGATACCCGCAATATTCATTTCTAAAATTCTGCGAATACCTAAGCCACCCTCATCCTTAGGTTTACAAATTCTATCCCAAGAAACATAATGTACCTTCCATTCCAAGGAGGGGCCCATCCAAAGGAAATTCGAGAACATGGAATCCAGCTTCTGCTTGACACCACCTGGTAATGCAAAGATGCCCGACCAATATATATAGCAGCCCTGAAGAACAGAGGTAAGAAGTTGCAACCTTCCTGCAAAGGATAAGAAACGTGCTTTCCAGCCTTCAAGTCTTCGCCTCACTAGATCCAAGATAGCGGAGCAATCTGCCATAGAAAGTTTATGAGGTACAAGTGGAACACCAAGGTATCGAATGGGCAGCTTAGTGTCCACAAAATTCATTAATTCCAATAGTTGCATCCTGGCCATTTGGGTAAGGCCCCCTAAAATAATAGAGGACTTAGCTCTGTTGAGCCTCAACCCAGAGTAGGTATGAAAATCAGACAGAGGCCCCAAACAAGCTGAAATAGAGTCAAGGACAGCCTTCACAAAAATCATCAAATCGTCTGCAAAGATCAGGTGAGAAAGATGGGAGCTTTTGCATCTTGGGAGCAGGCTGATCTGACCCTCAACTTCCAACTTCCACATTAAGGCCGAAAACCCTTCCATAGCAATTGTGAATAAATAAGGGGAAAGCGGGTCCCCCTATCTTATCCCCCTCTTACCCCTAAAATAACCTGTTGGGCTCCCATTGAGAAGGATCGGGAAGCTAGGAGTATCAACAAAAGCCTTCACCCACCGAATAAACTTGCTTGGAAAACCCATCCTTTCCATGATCTTGAAAAGGAACTTCCTACTCAGAGAGTCATAGGCTTTATGTAAATCAATTTTCAGCACTGCCGTAGGGGAAGTCCCCTTCTGCTCTATACCCCTTACCACATCATGGCAAACTAGAATATTATCCACAATGGAGCGGCCTTTAATAAACGCAGACTGGTTGTCACTAACCACCTTCCCCACAATTCCTTGTAACCTATTAGACAAAACTTTTGTAATAATTTTATAAAATAGGTTACAAAGAGCAATAGGTCTATAGCCTACAAACAAAGAGGTATTATCAGTCTTTGGGATAAGACTAATAAAAGTAGCATTGATAGAGGTAGGCATACTGGACTTCGGAAAAAACCACTTAACAGCCAAAGTGAGATCCTCCCCAACAACCTCCCAAGCATGCTTAAAAAAGGCTGCCCCAAATCCATCTGGTCCTGGAGCTTTTGAGTTCTTCATGGAAAAAACCACCTCTCTAATCTCCTTGTTAAAAACCTGCCCAATAAGACTATTTTGTTGCGCAAGGTCCAGACCATGTTGCAAAGGGACAGTCTCTGGGAAGAACCCAACATCTTCAACACTAGCACCAAACAGATTCATGTAAAAAGAAATCTCCTCCTCTTTAATCAGATTCGGCTCCCTGATAACCTCATTTCTGCATTGTACACCTCCCAAATGTGATTCCTATTTTACCTGCACACCATAGACTTATGAAAAAAGCTATTATTGTAGTCCCCCAACTGAATGTTCTTGACTCTAGACTTCTCTTTAAGAAACTTTTCTTCAGTACTAAGGGCTTCCCACAACTTCTTCTTGGCTGCTGTTTCTAAAGAAACCAAATTGAGGTCATTAGGATGGGCAGCAAGGCTGGTTTGGATCTGAGCTAAATCCGAACAAGCCTCCTTAATTGCAAGAAAGTCATCCCCAATACTATCTTTATTCCATTTCTTCACTTCTGACTTGACATTTTTGAGTCGGGCGGCAAACCTAAGAATAGGATTAAACTTCATATTCACCTGGTTGTCCCACCCTCTAGCTACCACTTCATCAAACCCCTCTCTACCAATCCAAGCCTCAAAGAACCGGAAAGGTTTAGGACCAAAATTAACCCCATCAAGAATTGAAATCACAGCTGCAGAGTGATCCGAGAACCCTAGGAGCAAAAAAGTAGCTTCAGAAGACCTGAGAACATCCAACCAAAGCAAGTTAACCATGGCTCTATCCAACTTGCAACAAACTCGAGAGCTGCCCCCTTGCCTATTATTCCAAGTAAATAGTTCCCCCTTCCACTTTAAGTCAATAAGGCCCATGTCAAAAATAAAAGTATTAAAATCATCAACAGCCTCCTAATGGATAGGTTCTCCTCCAAGCTTCTCACTTTGTTGTCGAACAATATTAAAGTCCCCTAGAGCAATCCAAGGACTAGAAATATTGGAAACAAAACTAGTAACATCCCTCCAAAGCTCCCTCCTTTCCTCCACCGAATTAGATGCATAAACAGTAGTGCACAAAAAACTGAGAGCCGAATCCCAACCCACCCAAATGCGAGCTGTAGAACCAGCTTCTCCATTGTGAAGGTACTTTCAATTTGAAATGAAAGGGTCAAAAATAGCATCACAATTCTTTGTTTTCACCTTAGTCTCAAGAAGAATAGCTAATTTTGCATTATTATCCAGAATCACTTTCCTAATCCCACGCTTCTTTGTAGGGGCATTCATATCCCTAATGTTCCAGGAACTGTAATTCATCAAAGATGATGGGCTGCCATATCAGTCCCATCCTTACTGGGTCCCTCTACTCTCATGTCCACCCCTTCCTTTACAGGAATTCGTTGAGGCTGGAATTTTGTATTTCTTCCACCAGGCCGGTTCAATAAAGAAGAGCTAATAGAATCAGAAAAACCCATACCTCTGTCCAAGGATCCTTGGCTGGCCCGGTTCTCCGCTGCCACCCTCTTTAATCTTTCAGAATTAGCTGAAGGTTTGTTGGCCAGACTAGCTCCTTGCCTTTTAAAGACAGTATCTCTTCACCACTTCTATTTCCTTCTAAATTGGTACTCTCCTTTTGCGCATCAGGTGCACCTTCGTTCCTCCCCAATGGAGACAGCCTTGAGCTTTTTCCAACGGATTTGCCAATGCCAGCTCCCCCATAGATGGTATAGAATCTGCCCCTTTAATTTCTCCATCTTCCAAGCAAGACGCACTAGGTGTCTTCTCAATATGGGAAGTGCTAAGATTTGAATTTAAACTCTGACCAGCAACATTTAATTATGGCATTTCCTCCATAATATCTCAAGCAGATCCGCCCATCTGATTATTCCCTTGAATAATCAAGGAAAATCCCCCAATCCCCTCCTTTCCCAAACTAGGAAGGGTAGATAACAGCTGGGGAGTAGATTTATCTCCTTCCATATTCGAATCCCCCAACAGTTCGTTGCCTAAGAGAATGGCACAAGACTCCGGATCCAGCATCAAATCATCAGGATCATAATGCACCTCCTCCGTTAGATGTTCCAATAGGGCAAAAGCATTGGATTGTGAAATATCCTTAGGACTAGACTTTTCTTCAAGAATTAACTCAGATTTCTTCAAAATCTTCTACCAAAATTGGCGCCTTGACTCAAGGAATTGAGATCTCCTCCTTTATTCTTACGAGAACTATGGGAATCCAAATTTGAATTTGAATTACCGATTCCAGTCTGCTCTGCCTGCAAGTCAGCCTTAGTTCCGGCCAAAGTTCCAGCCTCTTTCCCGACAGCACCCTTCACCCTCCATTCTTGCTTGGTTCTCAAAAATTTATGATCAGACTTACAACTTCCAAACTTGCATGCATCAATCACATGCCCAAAGACCTTACAATGCACACAAAGTGGGGGCTTCCAATCATAAACCACTCGTTGATTAAAGGCAAAACCACCATCACCATAAACTGGAACGGACATAGGCAGCTCTTTGTTGGCAGAAACCTCCACGCACAAGCGAGCATGTGACAATCTCTCCATGGACCTTGTCATCCTGTCCTTAACAATAGGCTTCCCAATGACACTCCCAATAGAACTAAGAGCTTCAGAAGACCAGAAATGAAAAGGGAGATTGGGAAGAGAAATACATACCGGGACAGAACATAAATCCACCCTCTCTAAGCAAACATCTGGACTCCAAGGATGCAGGATCATCAGCCTTCTTTGAACATACCAAGGCCCCCCTTCAAGAACTTTAGATTTGTCATCTTCAAGATTAAAGCGAAATATAAAAATTCCACTCTCTAATAAATTAACATCAACATGCCCTGCAATCTTCCATTGTTTTAGAAGCATATCCCTTGCGAAGGTAAAACTAGGCCGACCACCAATGAAGTGCCCCATAAGGGTGTTCTTCCATTTATCAAGGCCTTTTTTGATCATCTCATCTGGGCACTTCGCAGCCAAAGTCCCACCAATCTCCTCAGTCTCAACGTAGGACAACTTCATCCCATCACCAAAAATCGAAGGAGAAGAGGAAGAAAAGAGGGCTGACCATGGAACCCCATCCTTCTTCTGGTTTGATTGATTCAACCCACCTGAACTATCATTCTTTTGCTGTAAAAAAACTCCAGAATCAGCACCCTTCACCAAACCACAAGAAGGCTCACCATGTAGTAGCAGCCTATCCCCATCACCCTCACTTTGCAGCACCAAAAAATCCCTACCCACACCTTCAACACTCCCTGCAGACCCGCCAAGAGCAGGCCAAGAACCACCACCCAAACCTCCAAAAGCAGCCCCTCCAACACCCTCCACACCCGAGCAAACTTCCTCCCTAACTCCATCATTCCTCTCACCCGAACTGTGAAGAGGAAAGAGACCATTAGCTGCAACTAATGGCCTGCAGGCCATCACCAAGAGAACACACCAAGATCCTCACACCCAAAACAGAGCTATTTTTTTCAACCCATTTCTTCATTCCCCAAACGCCAAGTTACACCCTTCGAATCGATACCTATTTTGACATATGTTCATTTTTTATTTAAACAAGACCGGGTGGGTCGCTTGGGATTATTTGGGGGCATTTCTATATTTTTTTGGGTTTTGGAAATTCTAAAATGTGTCCATATCTCTTTTTACATGTGTGGATATGAAGTTGAGGGTCGTGACCTTCGTATCGGTACCAATTTCGACAAATGTTCAATTTCGGTTTAAACCAGACCGGGTGGGTCGTTTGGGGTTATTTGGGGGCATTTTTATACTTTTTTAGGTTTGGAATGTTCTAAAAAGTGTCCTTATCTCTTATAAGAAGTGTGGATGCGATGTTGAGGGTTGTGACCTTCGAATCGATACCTATTTCGACATATGTTCATTTTCGGTTTAAACCAAATCGGGTGGGTCGTTCGAGGTTATTTGGGAGCATTTCTGTACTTTTTTGTGTTTGGGATGTTCTAAAAAGTGTCCTTATCTCTTATTAGACATGTCGATGCGATGTTGAGGGTCGTGACCTTCGAATAGATACCTATTTTGACATATGTTCATTTGGGGTTTAAACCAGATCGGGTGGTTCGTTTAGGGTTATTTGGGGCATTTTTGTACTTTTTTGGGTTTGGGATGTTCTAAAATGTATCCTTATATCTTATTACACGTGTGGATATGAAGTTGAGGGTCGTAACTTTCGTAGCGATACCTATTTGGGGATATGTTCATTTTCAGTTCGAACGAGACCGGGTGGGTCCTTTGGGGTTATTTGGGGGCATTTCTGTACTTTTTTGGGTTTGGGATGTTCTAAAAAGTGTCCTCATCTCTTATTAGATGTGTGGATGCGATGTTGAGGGTCATGACCTTCGAATCGATACCTATTTTGACATATGTTTATTTTTTATTTAAACTAGACCAGGTGGGTCATTTGGGGATATTTTGGGGCATTTCTGTACTTCTTTTGGTTTGGGATGTTCTAAAGTGTGTCCTTATATCTTATTAGACGTGTGGATACGATGTTAAGGGTCGTGACCTTCGAATCGATACCTATTTCGACATATGTTCATTTTTTGTTTAAACAAGATCGGGTGGATCATTTGGGATTATTTGGAGGCATTTCTACACTTTTTTGGGTTTGGGATGTTCGAAAAAGTGTCCTTATTTCTTATTAGATGTGGTATGCGATGTTGAGGGTCGTGACCTTCGAATCGATACCTATTTTGGCATATGTTAATTTTCGATTCGAACTAGACCGGGTGGGTCGTTTGGGGTTATTTGGGGGCATTTCTATATTTTTTTGGGTTTGGGATGTTCTAAAAAGTGTCTTTATCTCTTATTTGACCTGTGAATGCGATGTTGAGGGTCGTGACCTTTGAATCGATACCTATTTCGACATATGTTCATTTGTGGTTTAAACCAGAGCGGGTGAGTCATTTAGGGTTATTTGGGGGCATTTCTGTGCTTTTTTGGGTTTGGGATGTTCTAAAATGTGTCCTTATCTCCTATTAGATGTGTGGATACGATGTTGAGGGTCGTGACCTTCGAATGTATACCTATTTCGACATATGTTCATTTTCGGTTTAAACTAGACGGGGTGAGTCATTTGGGGTTATTTGAAGGCATTTCTGTATTTTTTTGGGTTTGGGATGTTCTAAAAAGTGTCATTGTCTCTAGTGTGGATGCGATGTTGAGGGTCGTGACGTTCGAATCGATACCTATTTTGGCATATCTTCATTTTCGGTTCGACATATGTTTATTTTCTGTTCGAACGAGAATCGGTGGGTCGTTTGGGGTTATTTTGGGGCATTTCTGTACTTTTTTAGGTTTGGGATGTTCTAAAAAGTGTCCTTATCTCTTAGTAGACGTGTGGATGCGATGTTGAGGGTCGTGACCTTCGAATCGATACCTATTTCAGCAAATGTTCATTTTCAGTTTAAACCAGATCGGGTTGGTCGTTTGGGGTTATTTGGGGGCATTTCTTTTCTTCTATGGGTTTAAGATGTTCTAAAATGTGTCCTTATCTCTTATTAGATGTGTGGATACGATGTTGTGGGTCGTGACCTTCGAAACAGTACCTATTTTGGCATATGTTCATTTTCGGTTCGAACCAAGCCGGGTAGGCGTTTGGGGTTATTTGACAGCAATTTTGGACTTTTTTGGGTTTAGGATGTTCTAAAAAGTGTCCTTATCTCTTATTAAACGTGTGGATGCGATGTGGAGGGTCGTGACCTTCGAATCAATACATTTTTTTTGGATAAATAGTATGTGAGTATATAAAAAAGAAAAAGAGGACAAAAGAAGGCAGCCAATTGCCTCCCCTTAGACAGGCCTAAGGGAGAAGAAAAGGCCCCACACCCCCCGAGGACAAACCCCTCGGAAAACAAGAAAAACCCACTCCCACCCCAGTCAAGGAGGCCTAAAGTAGGTCTTCCTATCAATATCATCATGAATCAGCCTCATTAGATCTTCAGGAAAGTCCGGGGGATAAAGAATAGATTCCACATCTCCACTATCAATAGAGGCGACAAAATCTGCCGGCTGGTTCAGTTCCCTCCAGACATGTTTCACTTCAAGATGAGTCAGTTGGTTCAAAAGAGAGCAAATCTGACATTTCAAGACATACACATTCCAAGGGCAGCTGAAAGTACTAGTAATGATATCTACCGCCAACTTCGAATCAAATCGAATAGAAATACTGTGATAACCCTTCTCCAAGCA
The DNA here is from genome assembly GCF_018873765.1 of Telopea speciosissima. Lineage (NCBI taxonomy): Eukaryota > Viridiplantae > Streptophyta > Magnoliopsida > Proteales > Proteaceae > Telopea > Telopea speciosissima. The sequence continues at coordinate 37,389,347 of NC_057922.1, read as the reverse complement.
CAAGGCAACCCCTTTGTGAATAGCTAGTAATTCCATAGCAAGCACTGAAGGCTCCACCCCTTTGCCCACAAAAGCCAGAATTGGGTCTCCATTGGAATGCCGAATAAGCCCCCCATAAGTTGCTCTGTCCATATTTAAAGAACCATCACAATGCAGCGCAACCATATTGGCTAAAGGAGAAAACCAAGAACAAGGTTTAGGAACCGAAATAATCCAATTAACCTGAATCCCCCACTTGTCGACCAAAAACTGATTCCTTGGGGTACTAGCAGCCCCAATGGGAGGGTAGGACCCTTTAGTAACAACATCAAACTTAATATCTTGGAAAATTCTGTCAAAGGTTCTAGAAGTATTACTAAAAAGCCGTTGATTCCTCTCCCACCAAATATGGTAAACTGAAGCACAAAATGCCAACTTAGGAATCGTGTCAAGTTTGTCATTGGTGCAAATCACAAAAGAAAACCAATTAACCACATCAGCTAGGTCAACAGGCCCCTTCCCACTAGGAGAGCTCAAAACACTAACCCTGTTCCAAATAGAATTGGAAAAAGGGCATTCAAAAAACAAGTGAGAGTGAGTCTCCAAGCACCCCCAACAAAGAACACAATTCTGCCCAACCAAGATGTTTCTTTTGCTAAATTGGTCCTTGGTTGGAAGGCCCCCCATAAAACACCTCCAAGTAGTACAAGAATGCCTAGGAAGAAACCCAGGAAACCAAACAAGCCTGAACCAGTCCACCTTAGCAGCACTAGTTCTAACCAAATCCCAAGCCGATTTGGTACTAAACTGGCCATTAGGAGAATTCTTCCACACAATAAGGTCTTTCCCCCCATTAACAAGGGGAATAGCAGGTAGATCCCTCCAAACTGAAATCAAATCAAAAGAGCCTTGAGGAGGAGCATACCAATTACCATTCCTAATACGATCTGAAACCCAAGCAAGCCGATGGGAACCAGCATCATATCGAATACGGTCCCCAAAAGTTTTCATCAAAACACCTTTGGGGTGCCAATTATCCAACCAAAGCCTAGTAGATCGGCCATCCCCAATGATATGGTGGATATGAGACTCAACCAGGTCTCTAAATTTAAGGACTTTCCTCCAAACCCAAGAACAGTTTTGAGGGACTTTAACAGTCCAAATAGAGTCCTTTTTAAGGTACTGGGTGTTAACCCACCTAACCCAAAGACTGTCCTTCTTAGAGGCAATCCACTAGATTTGCTTCAGAATACCAGCTATATTCATATCAGAAATCCTCCTTATGCCAAGACCCCCTTCAAACTTAGGTTTGCAAATATTATCCCAAGAAATATAATGTACCTTACGTTCAAGAGAGGGGTCCGACCAAAGAAAATTGGAGAAGACGGATTCCAGCTTCCTCTTGACTGCACCTGGAAGAGCAAAAATCCCTGACCAGTGAATATAACAACCTTGAAGGACAGAGCTCAACAGTTGAACACGCCCTGCAAAAGATAGAAACCAGGCCTTCGAATCGATAACTTTTTTTTCAATAGGTAAGTTGTGTGTGTATAGAAGAAGAAAAGAAAGATACAAAAGAAGGCAGCCTTCTCCACCCCTTAGACAGACCTAAGGAGGAGGAAAAGGCCCTAAACCTCCGAGGACAAACCCCTCGTAGCTACAAGGAAAAGACACCCAACCCAATCACGGAGGCCTAAACTGGACCTTACCATAAGCATCATTAGGGATCAGCCGCAACAGGTCGTCATGAAACTCAGGAGGGTACAAAATAGCTTCCCCATCCCCACAAATAATGGAAGTAATAAAATCTGTCGGCTGGTTCAATTCCCTCCAAACATGTCTCACTTCATAGTTAGTCAACTGGTTCAGACTAGGGATGATCTGGCTTTTCAAAACATAAACATTCCAAGGACAACTGACCACACCTGTGAGAATCTCCACTGCCAACTTCAAATCAGATCTAATAGAAACATGTCAAAGATTCCTTTCTAAACACAGTGCCACCCCCTGTGAATGGCTAACAACTCCATGCTAAGAACCGAAGCCTCCACACCTTTATCAACATAAACCAGGATCGGATCTCCTTTGGTATTACGGATAAGACCACCATAAGCATCTCTATCTCCACTCAAGGACCCATCACAATGGAGCGTGACCAAGTGAGTGGGGGGTTTTGGCCAAGAACAAGCTTTGGGGGCTGAGATAGCCCACCGCATCTGGATCCCCCACATATCAACCAAGAACTGGTTTCTGGGGGTATGGTCAACAAAAATCGGACAATGAGAGCCTTTAGTGACCACATCAAAGTTGATATCTTGAAGGATTTTATCATAAGACCTTGATTGATTACTAAAGAGGCGTTGATTTCTCTCCCACCAAACATGATAAACCGTCGCACAGAAAGCCAACTTGGGGATCACATCTAACTTGTTATTAGCACAAACCACATGAGAGAGCCAATTAACCACATCAAATAGGCCAACAGGTCCTTTACCACTTTGAGAGCACTTAGAACTAACCCTATCCCAAATGGTCTTAGAAAAGGGACAGTAAAAAAATAGATGGGCATGGCTTTCCAAACCCCCCCAACAGAAGATGCAATTCTGCCCAACTCCAATATTCCTTCTAATAAGTTGGTCCTTAGTTGGGAGCCCACCCACAAGACATCTCCAGGTAGTACAAGAATGCCTAGGTAAAAAACTAGGAAACCAAACAAGGCTATGCCAAACCACCTTAGTAGCACTGCTTCTCACAAATTCCCAAGCCGACTTAGTAGTAAAGAGGCCATTAGGATTTTTCTTCCAAACAATAAGATCCTCCTCCCCATTCACAATGGGGATACTAGGGAGATCCCTAGAAATTGTAATCAAATCAAAAGAGCCCTGGGGGGGGCGCAAATGCCTCATACCACCTCTAATAAAGCCTGATACCAAGGCAAGTCGGGTAGAACCAGCAGCATACCGAACCCGATCCCCAAACCTTTTAATCAATACCCCTTTGGGATGCCAATTATCTAACCAAAGTCTAGTAGATTGGCCATTCCAGTAATATGATGAATGTGAGGCTCAACCAAATCTCTAAATTTGAGAATTTTCTGCCAAACCCAATAGCAGTTTTGGGGAATCTTAATAGTCCAAATAGAGTCATTTTTTAGATAGCGGGCATAAACCCACCTAACCCAAAGACTGTCCTTTTTAGAGGCAATCCACCAAATTTGCTTAAGAATACCCGCCGTATTCATATATGAAATTCTCCTAATACCAAGGCCCCCTTCAGTCTTAGGTTTGCAAATCTTGTCCCAAGAAATATAATGTACCTTACGATCAAGAGACGGGCCAGACCAAAGGAAATCGGAGAAGATGGGTTCCAGCTTTCTCTTGAGAGCACCAGGCAGACCAAAAATTCCTGACCAATAAATGTAGCGGCCTTGAAGAACAGAGCTCAAGAGTTGTAACCGCCTTGCAAAAGATAAAAGACGAGCTTTCCAACCATCAAGCCTACTCCGTACCCAATCCAAAATAGAGGAGCAATCTACAAAAGCTAGCTTCCGAGAGATGAGTGGAATACCTAGGTACCGAATAGGTAACTTGGTATCCAAAAAATTCGTTAAATCCAAAAGTTACAGTCTGGCCGTATGGGTAAGGCTCCTTAAAATAATAGAGGACTTAGCCCTGTTGAGCTTCAACCCAGAGTAGGTATGAAACTCATCCAAGGCCCCCAGGTAGGCCGAAATAGAATCCGTAGTAGCCTTCACAAAGATCATCAAATCATCTACAAAGATAAGGTGAGAGAGGTGGGAGCTCTTGCATCTGGGGAGAAGACTGATCCTACTCTCAACCTTCAACTTCCTCATCAAGGCTGAAAACCTCTCCATAGCAATAGTGAACAAATAGGGAGAAATAGGGTCCCCCTGCCGAATTCCCCTGCCCTCTTTGAAATAGCTAGCTGGACTCCCATTTAATAGAATTGAAAAACAGGGAGTGTCGACACAGCCTTCACCCAACCAGTGAACTTCTGAGGGAAACCCATTCTTTTCATCATCTCAAACAAGAATTTCCTACTAAGGGAGTCATAAGCTTTATGAAGGTCAATCTTCAAAACTACTGTAGGGCTAGTACCTTTCTGCTCAATCCCTCAGACCACATCATGACAGACAAGGATGTTGTCCACAATAACCTTCCTTTGATAAATGCAGACTGGGAATCACTCACCACCTGCCCAACCACTCCTTGTAATCTATTAGATAAGATTTTTGTAATGATCTTATAAAAAAGATTGCAAAGGGCTATGGGCCTATAACCAGCAAAGGAAGAGACATCCCCCGTCTTAGGAATAAGACTAATAAATGTAGCATTAATCGAACTAGGGAGGCAAGACTTACTGAAGAACCATTTCACTGCCAAAGTCAAATCTTCCCCAACCACATCCCAAGAATGTTTGAAGAAAGCAGCCCTAAACCCATCCGGTCCTGGAGCTTTGGAATTTTTCATAGCAAACACGACCTCCATAATCTCCTTATTGGACACCCTACCAATAAGACTTCCCTGTTGAGAGAGGGACAAGCCATTTTGCAAGGGGACTGAGTTAGGAAAACAACCACTATCCACCAAATCAGATCCAAACAACTTCTTGTAAAAAGAGACAACTTCATCTTTAATTCGGCTAGGATCCTTAACAATGTCACCTCCTTCCCCTTTAATCTCAAGAATATGCCTCCTATTCTGCCTACAAAGGATGGATTTATGAAAGAAACTATTATTACCATCCCCCAGCTGAATATGTTTCACCCTAGACTTCTGCTTCAAAAACTTTTCTTCAATGGCCAAGGCTTCCCATAATTTCACCTTAGCTTGAGTCTCCAAAGAAACCAGATTTCGGGTCATCAGGGTGGTCCCTAAGATTGCATTGAGATTGGTGCAACTCAACCTGTGTAGCCTTTACCGCAACAAAAACATCTCCAATGCACTCTTTATTCCACTTTTCCAGCTCTTTTTTAACATTCCTTAATCGGGCAGCAAACCTAAGAATGGGATTGAGTTGCAAGCTAACAGGCTGCTCCCAGCCCTTTCAAACCATTTCATCAAACCCATCTCTGCCAATCTAAGCTTCAAAAAACCTGAAAGGTTTAGGGCCAAAATTAGCCTCATCTAGCACAGGCACCACTATAGGAGAGTGGTCAGAGAGACCAGGAGGGTGAAAGACAGCCTCTGAAGTTCTGAAGACATCCATCCAAGCCAAGTTTACCATCACCCTGTCTAGTTTACAGCAAATTCTAGCATCTCCACTTTGCCTGTTATTCAAAGTCATAGCTTCCCCTTTGCACTTCAAGTCAATCAGCCCAGAGTCCTCAATAAAAGTGTTGAAATCATCAATAGCCTCAAACCGAATAGGGTCCCCACCAATTTTCTCATTATGATTTCGAATCACATTGAAATCCCCTAACACAACCCATGGAGTGGCAATAGCACTAGCTAGTCTTCCAACATCCTCCCACAAATCCTTCCGGCCTGCCATCGTATTTAGAGCATACACTACGGTGCAAAGGAAGGAGACAGCAGTTCCCAAAATCGACACCTTGGCATGAATAAACTGCTTAGTTTTTTGAATTTCTTCAACATTAAAAAAGCTCGGATCCCAGCCCAACCAAATTCGATTTGTATTATCAACCTCACCATTGTGTACATACTTCCAATCTGAAATAAAATTTTCAAAAATAGCACCACAATTATCCACCTTAACTTTTGTTTCCAGTAAACAAACCAATTTAGCTTGATGGTCTTTGCACACCTTCTTAATCCCCAGCCGTTTAGTTGAGGCATTCATGCCTCTGACATTCCAAACTAAGCACTTCATTTAGAATGAAGGTTAGATCCGTCAGCTTCCCCTTTACCAGGTCCATCTCCCTTGGCATCACCTGACTCTTTCGGGTTTATGAGAACCCGCTGGGTCTGGAACTTAGGTCCCCTCCCCGTGGCTCGGCCCAAAACAGAAATAGAACTAGAATTCAAACAAGCCATACCTTTCCTAGATTGCCCTTGAGATGACCGAATCTCCGCAGCTTGCTTCTTTAGTCTTTCAAAGTTTGCCGAGGGCTTGAAAGGAATAACCACTTTCTCCCCTAGCTTCAAGGGATATTCAACTCTATTGTCGCCTTCCCTAATTACCCCTGCCGCATCCACTAAAGGAATCGGATCAGTTACCACCAACGAGTTTATGGCTGCCACCTAACCAACAACAGATATGGCATTAACCTCATTCGCCTTCACATTCAAGGCTAACGCACTAGAATCCCTCTCCAACAAATCAGACTTTGCATTAATATTCAAAAAAGAAATCCCATCTTTAGAAAGTGAGTGCTCCCCATGATCCTCTCCATCCACATTTGGAATCATAGCTAAAGGTTGGGGAACGAAATCATCTTCCTCCACATCTGTTCCTTCAAATAACTCATTGCCTAATAAGATTGCACACGATTCTGAATCCAGCATCATATCATCCGGGTCATAGTGAACCTCCCCCGTAAGATCTTCCAACAAGGCAAAGGCATTGGAGTGAGCCAGCCCCTTAGCCCGAGACTGCTCCCCAATCTTTAACGTAGGAGATTTGAATCCCTTCTTTCCAGATCTGGAATCCCTCCCCACTGAAATGAGATCTTCTCTACCTTTATCCTTACCTCTAATTAAGGAATTTGCCTCCAAGGTTGCATCACCAAATCCAGCAAGTATCTCCGGCTTCTTAGAAGCTGCACCTTCATTCACCACCTGCACATCAGCACCACCATAGGCCAAGGCACCTTCAACATCCCCTATAGCTCCCTTCACCCGCCATTCCTTCCTCAGCTTGGAGTTTTTCTGAGATTGACCACCACTCCCCAACTTGCAATTATCAAAAAAATGACCAAACACTTTACAGTGCTAACAACAAGGCGGCTTCCAATCATAAATGGCCTTTTGGTTAAAAGCAAACCCATCATCTCCATAAACTGGAACTGATAAAGGAAGCTCCTTTTTAGCAGAAACTTCTACGCATAACCGAGCATAAGACAGCCTTTCCATGGATCTTGTCATTTTATCAGTAACAATGGGTTGTCCTACAACACTCCCAATCGAACTCAAGGCTTGAGAAGACCAATAATGAAAAGGAAGATTGGGAAGAGATACCCAAACGGGGACTGAACATAGATCAACCCTTTCCAAACACACATTCGGACTCCATGGACGAAGAATCATAGGCCTCCTCTGCACATACCAAGCACCCCCTTCAAGAACTTTAATTTTATCTTCCTCAAGACTAAAATGGAAAATGAAGAAACCACTATCCAGTAAATTTACATCAACATGGCCTGAAATCTTCCACTGCTTTAGCAACATGTCTTGAGCAAACGTGAAACTTGGCCTGCCACCAATAAAATTCCCCATAAGAGTGTTTCTCCACTTGTCAAGCCCCTCCTTGATAATAGAATCCGGGCATTTAGCAGCCAAAACTCCAGCAATCTCCTCAGGCTGCACAAAAGAAAGCTTTAAACCATCACCAAGCAATGAAGAAGACGAGGAGGAAAAAAGGGCAGACCATGGAACTGTTGGACAAGTGTGTTTCCATCAAACCCGGTTCGGTCCGGTTCAACCCGGTTCACCTTTGTATTGAACATTTATACATTTTAGTTTAATATTGTCACATGCGATATAAACTTTTTGAGCATTATGTGTCCGTAAGTTATACTTAAAAAGGTAGTCATGACTAGGGTTTGGGCTGGGCACCCTTATCATATGGTCGTCGCATTGGGTATGCCTAGACATGTGATGTCAGGGTACGAATGCGAGTGCTCACATGTTTGATGTGTGCATTGGCGAAGAATCTACTTTGTCGATTCCCTCATGTATTACTGCTAGATGTAGGAAGGGATAGACATGTGTCACCGACACTGCACTGAGGGAACCTCACACGCAAAGTGTGATCGCATTCTTTGGTTCATCAATGACTGAGACTCAAGCGAGTCAAAGCCGGTGTTCTGGGAATGCGTGAACACTTTGTGAGTGAAGGAGTTATCCAACACGGTCACCACTGCCCGATTGGGGAACACCAAGATAGAGACTGTCTGTGCATGGTCGGATCGAATCGATCCAGATCGTTTAGGAAATGGTTTTGCAAAATTTATTTTACATAAAATGATACATTATTTATAGTTATTTCAAATAAAGTGTTTTATCGAGTTTTGCGGGACCCGATCGGATGCACAGACGCTCTTATATGGACATGTACTATGGATTGGGGTTTGGCAGTACATGTGTACATGCCCTAGATTCCATAATGATGGTGTTGATTAGTGGGGGGGTTGTATATGATAAATTGTTATCATATTGGGAGTTATTTGGAATTTGCTAATTTAATTGGCTCTTTATTTAATTAATGGATTTGGTGCTAATTGTAATTATCCATTAATAATTAAATAAAGAATCTAATTAATACTTTCCCTATTAGATTCTCGCTTCTTCACCGTGTAGCACTTTGAGTTTAAACAGACGCCGATCGAGAGAGAGAGTCAGACTCTCACTAGGGCTCTATTAAATCTATCTAGGATTTAATTAAACCCTATTATTATAAATAGGGGACCAAAAATACACAGAAGTAAAGCTCTCCATGTTTTTGGAGCAGACACTCTCTCTCCTATGTTTTTGGTTTCTCTCTCTCCCTCTTGTGATATCTCTTCTTCTTCTTGCTTCTCTCACCTGTGTTTGAGGGTTAGGGTTTGTGAAACCCTAGATCTGTGCTGAGGAGTTTGAGGGCATCTGGGATTGGCGTGTAGAACCTTGGTAGCACCATTGGAGGTTCAGATCTGTTTGCTTGGAGCGCTCATTGGAGGAAGAACCAATGTCTATTGGAGGAGCAACACTTGAGGCTCACCAGGTTAGCAGTTCTTTATTAATTCCTTCTGTTCATTGATTATTAATATTTATGGGACGCGAAAGAAACTCGAATCGATTATTTTTCGCTGCGCATTCGAGTATGGGATGGATCCCTCTTGCCATGTGATGGACTAGAGACGAGTTTCTCCGTCCCTATTATGATAATTAATTTTATGGAATGCAATAGGGAAGGAGAAACCCTAATAGGGATGCACCAGGGTTCCCATGGGCGACCATGGGAAACCCTAAAATTAAAATGGGGCACCCATTGGACACCATGGGCTAACCCAGGGCGTGCAAAACACTAAAGATAAATATCTTGGTCTCCCTAGGGAACCATGGTTTGATCCCTGGACCGTTGTTTAGCCAACAGTGTGGTATCAGAGACACCTTTCCCACCCATGAATATTAGATAATTAATGGTTAATATGATTATCATGAGTGGGATGCAAGTTGGCACATGGGTGGTTAGGATATGGTTGTTGTAACAACCTTCCCATGTGCACATGGTTAGTTACAAGGTTGTTAGTGTAACAACCTACCCATGTGATGATGGATTTGGTTTGTTTTGTTTATTCCAATTATTGAAGCATGTATCCAATTAGGTTGTGATTACTAATTTTTATTTTAAAATTTTTTAATCATGTTCTATATGTGGGGGGGGAGCGCACGTTGCCAAGCCTCTGTGCACGTCCTTCCCCATGAACCTACCCTTGTGCGCATCCCCTTGTGGGCTGCTGCCTGCGGGCCAGTAGGCTGCTGTCCGTGGGCCCTGTGCCTATGGGCTGCGCAGGGAGTGCCTGCAGCCTGCGTAAGTGGGCTGCATGCACCCCCCTTGTTTTCCCTCCAGTTTAACAAAAAAAAAAAAAAAAACAGATTTTTCAAAACAGAATCTTATTATTTTGTTTTGTTTTTGGAAGATGATGATGGGTGAAGAGATTTCCTCTTTACCCACTTGCAATTAAAATGCGATTTTAATTTTATGGGCTTGGATACATGATATCACATGCGATGTGGTGGTTCAATAATTGAAGGAATCCATGTTTTAATTTTTGGTTCACTTGCTTTAATGCCCATGCATGAAATTATATTATGATGTGATTATGGGAATGGCATTCTAATAAATGGATGGATTGTTTATGTATGTGGTACATGGGGTTATGGGTGGATGTGATGCTTCTCTCTCTTTCTCTCTCTCCCCCTTTCTTTTTTATAAACAAATGTACTCCACCCCATGGGCAACCCAAATGGTGGGTTGGTTTCTCCATGCGGGGTTTCTTTATTGTTATGGAAAGGAAAGTGTATAGAATTTTTTTAGGTTTCCATTGTAATTTTAGAGGAGTTAGGACTCCTAGGGCATGTAGATGGTGATCCACATGTGGTGCTCAAAGCTTATGGAGATGCAAGTCACCTACTTTGAAGACGTGATCGGGCGGAGGAGATGATCGAGGCGTGACATCCATGGCATGATAAATGCACCCAAAGTTATTAGTTTTATTTTTATTGGGAGGGTTCTTTAATTGCTTCTGATAAAAATGCTGCCATCCCATAATCACTTTTAATTAATGTTGATTAATTAAGTTGTTTAAATCTATCCATGTATGTGAGAGTTAATTAATCCCTCTTTATTCACAATACATGTATGATATGGACTAGTCTTAATCGGTAGACATGTCCATGGCCTCCTATTGAAGATAAATGTAGAAAATGTGTGACATGACCCCGCATAAGCCGACAGGACATTGCTAGGACCTCTGTCACGCATTTATCTGTATTTACCTCCATCTAGATACGTTAGGGTATGGATAGTGAGAGGGCACTGCGACAGTGGGCCATCTTTCATGATTCCATGATTCTAACTAATGCGATAGATAAGTACATGACTTGGGTGTATGTCAGCCGACAGGATCTGGACATGACACCCAGGTGGCCAAAAATATTGGAAGCCCATGAGGCGGACAGCTTAGTCCACACTACCATGGTGTGTATAATGACTCCCGACAGGGTAAGTTATGCATGCAAGGGTTGTAGGTATCCAATTCATCTTTTGGGTTATGAGGGAAACCCAAATCATGAAAGACCATTGATGTGTGTGTGCTCAATTTATTATTTTCAATGGTCATTAATTAGCATGTGGTTATTTACTTGTGCATGTGTAGATTAATATACGATGGTTGCCGTTAATTCCAACTTGTTAACACTCATTAGCGAATACAAACTTAATGATACAAACTATGTCGATTGGTACCAGAGCATTAAGTTGCTCCTGACTACTGAAGGATTGTACACAGTTCTAGATGAACAAGTTCCTCCTCAACCCGACCCGAATGATTTTGAGGCAAATGAAGAGATACAAGGGTTTCTCATAAGGGATTCCAAGGCATCACTCTATATCCTAGGATCGTTGGAAAAATTAGTTGTAGACTCAGTCAAGGATATACGCACTGCTGGGGGTAAAATGGATAAGCTTGCTGAAATGTTCAACAGGCAGTTGACACACGCACATTCTGATGCGGTGAGTCAAATCCATAACTCCAAGATGTCTCAGGGGACTCCAGTGATGGATCATGTAATGAAAATGATCAATATGTTTGAAAAACTGGAATCCATGGGGACTGATTTCAGCCTGTAATACAAGACTGATGTGATCTTAACGTCACTCACTTCTGCCTACGCACCTTTTAGGATGTCCTACAAGATGTCCGAGAAGGAGATGGAGCTCACCGAGCTTGCTAATGCACTGGTAGAGGCTGAAGCATCCTTGAAAAAGGACAAGGCTGAGGTCAATGCAACTGAGGTAAATCCTTCTTCAAATGGGAAGAAGAAGAAAAAGGAAAGTAAGGGCAAGACCCTGAAAGCCAAGGGTGGGAAGTCTGGCAATAAAGGCAAAGGCAAGTGCTTCTATTGCAAGAAGGAGGGTCACTGGAAAAGAAACTGTCGTGCTTACCTGGCAACTTTGAAAGACAAGAAGCTGGATGAAACAGAGGCTGCTAAAGAAGGTACATGTGATGTTCACGTTCTTTATGAGTCTAATTTGTCTTTTGAACCGACCAATTCTTGGTTGGTGGATAGTGGATCCACTGTTCACATTTACAATGATTTGCAGGGGTTCAAGGAGACAAGGAACCTGGAAAGAAATGAAGTGCATCTTCGGATGGGCATTGGAGCTGAGACCATGGTGTTGGCTGTGGGAACTTTTATTTTAAATTTTAGTTCTGCTAGTTTAGTTTTAAAGGATTGCTATTATGTACCCTCTTTCAAGAGAAAGATAATTTCAGTTTCAATACTTGTTTTGGACGGATATAGTTTTTCCTTTAATTCTAAATTGATTATTCGTTTTAATAATTCCTTTGTGGCAGCCGGATATATGCAAAGTGGTTTGTATTTTCTAGATTGCCCTATTAGAACGAATGTTATTTCAAATGTTGATTTGAAACGGAAAGCAGCTCCAGTGAACTCAACATATCTGTGGCATCTAAGATTGGGTCACATTAATGTGGACCGAATTAGTAGATTGGTGAGGGATGGGCCCTTAGAGAGTCTGAGGGTGGAACCATTCCCCATCTGTGAGTCATGCCTTCAGGGCAAAATGACCAAGAAATCCTTTAGCAATAAAGGTGCTAGAGCCACGGATCTGTTGGAGTTGATACACACTGACGTGTGTGGACCCATAAACATACAAGCAAGATATGGGTATGAGTACTTTATCACGTTCACCGATGATTACTCTAGATATGGTTACATATACTTGATGCATAGGAAATCGGAAGCCTTTGATAAATTCAAAGAATTCCAAGCCGAGGTCGAAAGACAGCTCGATAAAAGCGTCAAGTCCTTACGATCAGATCGTGGAGGGGAGTATCTATCGGATGAGTTTAAAGAACATCTCATATCCCAAGGGATAGTTAGTCAACTAACTAATCCAGGCATCCCCCAACAAAATGGTATATCCGAACGACGCAATCGGACCCTATTGGATATGGTCAGGACGATGCTCACTTATAGTGAGCTGCCTCTTTCTTTCTGGGGGTACGCTTTAGAGACGGCGATATATATCTTGAATAGGGTTCCATCTAAGTCTGTAGCCAAGACACCCTTTGAGTTGTGGAAAGGGCGAAAGCCCAGTATTCAACACCTTAGGGTATGGGGTTGCATAGCACATGTGCGAAAGCAACAGACAGACAAGTTAGAATCCAGGACTTCGAAATGCTATTTCTTAGGCTACCCCAAAGGCACGATAGGCTATTATTTCTATGACCCAGTTGACTAAAAGGTCATTGTAAGTAAACATGTCATATTTTTGGAGGAAGAAATGATGACCCAGAGGTCCGAACCAGTAGTCATAAAAGAGCTATCAGATGGCTCAGAAATGTCACTTCCAGAAGTGAAACCAACTGACATACCCGCTGAAATACCAACACCTAAGGAACCTTGACGCAGTGGGAGGACTGGTAGACCACCCACCAGGCTAACTCTTCTAACCGAAGAGGAAATAGTGAAAGAGTTCCACATGGTATCAGTTGAATCGGATGATGATCCGATGACATACTCTGAGGCTCTAAAGGATGTTGATGCCACTAGGTGGCTGGAAGCAATGCGCTCTAAAATCGATTCGATGCATTCCAACAAGGTTTGGACTCTAGTCGATCCACCACTTGGCGTCAAGCCGATTGGATGTAAATGGATCTTCAAGAGGAAGAAGGGCGCAAATGGAAAGTCGAGAGATTCAAAGCGAGACTGGTGGCAAAGGGTTATACCCAAAAAGAGGGTATAGACTATGAGGAAACCTTTTCACCAGTAGCGATGATGAAATCCATCGAGGATTTTATTGGCTATCGCAGCACACTTTGATTATGAGATCCGCGGATGGATGTGCGGACGCATTTCTAAATGGGTTCCTTCAAGAGGAAATCTACATGGAACAGCCAGAGGGGTTCTCTTTCTTGGAGGAAGAAAGAAAGGTGTGCAAATTGCAGAGGTCCATTTATGGGCTGAATCAGGCTTCCAGGAGCTAGAACATCAGGTTTGATCAATCAATCAAATCATTTGGTTTTGATCAAAACATGGATGAACCATGTGTTTACAAGAAGATCAGTGGGAGGGCAGTATGTTTTCTTGTTTTATACGTAGATGACATATTGCTGATTGGTAACGATGTAGGATTCCTTTCATCAGTAAAACAGTGGTTATCCACAACGTTTTCGATGAAAGACCTTGGTGAAGCTAGCTATATCCTTGGGATCAAACTCATAAGAGATCGCCAGAAAAGGATGCTAGGCTTGTCACAGGCTACCTATATAGACAAAGTCCTGGCCAGATTTAGTATGGAGAACTCCAAGAAGGGAAGTGTTCCCTTCAGACATGGAGTTAGTCTTTCCAGATCACGATGTCCTCAGTCTCAGACGGATATTGAAGAGATGAAGAGGATTCCCTATGCCTCAGCAGTAGGAAGTCTAATGTACGCTATATTGTGCACGAGGCCGGATGTCTGCTATGCAATAGGTATTGTGAGTCATTACGAGTTTAATGAGTGGAGGTGCCATTGTATAGAGGAGTACAAAATAGAAATCTATAGCCGATCCCTATTTTTATGAACACCTTGCATCATGTGATGCGGCTAATAAGGTGTTTGGGTTAGGAAGTTCCTAACATTTCTGGAGTAATCCCTGATCTTGTCAAGGGCTCTATTCCTCTGTTATGTGACAACAGAGGGGCCATTGCACAAGCTAAGGAGCCTAGGGCTCATCAGAGGAACAAGCACGTGCAGCGGAAGTATCACCTCATCAGAGAGATTATCCAGTAGAGTGACGTGAATATCTCCAAAGTGGACACAACTGAAAATGTGTCTGATGCCATGACAAAGGGTTTGTCACCAGGAGTGTTTGAGAAACACATGGAGGACATGGGTTTAAAATATATGGGGAATTGGCTTTGATGTACAAGTGGGAGATTGTTGGACAAGTGTGTGTCCATCAAACCCGGTTCGGTCCGGTTCAACCCGGTTCATCTTTGTATTGAACATTTATACATTTTAGTTTAATATTGTCACATGCAATATAAACTTTTTGAGCATTATGTGTCCGTAAGTTATACTTAAAATGGTAGTCACGACTAGGGTTTGGGCTGGGCACCCTTATCATATGGTCGTCGCATTGGGTATGCCTAGACATGTGATGTCAGGGTACGAATGCGAGTGCTCACATGTTTGATGTGTGCATTGGCGAAGAATCTACTTTGTCGATTCCCTCATGTATTACTGCCAGATGTAGGAAGGGATAGACATGTGTCACTTGAGGGAACCCTGTCACTACAAAGTGTGATCGCATTCTTTGGTTCATCAATGACTGAGACTCAAGCGAGTCAAAGCCGGTGTTCTAGGAATGCGTGAACACTTTGTGAGTGAAGGAGTTATCCAACACGGTTACCACTGCCCGATTGGGGAACACCAAGATAGAGACTGTTTATGCATGGTCGGATCAGAATCTAGATCCAGTACCGTTTTGGAAATGGTTTTGCAAAATTTATTTTACATAAAATGATACATTATTTATAGTTATTTCAAATAAAGTATTTTATCGAGTTTTGCGGGACCCGATCGGATGCACAGACGCTCTTATATGGACATGTACTATGGATTGGGGTTTGGCAGTACATGTGTACATGCCCTAGATTCCATAATGATGGTGTTGATTAGTGGGGGGGTTGTATATGATAAATTGTTATCATATTGGGAGTTATTTGGAATTTGCTAATTTAATTGGCTCTTTATTTAATTAATGGATTTGGTGCTAATTGTAATTATCCATTAATAATTAAATAAAGAATCTAATTAATACTTTCCCTATTAGATTCTGCTTCTTCACCTGTGTAGCACTTTGAGTTTAAACAGAACTGCCAGACTGAGAGAGAGAGAGTCAGACTCTCACTAGGGCTCTATTAAATCTATCTAGGATTTAATTAAACCCTATTATTATAAATAGGGGACCAAAAATACACAGAAGTAAAGCTCTCCATGTTTTTGGAGCAGACACTCTCTCTCCTACGTTTTTGGTTTCTCTCTCTCCCTCTTGTGATATCTCTTCTTCTTCTTGCTTCTCTCACCTGTGTTTGAGGGTTAGGGTTTGTGAAACCCTATATCTATGCTGAGGAGTTTGAGGGCATCTGGGATTGGCGTGTAGAACCTTGGTAGCACCATTGGAGGTTCAGATCTGTTTGCTTGGAGCGCTCATTGGAGGAAGAACCACTGTCTATTGGAGGAGCAACACTTGAGGCTCACCAGGTTAGCAGTTCTTTATTAATTCCTTCTGTTCATTGATTATTAATATTTATGGGACGCGAAAGAAACTCGAATCGATTATTTTCCGCTGCGCATTCGAGTATGGGATGGATCCCTCTTGCCATGTGATGGACTAGAGACGAGTTTCTCCGTCCCTATTATGATAATTAATTTTATGGAATGCAATAGGGAAGGAGAAACCCTAATAGGAATGCACCAGGGCTCCCATGGGCGACCATGGGAAACCCTAAAATTAAAATGGGGCACCCATTGGACACCATGGGCTAACCCAGGGCGTGCAAAACCCTAAAGATAAATATCTTGGTCTCCCTAGGGAACCATGGTTTGATCCCTGGACCGTTGTTTAGCCAACAGGAACCTCCCCTCCCTTCTTTAACACTCTAGCTGAGCTTTCTCCTTGCATCCCCAAACCTCCCAAAGCAGCCTCCTTCTCCAAACCAGCAACACCAGCCGCACCACCAAGAGCTGGCCAGTCCCCACTCCCCGAGCCACCCCCCTCACTCTATCCTTCAATACCTCCCCCATCTTCCTTCCCACCCGAGCAAAGAAGAGGAAGAAGCCTAATGGCCGGAGCTCCGGCCATCACCAAGATCAGCTTCCAAAATCCCCCCTTTCAAAATCTCCAGAGCTTCTCTCTCCTCAAAAAATTAAAATTGAGCTTCGAATTCCGAATTTCCTTCATTCGATACCTATTTCGGTGTTCATTTTTTGTTCGAACCAAATCGGGTGGGTCGTTTGGGATAATATGGGGGCATTTTTGTACTTTTTGGGGTTTGGGATGTTATAAAAAGTGTCCTTATCTCTTATTAGACGTGTGGATGCGATCTTGAAGGTTGTGACCATCGAATCGATACCTATTTTGACATAAGCTCATTTTCGGTTTAAACTAGACCAGGTGGGTCGTTTAGGGTTATTTGGGGCCATTTCTGTACTTTTTTGGGTTTGGGATGTTCTAAAAAGTATCCTTATCTCTTGTTAGACATGTGGATGTGATGTTGAAGGTCATGACCTACGAATCTATACCAATTTTGACATATGTTAATTTTCAGTTTAAACCAGACTGGGTGTGTCGTTAGGGGTTATTTGGGGGCATCTTTGTACTTTTTTTGGTTTGGGATGATCTAAAATGTGTCTTTATCTCTTATTACACGTGTGGATATGAAGTTGAAGGCCGTGACCTTCGAATTGATACATATTTTGGTATATGTTCATTTTTTATTTGAACGAGACCGGGTGGGTCGTTTGGGGTTATTTGGGGGCATTTCTGTACTTTTTTGGGTTTGGGATGTTCTAAATAGCGTCCTTATCTCTTATTAGACGTGTGGATGCGATGTTGAGGGTCGTGACCTACGTATCGATACCTATTTTGGCATATGTTCATTTTTGGTTCGAACGAGATAGGGTGGGTCGTTTGGGGTTATTTGGGGGCATTTCTGGACTTTTTTTTGTTTGGGATGTTTTAAAAAGTGTCCTTATCTCTTATTAGATGTGTGGATGAGATGTTGAGGGTCGTGACCTTCGAATCAATACCTATTAATGCATATGTTCATTCTTGGTTCGAACGAGACCTGGTGGGTCATTTTGGGATATTCGGGGCCATTTCTATATTTTTTTGGGTTTGGGATGTTCTAAAAAGTGTCCTTATCTCCTATTAGACGTGTGGATGTGATGTTGAGGGTCGCGACCTTCGAATCAATACCTATTTCAGAATATGTTCATTTTCGGTTCGACATATGTTTATTTTTTGTTCGAACGAGAACCGGTGGGTCGTCTAGGATTATTTTAGGGCATTTCTATACTTTTTTGGGTTTGGGATGTTCTAAAAAGTGTCCTTATCTCTTATTAGACATCAGGATGCGATGTTGAGGTTCGTGACTTTTCAATCGATACCTATTTCGGCATATGTTCATTTTCAGTTTAAACAAGATCGGTATGTCGTTTGGGGTTATTTGGGGGCATTTCTTCACTTTTTTGGGTTTGGGAAGTTCTAAAATGTGTCCTTAGCTCTTATTACACATGTGGATATGAAGTTGAGGGTCGTGACTATCGAATCGATACCTTTTTCGACAATTTTTTATTTTTTATTTAAACCAGACCGGGTGGGTCGTTTTGCGTTATTTGGGGGCATTTCTGTACTTTTTTTGGTTTGGGATGTTTTAAAATGTGTCCTTTTCTCTTGTTAGATGTGTGGATGTGATGTTGAGGGTCGTGACCTTCGAATCTATACCTATTTTTGCATATGTTTATTTTCGATTCGAACGAGATCGGAGAGGTTGTTTGGGGTTATTTGGGGGCATTTTCGTACTTTTTTGGGTTTTGGATGTTCTAAAAAGTGTCCTTATCTCTTATTAGATGTGTCGATGCGATGTTGAGGGTCGTGACCTTTGAATCGATTCCTATTTTGGCAAGTGTTCATTTTCAGTTTAAACCAGACAGGGTTACTCGTTTGGGGTTATTTGGGGGCATTTTTGTGCTTTTATGGGTTTAAGTTGTTCTAAAATGTGTCCTTACCTCTGATTAGATGTGTGGATGCGATGTTGACGGTCGTGACCTTCGAAACGGTGCCTATTTTGGCATACATTCATTTTTGGTTCAAACCAAATCGGGTTGGCGTTTGGGGTTATTTGGTTGCATTTCTGTACTTTTTTGGGTTTGGGATGTTCTAAAAATTGTCCTTATCTATTATGAAACGTGTGGATGGGATGTTGAGGGTTGTGACCTTCGAATCGATACCTATTTTGGCATATGTTCATTTTCGGTTTGAACCTAATCGGGTAGGTTGTTTATGGTAATTTGGGGGCATTTCTGTACTTTTTTGGGTTTGGGATGTTATAAATAGTATCTTTATCTCTTATTAGACGTGTGGATGCGATGTTGAAGGTCATGACCTTCGAATCGATACCTATTTCGACATTTGTTCATTTTTGGTTTAAACCAGACCGGGTGGGTCGTTTGTGTTTATTTGGGGGCATTTCTGTACTTTTTTGGGTATGGGATGTTCTAAAAAGTGTCCTTATCTCTTATTAGACGTGTGGAAGCGATGTTAAAGGTCGTGACCTTTTAATCGATACCTATTTTGATATATGTTCATTTTTGGTTTAGACAAGACCGGGTGGGTCGTTAGGGGTTATTTGGGGACATTTCTGTACATTTTTTGGTTTGGGATGTTCTAAAAGGTGTCCTTCTCTCTTATTACTCGTGTGGATATGAAGTTGAGGGTCATGACCTTCGAATCAATACCTATTTTGACAAATGTTGATTATTGATTTAAACCAGGTCAGGTGGGTTGTTTGGGGTTATTTTGGGGCATTTCTGTACTTTTTTAGGTATGGGATGTTCTAAAAAGTATCCTTATCTCTTATTAGACATGTGGATGCGATGTTGAGGATCGTGACCTTTGAATCGATACCTATTTTGGCATATGTTCATTTTCAGTTCGAACGAGATCGGATGGATCGTTTGGGGTTATTTGGCAATATTTTTGTACTTTTTGGGGTTCAGAATATTCTAAAAAGTGTCCTTATCTCTTATTAGATGTGTGAATGCGATGTTGAGGGTCGTGACCTTCGAATCGATACCTATTTTGGCATATGTTCATTTTTGGTTCAATCAAGACCGGGTGAGTCGTTTGGGGTTAATTGGCAGCATTTCGGTACTTTTTTGGGTTTGGGACGTTCCAAAAAGTATCCTTATCTCTTATTAGATGTGTGGAACCAATGTTGGGGGTCGTGACCTTCTAATCGATACCTATTTCGACATATGTTCATTTTCGGTTTAAACAAAATCGGGTGGGTCGTTTGGGGTTATTTGGGGACATTTCGATACTTTTTTGGGTTTGGCATGTTCTAAAATGTGTCCTTATCTCTTATTACAAGTGTGGATATGAAGTTGAGGGTCGTGACCTTCGAATCGATACCTATTTCAACAAATGTTGATTATCGATTTAAACCAGGCCGGGTGGGTTGTTTGGGGTTATTTGGAGATATTTCTGTACTTTTTTGGGTTTGGGATGTTGTAAAAAGTGTCCTTATCTCTTATTAGATGTGTGGATGCGATGTTGAGAATCATGACCTCCAAATCGATACCTATTTCGGCATATGTTCATTTTCGGTTGGAACCAAATCGGGTGGGTCGTTTGTGATTATTTGGGGACATTTCTGTACTTTTTTGGATTTGGGATGTTCTAAAAAGTGTCCTTATCTTTTATTAGACGTGTAGATGCGATGTAGAAGGTCGTGACCTTCGAAGCGATACCTATTTTGACATATGTAAATTTTTTCTTTAAACCAAACTGGGTGGTTCGTTTAGGGTTATTTATGGGCATTTCTGTACTTTTTTGGGTTTGGGATGTTCTAAAATGTGTCCTTATCTTTTGTTACACGTGTCGACATGAAGTTGACGGTTGTGACCTTCGAATCGGTACCTATTATGGCATATGTTCATTTTCGGTTCGAACAAGACCGGGTGGGTCGTTTGGGGTTATTTTGGGGCATTTCTGTATTTTTTTGGGTTTGGGATGTTCTAAAAAGTGTCCTTATCTCTTATTAGACTTGAGGATGCGATGTTGAGGTTCGTGACTTTCGAATCGATACCTATTTTGGCATATGTTCGTTTTCGATTTAAACAAGATCAGGTAGGTTATATGGGGGCATTTCTATACTTTTTTGGGTTTAGGAAGTTCTAAAATGTGTCCTTAGCTCTTATTACCCATGTGGATATGAAGTTGAGGGTCGTGACCATCGAATCGATACCTATTTCGACAATTGTTCATTTTTGGTTTAAACCAAATCAGGTGGGTCATTTTGCATTATTTGGGGGCATTTCTGTACTTTTTTGGGTTTGGGATGTTCTAAAATGTGTCCTTAACTCTTATTGGATGTGTGGATGTGATGTTGAGCGTCGTGACCTTCGAATCTATACCTATTTCGGCATATGTTCATTTTTTGTTCGAACGACATCGGGTAGGTCGTTTGGGGTCATTTGGGGGATTTTCTGTACTTGTTTGGGCTTGGGATGTTCTAAAAAGTGTCCTTATCTCTTATTAGACGTGTGGATGCGATGTTGAGGGTCGTGACCTTCGAATCGATACCTATTTCGACAAACGTTCATTTTCGATTTAAACCAGACAGGGTTACTCGTTTGGGGTTATTTGGGGGCATTTCTGTACTTTTATGTGCTTATGATCTTCTAAAATATGTCATTATCTCTAATTAGATGTGTGAATGTGATGTTGAGGGTCGTGACCTCCGAAATAGGTACTATTTCGGCATACATTTAGTTTTGGTTCGAACCAAACCAGGTTGGCGTTTGGGGTTATTTGGCAGCATTTCTGTACTTTTTTGGGTTTGGGATATTCTAAAAAGTGTCCTTATCTCTTATTAAACATGTGGATGGGATGTTGAGGGTCGTGACCTTTGAATCGATACCTATTTCGACAAACGTTCATTTTTGGTTTAAACCAGACAGGGTTACTCGTTTGGGATTATTTGGGGGCATTTCTATACTTTTATGGGTTTATGATGTTCTAAAATATGTCCTTATCTCTGATTAGATGTGTGGATGCGATGTTGAGGGTCGTGACCTTCGAAACAGTACCTATTTTGGCATACATTTATTTTTGGTTCGAACCAAACCAGGTTGGCGTTTGGGGTTATTTGGCAGCATTTCTATACTTTTTTGGGTTTGGGATGTTATAAAAAGTGTCCTTATCTCTTATTAAACGTGTGGATGGGATGTTGTGGGTCGTGACCTTCGAATCGATACCAATTTTGGCATATGTTCATTTTCGGTTCGAACCAAATCGGGTGGGTCGTTTTGGATAATTTGGGGGCATTTCTGTACTTTTTTGGGTTTGGGATGTTATAAATAGTATCTTTATCTCTTATTAGATGTGTGGATGCGATGTTGAAGGTCATGACCTTCGAATCGATACCTATTTCGATATTTGTTCATTTTTTGTTTAAACCAGACCGGGTGCGTCGTTTGTGTTTATTTGGGGGCATTTCTGTACTTTTTTGGGTATGGGATGTTCTAAAAAGTGTCCTTATCTCTTATTAGACATACAGAAGCGATGTTAAAGGTCGTGACCTTCTAATCGATACCTATTTTCACATATGTTCATTTTCGGTTCATATCAAACAGGGTGGGTTGTTTGGGGTTATTTGGGGGCATTTCTGTACTTTTTTGGGTTTGGGATTTTCTAAAAAGTGTCCTTATCTCTTATTATACGTGTGGATGCGATGTTGAGGGTCGTGACCTTCGAATCGATACCTATTTCGACAAACGTTCATTTTCGGTTTAAACCAGACCGGGTTGCTCGTTTAGGGTTATTTGGGGGCATTTCTGTGCTTTTATGGGTTTGGGATGTTCTAAAATGTGTGCTTATCTCTTATTACACGTGTGGATATGAAGTTGAGGGTTGTGGCCTTCGATGCGATGCCTATTTTGCCATATGCTGATTTTCAGTTCGAACGAGACCGGGTGGGTGGTTTGGGGTTATTTGGGGGCATTCCTGTACTTTTTTGGTTTTGGGATGTTCTAAAAAGTGTCCCTATCTCTTATAAGACGTGTGGATGCGATGTTGAGGGTCGTGACCTTTGAATTGATACCGATTTCGACATATGTTCATTTTCGATTTAAAACAGGCCGGGTGGGTCGTTTAGGGTTATTTGGGGGCATTTCTATACTTTATTAGGTTTTGGACGTTCTAAAAAGTGTCCTTATCTCTTCTTAGACGTGTGGATGCGATGTCGAGGGTCGCAACCTTGGAATCGATACCTATTTCGACTTATGTTCATTTGCGATTTATACCAGACCGGGTGGGTCGCTTGGGGTTGTTTGGGGGCATTTCTGTACTTTTTTGGGTTTGGGATGTTCTAAAAAGTGTCCTTATCTCTTATTAGACATGTGGATGCGATGTTGTGGGTCGTGACCATGGAATCGATACCTATTTCGATATATGTTTATTTTCGAATTAAACAAGACTGAGTGGGTCGTTTGGGGTTATTTGGGGGCGTTCTGTACTTTTTTGGGTTTAGGATGTTCTCAAATGTGTCCTTATCTCTTATTACACGTGTGGATATGAAGTTGAGGGCCGTTACTTTCGTATCGATACCAATTTAGACAAATGTTCATTTACTGTTTAAACCAGACCGGGTGGGTCATTTTGGGTTATTTGGGGGCATTTCTGTACTTTTTTGGGTTTGGGATGTTCTAAAATGTGCCCTTATCTCATATTACTGGTGTGGATATGAAGTTGAGGGTCGTAACCTTCGTATCGATACCAATTTCGATGAATGTTCATTTTTTGTTTAAACCAGATCGGGTGGCTCGTTTGGGTTTATTTAGGGGCATTTCTATACTTTTATGGGTTTGGGATGTTTTAAAAAATACCCTTATTTCTTATTAGACGTGTAGATGCGTTATTGCGGGTCGTAACCTTTGAATCGATACCTAATTCGATATATGTTCATTTTCGATTTAAACCAAATCGGATGGGTCGTTTGGGGTTATTTGGGGGCATTTCTGTACTTTTTTGGGATTGGGATGTTCTAAAATTTATCCTTATCTCTTATTACACGTGTGGATATGAAGTTGAGGGTCGTGACCTTCGTATCGATACAAATTTTAACAAATGTTCTTTTTCGATTTAAAGCAGACCGGGTAGGTCATTTGGGGTTTTATGGGGGCATTTCTGTACTTTTTTGGGTTTACGATGTTCTAAAATGTGTCCTTATCTCTTATTACAGGTGTGGATATGAAGTTGAGGGTCATGACCTTCGTATCGATACCAATTTAGACAAGTGTTCATTTTTTATTTAAACCAGACCGGGTGTGTCATTTGGGGTTATTTGGGGCCATTTCTGTACTTTTTTAGGTTTTGAACATTTTAAAAGTGTCCTAATCTCTTATTAGACATGTGGATGCGATGTTGCGGGTCGTTACCTTCGAATCGATACCTATTTGGAGATATGCTCATTTTCGGTTTAAATAAGACCGAGTGGGTCATTTGGGGTTATTTGGGGCATTTCTGTACTTTTTTGGGTTTGGGATGTTCTAAAAAGTGTCATGATCTCTTATTAGACGTGTGGATGCTATGTTGAGGGTCGTGACTTTCGAATCAATACCTATTTTGATATATGTTCATTTTCAATTTAAACCAAACCGGGTGGGTCGTTTGGGGTTATTTGGGGGCATTTCTGTACTTTTTTGGGGTTTACGATGTTCTAAAAAATGTCCTTATCTCTTATTAGACATGTGGATGCGTTGTTGAGGGTCGTGACCTTCGAATCGATACCTATTTTGACATATGTTCATTTTCGGTTTAAACCAAACTGGGTGGGTCGTTTGGGGGGTTTTTGGGGGCATTTCTGTACTTTTTTGGGTTTGGGATGTTCTAAAATGTTTCCGTATCTCTTATTACATGTGTGGATATGAAGTTGAGGGTTGTGACCTTCGTATCGATACAAATTTTGACAAATGTTCATTTTTTATTTAAACCAGACCAGGTGGGTCGTTTTGGGTTATTTGGGGGCATTTCTGTACTTTTTTGGGTTTGAGATGTTTAAAATGTGTCCTTATCTCTTATTACACTTGTGGATGTGAAGTTGAGAGTCGTGACCATAGTTAGCAAAAAGGGGAACGGTATTAAAATGGAGTTTTACAGAACGGATTTTAAACGGTAAAAAATTGCAAACGGAAGGTCAAATAAAACGGTCAAAAAAATAGAGAATGGTAAAAAATAGAAAACGGACAGTACGGGTTTTAAGCATATATATTTCAAAAAAATGGAATAAAAAAAATGCCACTATTCTCATTTAAATTGTGGAATTTTTATTTGAAATACATGCTTCGATTTTCGGTATCCATGCATTGACTTTGAGTTGATGGCGATATCATGAAAAATGTACCCCTTCAAGCCATCTTTACGTCGGTGAAAGATTAAAGCCGATCAGTGTTCGGGAGAGAGAGATATGATCAGTTAAGTCCAAGGTCTTAAAAAATGCCAAAAAAATGAGAACGTGTTTTAAACGTGTTTTAAACGCGTTTAAAACGGGAATGCTTGCCGTTTGCCATTTTTTACCATATGTTTGGAAAGCATACAGTAAAACGTGCTTAAAATAGAGTTTTAAACGCGTTTTTGGTAACAGTGGTCGTGACCTTCGTATTGATTCCAATTTTGACAAATGTTCATTTTTGGTTTAAACCAGATCAGGTGGGTCATTTGGGGTTATTTGGGGGCATTTCTATACTTTTTTGGGTTTGGGATGTTCAAAAAAGTGTCATTGTCTCTTATTAGACGGGTGGATGCGATGTTGAGGGTCGCGACCTCCGAATCGATACCTATTTTGACATATGGTCATTTTCGGTTTGAACAAGACCTAGTGGGTCGTTTGGGATTATTTGGGGGCATTTCTGTACTTTTTTGAGTTTTCAATGTTGTAAAATGTGTTCTTATCTCATATTACACATGTGGATATGAAGTTGACGGTCGTGACCTTCGTATCGATACCCATTTCGATAAATGTTCATTTTTTATTTAAACTAGATCGGGTGGGTCGTTTGGGATTATTTGGGGGCATTTCTGTACTTTTTTGGATTTGGATGTTCTAAAATATGTCCTCAACTCTTATTAGACATGTCGATGCGGTGATGTTGAGGCTCGTGACCTTCGAATCGATACCTATTTCGACATATGTTCATTTTCGGTTTAAACAAGATCGAGTGGGTCGTTTGGGGTTAGTTGGGGGCATTTTTGTACTTTTTTGGGTTTGGGAGGTTCTAAAATGTGTCCTTATCTCTTATGACACGTGTGCATATGAAGTTGAGGGTCGTGACCGTCGTATCGATACCAATTTCGACAAATTTTCTTTTTCGATTTAAACCAGACTAGGTGGGTCGTTTGGGGTTATTGGGGGGGCATTTCTGTACTTTTTTTGGTTTGGGATGTTCTAAAATGTGTCTTAAAATTACAGGTGTGGATATGAAATTGTGGGTTGTGACCTTCGTATCGATACCAATTTCGACGAATGTTCATTTTCGGTTTAAACCAGACCGGGTGGGTCGTTTGGTGTTATTTGGGGGCATTTCTATACATTTTTGGGTTTGGGATGTTCTAAAAAGTGTCCTTATCTCTTATTAGACGTATGGATGCGATGTTGGGGGTCGTAACCTTCGTATCGATACCTATTTTGACATATGTTCATTTTCAGTTTAAATCAAACCGGATGGGTCGTTTGGCGTTATTTAAGGGCATTTCTGTACTTTTTTTGGTTTCGGATGTTCTAAATAATGTCCTTATCTCTTATTAGACTTGTGGATGCGTTGTTAAAGGTCGTAACCTTTGAATCGATGCCTATTTCGACATATGTTCATTTTTGGTTTAAACCAACCCGGTAGGTCGTTTGGGGTTATTTGGGGGAATTTCTGTACTTTTTTGGGTTTGGGATGTTCTAAAATGTGTGCATATCTCTTATTACATGTGCGGATATGAAGTTGAGGATTGTGACCTTCGAAGCGATACCTATGTTGGCATATGTTGATTTTTGGTTTGAACGAGACCGGGTGGGTGGTTTGGGGTTATTTGGGGGCATTCCTGTACTTTTTTGGGTTTGGGATGTTCTAAAAAGTGCCCCTATCTCTTATAAGATGTGTGGATGCGATGTTAAGGGTCGTTGACCTTCGAATTCATACCGATTTCGATATATGTTCATTTTCGATTTAAACCAGACCGGGTGGGTCGTTTGGGGTTATTTGGGGGCATTTTTGTACTTTTTTGGGTTTTCGACGTTCTACAAAGTGTCCTTATCTCTTCTTAGACGTGTGGATGCAGTGTCGAGGGTCGCAACCTTCAAATCGATACCTATTTTGACTTATGTTCATTTGCGGTTTAAACCAGACCGGGTGGGTAGTTTGGGGTTATTTGGGGGCATTTCTGTACTTTTTTGGATTAGGGATATTCTAAAAAGTGTCCTTATCTCTTATTAGACGTGTGGAAGCGATGTTGAGGGTCGTGACCTTTGAATCGATACCTATTTTGACATTTGTTCATTTTCGGTTTAAACCAAATCGGGTGGGTCGTTCGGGGATATTTGGGGGCATTTCTGTACTTTTTTGGAGTTGGGATGTTGTAAAAACTGTCCTTATCTCTTATTAGACGTGTGGATACGTTGTTGAGGGTCGTGACCTTCGAATCGATACCTATTTTGACATATGTTCATTTTCGGTTCAAACCAAACTGGGTGGGTCCTTTGGGGTTATTTGGGGGCATTTCTTTACATTTTTTAATTTGGGATGTTCTAAAATGTGTCCTTATCTTTTATTACAGGGGCAGATATGAAGTTGAGGGTCGTGACCTTCGTATCGATACCAATTTAGACATGTTCATTTTCGTTTTAAACTAGACCGGGTGGGTTGTTTGGGGTTATTTGGGGGCTTTTCTGTATTTTTTTGGGTTTGGGACGTTCTAAAAAGTGTCCTTATCTCTTATTAGACGTGTGGATGCGATGTTGAGGGTCGTGACCTTGGAATCGATACGTATTTCAACATATGTTCATTTCCGGTCTAAACAAGATCGAGTGGGTCGTTTGGGGTTATTTGGGGGCATTCCAGTACTTTTTTGGGTTTGGGATGTTCTAAAATGTATCCTTATCTCTTATTATACGTGTGGATATGAAGTTGAGGGTCGTGACCTTCGTACCGATACCAATTTAGATAAATGTTTATTTTCGGTTTAAACCAGACTGGGTGGGTAATTTGGGGTTATTTGGGGGCATTTCTGTACTTTTTTGGGTTTGGGATGTTCTAAAATGTGTCCTTATCTCTTATTACACGTGTAGATATGAAGTTGAGGGTTGTGACCTTCGAAGCGATACCTATTTAGGCATATGTTGATTTTCGGTTCGAACGAGACCGGGTGGGTGGTTTAGGGTCATTTGGGGGCATTCCTGTACTTTTTAGGGTTTGGGATGTTCTAAAAAGTGTCCCTATCTCTTATAAGACGTGTGGATGCGATGTTGAGGGTCGTGACCTTCGAATTGATACAAATTTAGACATGTTCATTTTCGGTTTAAACCAGACTGAGTGGGTTGTTTGGGGTTATTTGGGGGTATTTCTATACTTTTTTGGGATTGGGATGATCTAAAATGTGTCCTCATCTCTTGTTAGATGTGTGGATTCGATGTTGAGGGTCGTGACCTTTGAATTGATACCTATTTCAACATATGTTCATTTTCGGTTTAAGCCAGACCGGGTGGGTCGTCTAAGGTTAATTAGGGGCATTTCTATACTTTTTTGGGTTTGGGATGTTCTAAAAAGTGTCCTTATCTCTTATTAGACGTGTGGATGCGATGTCAGTGGTCGTAACCTTCGAATCGATACCTATTTCAACTTATGTTCATTTATGATTTAAACCAGACAGGGTGGGTCCTTTGGGGTTGTTTGGGGGTATTTCTGTACTTTTTTGGGTTTGTGATCTAAAAATTGTCCTTATCTCTTATTAGATCTACGGATGAGATGTTAAGGGTTGTGACTTTCGAATCGATACCTATTTCGATTTAAACCAAACCGGGTGGGTTGTATGGGGTTATTTGGGGGCATTTCGGTACTTTTTGGGGTTTGGGATGTTCTAAAAAATGTCCTTATCTCTTATTAGACGTGTGGATGCGTTGTTGAGGGTCGTGATCCTTGAATCGATACCTGTTTCGACTTATGTTCATTTTCGGTGTAAACCAAACCGTGTGGTTCGTTTGGGGTTATTTGGGGGCATTTGTGTACTTTTTTGGGTTGGGGATGGTCTAGAAAGTGTCCTTATCTCTTATTAGACGTGCGGATGCGATGTTGAGGGTCGGGACCTTTGAATCGATACCTATTTCGACATATGTTCATTTTCGGTTTAAACCAAATCGGGTGGGTCGTTTGGCGTTATTTGGGGGCATTTCTGTACTTTTTTTGGTTTCGGATGTTCTAAAAAATGTCCTTATCTCTTATTAGACGTGTGGATGCTTTGTTATGGGTCGTGACCTTCATATCGATTCCTATTTCGACATATGTTCATTTTCGGTTTAAACCAAATCGGGTGGGTCGTTCGGGGTTATTTGGGGGTATTCCTATATTTTTTTGGGTTTGGGATGTTCTAAAAAGTGTCCCTATCTCTTATAAGATGTGTGGAAGCGATGTTGAGGGTCGTGACCTTCGAATTGATACCTATTTCGACATATGTTCATTTTCGTTTTAAACCAGACCGGGTGGGTCGTTTGGGTTTATTTGGGGGCATTTCTGTACTTTTTTGGGTTTGGGATGTTCTAAAATGTGTCCTTATCTCTTAATACACATGTCTATATGAAGCTAAGGGTCATGACCTTCGTATTGATACCAATTTTGACAAATGTTCATTTTCGGTTTAAACCCAATCGGGTGGGTCGTTTGGGGTTATTTGGGGGCATTTCTTTACTTTTTTGGGTTTGGGATGTTCTAAAAAGTGTCCTTATCTCTTACTAGACTTGTGGATGCGATGTTGAGGGTTGTGACCTTCGAATCGATACCTATTTCGACATATGTTCATTTTTTATTAAAACAAGACTGGGTGAGTCGTTATGGATTATTTGAGGGCATTTCTATACTTTTTTTAGTTTTGGATGTTCTAAAGTGTGTCTTTATCTCTTATTACACGTGTGGATATGAAGTTGAGGGTCGTGACCTTCGTATCGATACCAATTTCGGTAAATGTTTATTTTTGGTTTAAACTAGACCGGGTCTATCGTTTGGGGTTATTTGGGGGCATTTTGGTACTTTTTTGGATTTGGACGTTCTAAAATGTGTCCTCATCTCTTATTAGATGTGTGGATGCGATGTTGAGGGTCGTGACCTTCGAATTGATACCTATTTCGACATATGTTCATTTTTGGTTTAAACCAGACCGGGTGGGTCGTTTGGGGTTATTTGGTGGCATTTATATAGTTTTTTTGGGTTTTGGACGTTCTAAAAAGTGTCCTTATCTCTTCTTAGACGTGTGGATGCGATGTCGAGGGTCGTAACCTTCGAATCGATACCTATTTTGACTTATGTTCATTTACGGTTTAAACCCGACTGGGTGGGTCATTTGGGGTTGTTTTGGGGCATTTATGTACTTTTTTGGGTTTGGGATGTTCTAAAAAGTGTTCTTATCTCTTATTAGACGTGTGGATACGATGTTGAGGGTCGTGACCTTGGAATCGAAACCAATTTAGACAAATGTTCATTTTCGATTTAAACCAGAGCGGGTGGGTCGTTTGGGGTTGTTTGGGGGCATTTTTGTACTTTTTTGGGTTTGGAATGTTTTAAAAAATGTCCTTATCTCTTATTAGACGTTTGGATGCGTTGTTGAGGGTCGTGGCCATAGTTAGCAAAAAGGGGAACGGTAATAAAATGGAGTTTTACGGTAAGGATTTTAAATGGTAAAAAATTGCAAACGGACGGTCAAATAAAACGGTCAAAAAAACAGAGAACGGTAAAAAATAGAAAACGGACGGTACGGGTTTTAAACGTTTATATTTCAAAAAAAGAGAATAAAAAAAATGCCACTATTCTCATATAAATTGAGGAATTTTTATCTGAAATACATGCTTCTATTTTCGGTATCCATGCATTGACTTTGAGTTGATGGTGATATCATGAAAAATGTAGCATTTCAAGTCATCTTTAGGTCGGTGAAAGAATAAAGCCGATCAGTGTTCGGGAGAGAGAGATATGATCAGTTAAGTCCAAGTTCTTAAAAAATGCCAAAAAAAGGGGAGCGTGTTTTAAACGCGTTTAAAATGGGAATGCTTGCCGTTTGCCATTTTTTACCATATGTTTGGAAAGCATACGGCAAAACGTGCTTAAAACGGAGTTTTAAACGTGTTTTTGCTTATAGTGGTTGTGACCTTCGCATCGATTCCAATTTCGACAAATGTTCATTTTTTGTTTAAACCAAACCGGGTGGGTCATTTGAGGTTATTTGGGGGCATTTTTGTACTTTTTTGGGTTTGGGATGTTCTAAAAAGTGTCATTATCTCTTATTAGACATGTGGATGCGATGTTGAGGGTTGTGACCTTCGAATCGATACCTATTTCGACATATGGTTATTTTTTGTTTGAACAAGACCTGGTGGGTTGTTTTGGATTATTTGGGGGCATTTCTGTACTTTTCTGAGTTTTGGAAGATCTAAAATGTGTTCTTATCTCATATTACACGTGTGGATATGAAGTTGACGGTCGTGACCATCGTATCAATACCCATTTCGGTAAATGTTCATTTTGGTTTAAACTAGACCGGGTGGGTCGTTTGGGATTATTTGGGGGCATTTCTGTACTTTTTTGGGTTTTGGATGTTCTAAAATGTGTCCTCATCTCTTATTAGACATGTGGATGTGGCGATGTTGAGGGTCGTCACCTTCAAATCGATACCTATTTCGACATATGTTCATTTTCGGTTTAAACAATACCGAGTGGGTCGTTTGGGGTTATTTGGGGGCATTTCTGAACTTTTTTTAGTTTGGGATGTTCTAAAATGTGTCCTTATCTCTTATTAGACGTGTAGATATGAAGTTAAGGGTCGTGACCTTCGTATTGATACAAACTTTTGACAAATTTTCATTTTCGGTGTAAACCAGTTCGGGTGGGTCGTTTGGGGTTATTTGTGGGTATTTCTATACTTTTTTGTGTTTAGGATATTCTAAAATGTGTCCTTATCTCTTATTACACATGTGGATATGAAGTTGAGGGTCGTGACCTTCGTATCGATACCACCTTTGACAAATGTTCATTTTCAGTTTAAACCAGACCGGGTGGGTCGTTTAGGGTTATTTGGGGGCATTTATGTAATTTTTTGGGTTGGGATGTTCTAAAATGTGTCATTATCTCTTATTACAGCTGTGGATATAAAATTGGGGGTCGTGACCTTCGTATCGATACCAATTTCGACAAATGTTCATTTTCGGTTTAAACCAGACCGGGTTTGTCGTTTGGGGTTATTTTGGGGCATTTCTTTACTTTTTTGGGTTTGGGATGTTCTAAAATGTGTCCTTATCTCTTATTACAGGTGTGGATATGAAGTTGAGTTTCGTGACCTTCGTATCGATACCAATTTCGACGAATGTTCATTTTCGGTTTAAACCAGATTGGGTGGGTCGTTTGGGTTTATTTGGGGGTATTTCCATACTTTTTTGGATTTGGGATGTTTTAAAAAGTGTCCTTATCTCTTATTAGACGTGTGGATGCGATATTGAGGGTCGTGACATTCGAATCGATACCTATTTTAACATATGTTCATTATCGGATTAAACCAAATCGGGTGGGTTATTTGTGGTTATTTGGGGGCATTTCTATACTTTTTTGGATTTAGGATATTTTAAAAAGTGTCCTTATCTCTTATTAGCCGTGTGGATGTGATATTGAGGGTCGTGACCTTCGAATCGATACCTATTTTGACATATGTTCATTTTCGGTTTAAACCAAACCGGGTGGGTCGTTTGGGGTTACTTGGGGGCATTTCTGTACTTTTTTGGATTTGGGATGTTCTAAAAAATTTACTTATCTCTTATTAGACGTTTGGATGCATTGTCGAGGGTCGTGACCTTCGAATCGATACTTATCTCGACATATATTCATTTTCGGTTCAAACCAAATCGGGTGGGTCGATTAGGGTAATTTTGGGGTATTTCTGTACTTTTTTGGGTTTGGGATGTTCTAAAATGTGTCCTTATCTCTTATTGCACGTGTGGATATGAAGCTGAGTGTCGTGACCTTTGTATCGATACAAATATTTGAAAAATGTTCATTTTCGATGTAAACCAGACCAGGTGGGTCGTTTGGGGCTATTTTGCGGCATTTCTGTACTTTTTTGGGTTTGGGATGTTCTAAAATGTGTCCTTATCTCTTATTGCAGGTGTGGATATGAAGTTGAGGGTCGTGACCTTCGTATCAATACCAATTTAGACAAATGTTCATTTTTTGTTTAAACCAGACCGGGTGGGTCGTTTGGGGTTATTTGGGGGCATTTATGTACTTTTTTGGGTTTGAGACGTTCTAATAAGTCTCCTTATCTCTTATTAGAAGTGTGGATGCGATGTTGAGGGTCATGACCTTGGAATCGATACCTATTTCGACATATATTCATTTTCGGTTTAAACAAGACTGAGTGGGTCATTTGGGGTTATTTGGGTGCATTTCTGTACTTTTTTGGGTTTGGGATGTTCTAAAATGTGTCCTTATCTCTTATTACACGTGTGGATATGAAGTTGAGGGTCGTGACCTTCGTATCGATACTAATTTAGACAAATGTTCATTTTCGATTTAAACTAGACTGGGTGGGTCGTTCGGGGTTATTTGGGGGCATTTCTATACTTTTTTGCATTTCGGATGTTCTAAAATGGGTCCTTATCTTTTATTAGACGTGTGGATGCGATGTCAGGGGTCGTAACCTTCGAATCGATACCTATTTCGACTTATGTTCATTTACGATTTAAACCCGACAGGGTGGGTCGTTTGGGGTTGTTTGGGGGCATTTCTGTACTTTTTTGGGTTTGGGATGTTCTTAAAATTGTTCTTATCTCTTATTAAACGTGTGGATGCGATGTTGAGGGTCGTGACCTTCGAATCGATACCTATTTTGACATATGTTCATTTTTTGTTTAAACAAGATTGAGTGGGTCGTTTGGGGTTATTTGGGGGCATTTCTGTACTTTTTTGGGTTTGGGATGTTCTAAAAAGTGTCCTTATCTCTTATTAAACGTGTGGATGCGATGTTGAGGGTCGTGACCTTCGAATCGATACCTATTTTGACATATGTTCATTTTTTATTTAAACAAGATCGAGTGGGTCGTTTGGGGTTATTTGGGGGCATTTCTATACTTTTTTGGGTTTGGGATGTTCTAAAAAGTGTCCTTATCTCTTATTAAACGTGTGGATGCGATGTTGAGGGTCGTGACCTTCGAATCGATACCGATTTCAATATATGTTCATTTTCGATTTAAACCAAACCGGGTGGGTCGTGTGGGGTTATTTGGGGGCATTTCTGTACTTTTTTGGGTTTTAGGATGTTCTAAAAACTGTCCTTATCTCTTATTAGACATGTGGATGCATTGTTGAGGGTCGTGACCTTTGAATCGTTACCTATTTCGACATATGTTCATTTTTGGTTTAAACCAAACTGGGTGGTTCATTTGGGGTTATTTTGGGGCATTTCTGTACTTTTTTGGGTTTGGGATGTTCTAAAAAATGTCCATATCTCATTTGAGACGTGTGGATGCGTTGTTGAGGGTCGTGACCATTGTTAGCAAAAATGGGAACGATAATAAAATGGAGTTTTACGGTACGGATTTTAAACGGTAAAAAATTGGAAATGGACGGTCAAATAAAACGGTCAAAAAAATAGAAAATGGACGGTACGGGTTTTAAACGTTTATATTTCAAAAAAAGGGAATAAAAAATGCCACTATTCTCATATAAATTGAGGGATTTTTATTTGAAATACATGCTTCTAATTTCGGTATCCATGCATTGACTTTGAGTTGATGGTGATGTCGTGAAAAATGTAGCATTTCAAGTCACCTTTACGTCGGTGAGAGAATAAAGTCGATCAGTGTTCGTGAGAGAGAGATATGATCAGTTAACTCCAAGTTCTTAAAAAATGCCAAAAAAAGGGGAACGTGTTTAAACGCGTTTAAAACGGGAATGCTTGCTGTTTGCCATTTTTTACCATATGTTTGGAAAGCATACGGCAAAACGTGCTTAAAACAGAGTTTTAAACGCGTTTTTCCTAACAGTGGTCGTGACCTTCGTAACGATTCCAATTTCGACAAATGTTCATTTTTGTTTAAACCAGACCGGGTGGGTCATTTGGGGTTATTTGGAGGCATTTTTGTACTTTTTTGGGTGTAGGATGTTCTAAAAAGTGTCATTATCTCTTATTAGACGTGTGGATGCGATGTTGAGGGTCGTGACCTTCGAATCAATACCTAATTCGACATATGGTCATTTTCGGTTTGAACAAGACCTGGTGGGTCGTTTGGGATTATTAGGGGGTATTTCTGTATTTTTTTGAGTTTTGGAAGTTCTAAAATGTGTTCTTATCTCATATTACACGTGTGGATATGAAGTTGATGGTCGTGACCTTCGTATCGATACCCATTTCGGTAAATGTTAATTTTTGGTTTAAACTTGACAGGGTGAATCGTTTGTGATTATTTGGGGGCATTTCTATACTTTTTTGGGTTTTGGATGTTCTAAAATGTGTCCTCATCTCTTATTAGACGTGTGGATGCTGCGATGTTGAGGGTCGTGACCTTCGAATATATACCTATTTTGACATATGTTCATTTTCGGTTTAAACAAGACCGAGTGGGCCATTTGGGGTTATTTGGGGGCATTTCTGAACTTTTTTGGGTTTGGGATGTTCTAAAATGTGTCCTTATCTCTTATTACACGTGTGAATATGAAGTTGAGGGTCATGACCTTCGTATCCATACAAATTTTGATAAATGTTCATTTTTGGTTTAAACCAGACCGGGTGGGTCATTCGGGGTTATTTGGGGACATTTCTGTACTTTTTTGGGTTTGGGATGTTCTAAAATGTGTCTTTATCTCTTATTACACGTGTGGATATGAAGTTGAGGGTCGTGACTTTCGTATCGATACAAATTTTTGACAAATGTTCATTTTCGGTTTAAACAAGACCAAGTGGGTCGTTTGGGGTTATTTGGAGGCATTTCAGTACTTTTTTGGGTTTGGGATGTTCTAAAATGTGTCATTATCTCTTATTACACGTGTGGATATGAAGTTGAGGGTCGTGACCTTCGTACCGATACCAATTTTGACATATTTTCATTTTTGGTGTAAACTAGATTGGGTGGGTCATTTGGAGTTATTTGGGGGCATTTCTGTATTTTTTTGCGTTTAAGATATTCTAAAATATGTCCTTATCTCTTATTACACGTGTGGATATGAAGTTGAGGGTCATGACCTTCGTATCGATACCACCTTTGGCAAATGTTCATTTTCAGTTTAAACCAGACCGGGTGGGTCGTTTGGGGTTATTTGGGGGTATTTCTATACTTTTTTGGGTTTGGGATGTTCTAAAATGTGTCCTTATCTCTTATTATAGCTATGGATATGAAATTGTGGGTCGTGACCTTCGTATCATTACCAATTTTGACAAATGTTCATTTTCGATTTAAACCAGACCGGGTGGGTCGTTTGGGTTTATTTGGGGACATTTCTATACTTTTTTGGGTTTAGGATATTTTAAAGAGTATCCTTATCTCTTATTAGACGTGTGGATGTGATATTGAGGGTCGTGACCTTCGAATCGATACCTATTTTGACATACGTTCATTTTCGGTTTAAACCAAACCGGGTGGGTCGTTTGGGGTTATTTGGGGGCATTTCTGTACTTTTTTGGATTTGGGGTGTTCTAAAAAATGTCCTTATCTCTTATTAGATGTGTGGATGCGTTGTTGAGGGTCGTGACCTTCGAATCGATACCTATCTCGACATATGTTCATTTTCGGTTCAAACCAAATCGGGTGGGTCGATTGGGGTTATCTCGGGGCAGTTTTGTACTTTTTTGGATTTGGGATGTTCTAAAATATGTCCTTATCACTTATTACACGTGTGGATATGAAGTTGAGGGTCATGACCTTCGTATCGATACAAATTTTTGACAAATGTTCATTTTCAGTTTAAACCAGACCGGGTCGATCGTTTGGGGTTCTTTGGGGACATTTCTGTACTTTTTTGGGTTTGGGATGTTCTAAAATGTGTCCTTATCTCTTATTACACGTGTGGATATGAAGTTGAGGATCGTGACCTTCGTATCGATACCTATTTAGATAAATGTTCATTTTCGGTTTAAACCAGACCGGGTGGGTGGTTTGGGGTTATTGGGGGCATTTCTATACTTTTTTGCGTTTGGGATGTTCTAAAATGGGTCCTTATCTCTTATTAGACGTGTGGATGCGATGTCAAGGGTCGTAACCTACGAATCGATACCTATTTCGACTTAAGTTCATTTACGATTTAAACCCGACAGGGTGGGTCAGTTGGGGTTGTTTGCGGGCATTTCTGTATTTTTTTGGGTTTGGGATGTTCTAAAAATTGTCCTTATCTCTTATTAGACGTGTGGTTGCGATGTTGAGGGTCGTGACCTTCGAATCGATA
Source organism: Telopea speciosissima (assembly GCF_018873765.1). Classification (NCBI taxonomy): domain Eukaryota; kingdom Viridiplantae; phylum Streptophyta; class Magnoliopsida; order Proteales; family Proteaceae; genus Telopea; species Telopea speciosissima. Next base: position 37,351,994 of record NC_057922.1, on the reverse strand, counting down.
CCTATTTCGACATATTTCATTTTTAGTTTAAACAAGATCAAGTGGGTCGTTTGGGGTTATTTGGGGGCATTTCTGTGATTTTTTGGGTTTGGGATGTTCTAAAAAGTGTCCTTATCTCTTATTAGACGTGTGGATGAGATGTTGAGGGTCGTGACCTTTGAATCGATACCGATTTCAATATATGTTCATTTTTTATTTAAACCAAACCGGGTGGGTCGTTTGGGGTTATTTGGGGGCATTTCTGTACTTTTTTGGGTTTGGGATGTTCTAAAATGTGTCCTTATCTCTTATTACACATGTGGATATGAAGTTGAGGGTCGTGACCTTCATATCGATACCTATTTAGACAAATATTCATTTTTGGATTAAACCAGATCGGGTGGGTCGTTTGGGGTAATTTGGGGGCATTTCTATACTTTTTTGGATTTGGAATGTTCTAAAATGGGTCCTTATCTCTTATTAGACGTGTGGATGCGATGTCAAGGGTCGTAACCTTCGTATCGATATCTATTTTGACTTATGTTCATTTACGGTTTAAACCAAATAGGGTGGGTCGTTACGGGTTGTTTGGGGGCATTTCTGTACTTTTTTGGGTTTGGGATGTTCTAAAAATTGTCCTTATCTCTTATTAGACGTGTGGATGCGATGTTGAGGGTCGTGACCTTCGAATCGAAACCTATTTCGACATATGTTCATTTTTTATTTTAGCAAGATCGAGTGCGTCGTTTGGGGTTATTTGGGGGCATTTCTATACTTTTTTGGGTTTGGGATGTTCTAAAAAGTGTCCTTATCTCTTATTAGACGTGTGGATGCGATGTTGAGGGTCGTCACCTTCGAGTCGATACCTATTTCGATATATGTTCATTTTCGATTTAAACCAAACCGTGTGGGTCGTTTGGGGTTATTTGGGGGCATTTCTGTACTTTTTTGGGTTTGGGATGTTCTAAAAAATGTCCTTATCTCTTATTAGACATGTGGATGCGTTGTTGAGGGTTGTGACCTTTGAATCGATACCTATTTCAACATATGTTCTTTTTGAAAGGAATAAAAATATAGCCACATAATAACCACATAAAAAAGAATAAAGGAATAAAAGTGCATCCACAAGTCACAACCATATATAAAAAAAAAATAAAAGAAATAGAGGGAGAAGAAGAAGATAGAGAGAGAGAGATAGAGGTGAGGGAGAATGAGATTAAGGGTTTAGAGAATGAAAACCTAGATATGCTTTAGCCGGACTGAAATTGCTTCCTCTTCTAAATCTCCAAGTCTTGTCATAAACTTAGAAACTTAGACTAGAAAGCTTGAAACTAAACTAGAATTATTACAAACATGTTGAAGACATAAAATTAAAGCATGAATCAAAAGCATCACAACCATGAAATTGAAAACATGAAATCAAACTAGAGCTTAGAAAGCCAAAAACTAGAAGAAGAGAAGAAAAAATTTCACTAATTAATTGAACTAAAAACTACACTAAAAACTGAATTAAAATTGAACTAGAAACTAACTAAAAACTGAATTAAAAAACTAACTTCTTACAACCCAAAGGGCAAGGGGTATTTATAGGGGGAAGAGAGGAGAAGAGGGAAGAGGGAAGTGTAGGAGAAATATTCCCTAAGAAAAGAGAATATTCTCTTCTCCTTCCTCTTTTACAATGCCTTGAATCCTAAGAAAAAAGAAAAAAATAGAAAGAAGAAGAAGAAGAGAAGATTGTTTACATAGACCTTCTATTTCTAGAAAAGTAAACTTCCAATTCTAACAAGTGCTTACTTTTCTTTGTAGATATCTTCTCCAAGCAATAAAAGTAAAGCATCTTTGACTTTTCAATTTTTCATAGGTGAGAGAATATCTTTCAAAATAAATCTATCCCAAGTAGAATTCCAGAAGTACCCTTGAGAAGTTGGAAGAGAGAGAGAGAGTAAATGTGATGACTAGGATTCCTTCAAGAATAAATAAAATATCCATTCTGTCCTTCAGAAAGCGTGGAGCATGGAGTGCTTATATAAGTCTCACCATTGTATTCCTTGTAAAAAATCGCCCAAAATAGACCCAAATTTCGTCCAATTTGGAGTTCGGGAGCGCAAGATATCTCAAGTTGAAGTTGGACTGTCCAGAGCCCTCCAAATAGAATCTTTCGGGTACAGGAAATATAACTTCTAGTTATTGCGTTAAGGCCCCTAGAATCCAAACTTTCGTTTTACTTTATCCCCGGCCGACTGTCAATAATGACAAATAAACCCCTACAAACCATTTTCGTGCTTCGTTACTGAAACGGCCGTAACTTCTTCGTTTCAACTCGGAATCAAGTGCCTCTTAAACCGTTGCGAAGCTGACTCGATGGGCTACACATTCAAGCCATTGACACCTCTAAACAGCTTAAAAATATTTCCTTAGCATCATCTCCTCCAATTTTACAAGAATTCACCTAAAACTTGAAAAGCACAAGAAAACACTGAGTAACTCTGTCCAATGTGGTAAAATATATGCTTTATGCCCTAACATTTCACACATAAATTTGCTCATCAGATTCCCCCACACTTGAACGTTACTTATTCTCAAGTAAAACAAAAACAAAAATTAACCTAGAATGCAAAAAATCCTAACTCACTTTCGTAGGAATCACGGTTGCACTTAGCATGTGCAATAAGCCTTTGAACCCCTAGGTTACCCCTAGTGGACGAGTTGTGTCTCGTGGGTGTTTGCAGTGAATATACACCCAAAATTTAATTATAAATGAATGCCGTAAATTTTAATCATGGCATAAGTAGGACAGTGCACATAATCCCAAAAAGTGTTAAACTAAAGATCAAGGAGCCAAAGGTTCCCCCACACTTGAATTTTATAACCCCACATCAATTCAAGTAACAAGCATGCATTAAGTTCAAGGGATCTCCTCATATTTTCTGAACACTACTCACCTTCAAGTAAACCCCCCATAGCATCGATGGAACCAAAGACTTAGGCATTGAGTATTATTGACCATACTTTTTTTTTTTTTCATGCATTAAGGCAAAAGTTTTTTCTTTCTCAACCACAAACTCTATTTCTACTCCACTACTGTTCTTTGAATGACATGGTGGAGTATACACCAGACACGCAAATACTTGGTAGCTTCATTTTTTGCATATATCCATAAGACATTGAGACATTGATTCAAGAGTTTTTTGAATTTCCTTCCAAGGAATTTCGATCAAGTTACCCTGCTTCATGAGGCACAGTGCCCTGTCTAGTACGAAGGAATTCCACTTTCTTTTCTGTTCCTCGTTTTTTGTTTTTTCTTTTTTTTCCATTCACTTCCACTTTCATGCCTTGCCTTGCCTTGCCACAAACAAATTGGTCTCAACTACTAGTCAAAAGATCAAAGGATCCATAAAACACATAGAGGAATCTAGCCATCAAATGAAATAATGCTCATATTTTCAAACTCAATCCCCATCACCGGATACAAACCAACTACCGTCCTTAAAAAGGGATTTTTTATTATTTCGCATGCTAGGACACCTAATTCCCTCTCTCTCATTTTGTAATCAAAGAAACGTATGCACAAAACCAAACTATTGCCACAATCAAAATTCACCAATTAAGCCTAACATCCCCCCCCCCCCCCACTTAATTCATGCAGTGTCCTCAATGCATGCATAAAAGAAAAAAATAAGGACAAGGGAGGAGATGAAGGGGCTTACCAGATATAATCAACAAAGAGGGTCATGAAGAGTCATGAGCTCTACAAAAAGTGCTAGGAGCAGCAATAGAAATCTCAATCCATTGCCAGTAAATGGAAAAATAGCTTCAGAACCAGAAAACACTCGACCATGAATTTTAGTAAAGCGAAAAATAATACGGAAGTTAAGCACAACTGAGAAATATCTAATAGAAAAATCTGTCCTCATGGGACAGTGAAAAATGAAGGCAATAAAACTCAGGCCATAAACCCTTCTCTCCCATTTGCAATGTAGAACACCTATCATTCTTTGAAATACCAACCAAAAATGGATCACAATAAACATAAAAAGGATTATGAATAACCTCATTTAAATAATCATAAAAAATTGGAGGTTTACTCAAATCAATCCTAGCAATACAACTATCTAGTCTTTGCATAACTTGGTTTGCTAAATAAGGATCATGGAAATATGCTTGAAAGGCATTATGACTAACATTGTCCTCCTCAATAAAATCGTCAAACCTAGGAGGTTTGGACAAATCAACATGTGAGACAATAGAATCCTTAAAATAACAATTATCTAAGTTTTTCAAAGAGAGAGGAGGAGATCGAATTTCTTGGGTTTCTATGTTATCATGAAAATTTGATTCGAAATCAATAGAAACACTAGGTTCACTAAAATCAAAAAGTTCAGGCAAAAGTTGGACTTCCCCAGGTAGCTCATCAAATCTCGCTTCACTAATATCCTGAGGAGACTCAATCTCAACAAATAAATCATCATGAAAAGCAGCTTCTTGGGAATGACTCTCATTAACCTCAAACTGGGGTGGTAGACTTTCAATATCATTAAATTAGGGATGGGGTGGTTCAGGCTGACTAGGTAATGTACCCGTTTCCTCGTCTTGCACCATGGTTATCAGTTGAGAGAGTTGCTTCTCCATGGTATTTTGGCTTGTTATGAGAAGGTCTATGTATTTCTCAAGCTCATTCAGTCTGACCTCCTCACCCATGTTTTGAAACTCAAGGGGTTGATGATATGGTTCAAGGAGACGTGGCCCATTGAGATTTAATGGAGGGTTGGGCATTGGAGGACCAAACTGACCATGATATTGAAAATTGGGTGGTCCAGCTTGGTTATTCCATTGATCCCACAAGAAATCGGGATGATCACTCCACCCCTGATTGTAAGTGCCAAAAAAATTGTATTGAAATTGAGGACTAACATTCTCATCACCATAGCTACCCCCATAAAGATTAGGGCATCCTTCCATAACATGGATTGTCTGGGGAAGTGACCAATCAAAATTTTTCGAAAGCCCATACTTGGGTTGGGGAGCAAAATTGTACTGGGGTGGTGCAAAATTGTTCTCGATCTCACTATTTTTGGTTTTCCTAACCTGTTTAAACATTTCCTCCAAAATCATGGTTGCCTTAGCATAGGTCCATCTTTCCCCCAAAATCTTATATGAAAGTGTATCTCCCATTATTCTAAATTAATCACCTATCCCAAATTGAGGTCTCCCATAAAAAAAAGTTTAAAGAAAAATAAAAGACTAAAAAAAAAAAAATACTAAAAACAAGAGGGAGCCCAAGGTAGATAGTGCACCTATCCCTAAAAAATTGAAACAATGGTTCCAAAGCTGTAAGGTAGCCATATAGGTTGACAGCAAGGGAACCCGTATAGTCTTCATAAGCCACCTACGGGCAACTCCAAATGGATTCTGATGTAGGGTGGAGAACTATTATACGTTTATGTTTCCAACGCTCTCACTATGTCGCTTTCCTATTATCAAGAGTGGTCACCTCCAAAGATAAGTCACATGCCAATCCAAACCACCCAACGAATCAAGGGGCACCAAGATTGGCTGGGTTTGGGCATATGAAGGACTTTAGATTGGGTGCACATTATTTGAAACAGAAGAGAAACAAGAAGAGGTTTTCAAAAACTAAGTTTTTTTTTTTTTTTTTTAAAGGAAGAGGAGGAAGAGAAGAAACTAAAGCATTTCGAATTACTTAAAAATCAGAAAAATAAAGTGGTCAATAATCTCCCTGGCAACGGCGTCAAAAACTTGTTTGAGTTAAAATAATACCGCAAGCGTACGGGTCAATCGTAGCTACGGGTCGAACACGAGGAGATATACGCCACTTTATTTAACTAACTTAAAAGTAATGCAAAGTAAACCAAATTAAAGTGTTAAATTAAACTAATGAAAATTAATGCAATCTACTCATAAGCATCTAACAAAATTAAGGAATTAAATTGGCATCCTAACACATGAGCATCTAACCTATCAAACTAATGCAAATTGAAAGGAATAAAAATACAGCCACACATAATAACCACATAAAAAGGAATAAGGGAATAAAAGTGCATCCACAAGTCATAACCATATATTAAAAAAAAAAATAAAAGAAATAGAGGGAGAAGAAGAAGAAGATAGAGAGAGATAGAGGAGAGGGAGAATGAGATTACGGGTTTAGAGAATAAAAACCTCGATGTGCTTGAATCGGACTGAAATTGCTTCCTCTTCTAAATCTCCAAGTCTTGTCATCAACTTAGAAACTTAGACTACAAAATTTGAAACTAAACTAGAATTATTACAACCATATTGAAGACATAAAATTAAAGCATGAATCAAAAGCATCACAACCATGAAATTGAAAGCATGAAATCAAACTAGAGCTTAGAAAGCCAAAAACTAGAAGAAGAGAAGAAAAAATTTCACTAATTAATTGAACTAAAAACTACACTGAAAATTGAATTAAAATTGAACTAGAAACTAACTAAAAACTGAATTAAAAAACTAACTTCTTACAACCCAAAGGGCAAGGGGTATTTATAGGGGGAAGAGAGGAGAAGAGGGAAGAGGGAAGAGGGAAGAGGGAAGTGTAGGAGAAATATTCTCTAAGAAAAGAGAATATTCTCTTCTCTTTCCTCTTTTACAATGCCTTCAATCCTAAGAAAAAAGAAAAAAATAGAAAGAAGAAGAAGAAGAGAAGATTGTTTACATAGACCTTCTATTTCTAGAAAAGTAAACTTCCAATTCTAACAAGTGCTTACTTTTCTTTGTAGATATCTTCTCCAAGCAATAAAATTAAAGCATCTTTGACTTTTCAACTTTCCATAGGTGAGAGAATATCTTTCAAAATAAATCTATCTCAAGTAGAATTCCAGAAGTACCCTTGAGAAGTTGGAGGAGAGAGAGAGAGTAAGGGTGGATGACTAGGATTCCTTCAAGAATAAATAAAATACCCATTCTGTCCTTCAGAAAGCATGGAGTATGGAGTGCTTATATAGGTCTCACCATTATGTTCCTTGTGAAAAATCGCCCAAAATAGACCCAAATTTCGTCCAATTTGGAGTTCGGGAGCCCAAGATATCTCAAGTTGAAGTTGGATTGTCCAGAGCCCTCCAAATGGAATCTTTCGGGTACAGGAAATATAACTTCTGGTTATTGCGTTAAGGCCCCTAGAATCCAAACTTTCGCTTCACTTTATCCCCGGTCGACTGTCAATAATGACAAATAAACCCCTACAAACCATTTTCGTGCTTCGTTACTGAAACGGCCGTAACTTCTTCGTTTCAACTCGGAATCAAGTACCGCTTAAACCGTTGCGAAGCTGACTCGATGGGCTACACATTCAAGCCATTGACACCTCTAAACAACTTAAAAACATTTCCTTAGCATCATCTCCTCCATTTTCACAAGAATTCACCTAAAACCTGAAAAGCACAAGAAAACACTGAGTAACTCTGTCCAATGTGGCAAAATATATGCTTTATGCCCTAAGATTTCACACATAAATGTGCTCATCAGGATGTTCTAAAAAGTGTTCTTATCTCTTATTAGACGTGTGGATGCGTTGTTGAGGGTCGTGACCTTCGAATCGATACCAATTTTGACATATGTTCATTTTCGGTTTAAACCAAATCAGGTGATTTGTTTGGGGTTATTTGGGGGCATTTCTGTATTTTTTTGGGTTTGGAATGTTATAAAAAGTGTCCTTATCTCTTATTAGACATGCGGATGCGATGTTGAGGGTCGTGACCTTCGAATCGATACCAATTTCGACATATGTTCATTGTCAGTTTAAACGAAATCGGGTGGGTCGTTGGGCGTTATTTGGGGGCATTTCTATACTTTTTTGGGTTTTGGATGTTCTAAAAAATGTCCTTATCTCTTATTAGATGTGTGGATGCGTTGTTGAGGGTCGTGACCTTCGAATCGATAGCTATTTCGACATATATTTATTTTCGGTTTAAACCAAACTGGGTGGGTCGTTTGGGGTTATTTGGATGCATTTCAATACTTTTTTGGGTTTACAATGTTCTAAAATATGTCCTTATCTCTTATTACACATGTGGATAAGAAGTTGAGGGTCGTGACCTTCGAAGCGATACCTATTTCGGCATATGTACATTTTTTGTTCGAACGAGACCGGGTGGGTGGTTTGGGGTTATTTGGAGGCATACCTGTACTTTTTTGGGTTTGGGATGTTCTAAAAAGTGTCCCTATGTCTTATAAGACGTGTGGATGCGATGTTGAGGGTCGTGACCTCCGAATTGATACCTATTTTGACATATGTTCATTTTCAGTTTAAACCAGACCGTGTGGTTTGTTTGGGTTTATTTGGGGGAATTTCTGTACTTTTGTGGGTTTGGGATGTTCTAAGATGTGTCCTTATCTCTTATTACATGTGTGGATACGATGTTGAGGGTCGTCACCTTCGAATCGATACCTATTTCAACATATGTTCATTTTTGGTTTAAACAAGACCGTGTGCGTCATTTTGATTTATTTGGGGGTATTTCTGTACTTTTTTGAGTTTTGGATGTACTAAAATGTGTCCTTATCTCTTATTACATGTGTGGATACGAAGTTGAGGGTCGTGACATTCGTATCGATACCAATTTTGGCAAATGTTCATTTTCGGTTTAAACTAGACTAGGGGGTCGTTTGGGGTTATTTGGGGGCATTTCTATACTTTTTTGGGTTTGGGATGTTCTAAAATGTGTCCTCATCTCTTATTAGATGTGTGGATGCGATGTTGAGGGTCGTGACCTTCGTGTTGACACCTATTTCGACATATGTTCCTTTTCGGTTTAAACCAGACCGGGTGGGTCGTTTGGGGTTATTTTGGGGCATTTCTGTAGTTTTTTGGGTTTTGGACGTTCTAAAAAGTGTCCTTATCTCTTCTTAGGCGTGTGGACGCGATGTCGAGGGTCATCACCTTTGAATTGATACCTATTTTGACTTATGTTCATTTGCGGTTTAAACCTGACAGGGTGGGTCGTTTGGGGTTGTTTTGGGGCATTTCTGTACATTTTTTGGTTTGGGATATTCTAAAAAGTGTCGTTATCTCTTATTAGACGTATGGATGTGATGTTGAGGATCGTGACCTTGGAATCGATACCTATTTTTACGTATGTTTATTTTCGGTTTAAACAAGACCGAGTGGGTCATTTGGGGTTATTTGGGTGTATTTTTGTACTTTTTTGGGTTTGGGATGTTCTAAAATGTGTCTTTATCTCATATTATACGTGTGGATATGAAGTTGAGGGTCGTGACCTTCGTATCGATACCAATTTAGACAATTGTTCATGTTCGGTTTAAACCAGAGCGGGTGGGTCATTTGGGGTTATTTGGGGGCATTTCTGTACTTTTTTGGGTTTGGGATATTCTAAAATGTGTCCTTATCTCTTATTATAGGTGTGGATATGAAATTGAGGGTCGTGACCTTCGTATCGATACCAATTTTGATGAATTTTCATTTTCGATTTAAACCAGATCAAGTGGGTTATTTGGGGACATTTCTATACTTTTTTGGGTTTGGGATGTTCTAAAAAATATCCTTATCTCTTATTAGACGTGTGGATGAGTTGTTGCAGGTCGTGACCTTCGAATCGATACCTATTTCGACATATGTTCATTTTCGGTTTAAACCAAACCGGGTGGGTCGTTTGGGGTTATTTAGGGGCATTTCTGTATTTTTTTTGGCTTTGGGATGGTCTAAAATGTGTCCTTATCTCTTATTATAGGTATGGATATGAAGTTGAGGGTCGTGACCATCGTATCGATACCAATTTTGACAAATGTTCATTTTTTGTTTAAACCAGACCAGGTGGGTCGTTTGGGGTTATTTGTGGGCATTTCGGTACTTTTTTGGGTTTGGGATGTTCTAAAATGTGTCCTTATCTCTTAGTACAGGTGTGGATATGAAGTTGAGGGTCGTCTCCTTCGTATCGATACCAATTTCGACGAGTGTTCATTTTCGGTTTAAACCCGATCGGGTGGGTCGTTTGGGGATATTTGGGGGAAATTCTATACTTTTTTGGGTTTGGGATGTTCTAAAAAATGTCCTTATCTCTTATTAGACGTGTGGATGAGTTGTTGAGGGTCCTGACCTTCGAATCAATATCTATTTTGACATATGTTCATTTTCGCTTTAAACCAGACCAGGTGGGTAGTTTGGGGATATTTGGGGGCATTTCTGTACTTTTTTGGGTTTCGGATGTTCTAAAATGTGTCCTTATCTCTTATTACAGATGTGGATATGAAGTTGAGGGTCGTGACCTTCGTATCGATACCAATTTAGACAAATGTTCATTTTCGATTTAAACTCGATCGAGTGGGTCGTTAGCGGTTATTTGGGGGTAGTTTGTACTTTTTTGGGTTTGAGATGTTCTAAAAAGTGTCCTTATCGCTTATTAGACGTGTGGATGTGATGTTGAGGGTCGTGACCTTGGAATCGATACCTATTTTGACGTATGTTCATTTTTTGTTTAAACAAGACCGAGTGGGTCGTTTGGGGTTATTTGGGGGTATTTTTGTACTTTTATGGGTTTGGGACGTTCTAAAATGTGTCCTTATCTCATATTACACGTGTGGATATGAAGTTGAGGGTCGTGACCTTCGTATCGATACCAATTTAGACAAATGTTCATTTCGGTTTAAACCAGAATGGGTGGGTCGTTTGGGGTTATTTGGGGGCATTTCTGTACTTTTTTGGGTTTGGGATGTTCTAAAATGTGTCCTTATCTCTTATTACAGGTGTGGATATAAAGTTGAGGGTCGTGACCTTCGTATTAATACCAATTTCGACGAATGTTCATTTTCGGTTTAAACCAAATCGAGTGAGTCGTTTGGGGTTATTCGGGGGCATTTCTGTACTTTTTTATGTTTGGGATGTTCTAAAAAATGTCCTTATCTCTTATTAGACGTGTCGATGAGTTGTTGCGGGTCGTGACCTTCAAATCGATACCTATTTCGACATATGTTCATTTTCGATTTAAACCAAACCAGGTGGCTCGTTTGGGGTTATTTAGGGGCATTTTTGTATTTTTTTGGCTTTGGGATGGTCCAAAATGTGTCCTTATCTCTTATTACAGGTATGGACATGAAGTTGAGGTTCGTGACCTTCGAATCGATACCTATTTCGACATATGTTCATTTTCGGTTTAAATAAGACCGAATGGGTCGTTTGGGGTTATTTGGGGGCATTTCTATACTTTTTTGGGTTTGGAATGTTATAAAAAATGTCCTTATCTCTTATTAGACGTGTGGATACGATGTTGAGGGTCGTGACCTTCGAATCGATACCTATGTCGATATATGTTCATTTTCGATTTAAACCAAATCGGGTGGACTGTTTGGGGTTACCTAGGGGCATTTTTGTACTTTTTTGGGTTTGGGATGTTCGAAAAAATGTCCTTATCTCTTAATAGACGTGTGGATGCGATGTCGAGGGTCGCAACCTTTGAATTGATACGTATTTCAATTTATGTTCATTTAGGGTCTAAACCAGACCGGGTGGATCGTTTGGGGTTGTTTGGTGGAATTTCTGTACTATTTTGGGTTTGGGATGTTCTAAAAAGTGTCCTTATATTTTCTTAGACGTGAGGATCCGATGTCGAGAGTCGCAACCTTCGATTCGATACCTATTTTGACTTATGTTCATTTGCGGTTTAAACCAAACCAGGTGGGTGGTTTGGGGTTGTTTGGGGGCATGTCTGCACTTTTTTGGGTTTGGGTTGTTCTAAAAAGTGTCCTTATCTCTTATTAGACGTGTGGATGCGATGTTGAGGATCATGACCTTGGAATCGATACCTATTTCGACATATGTTCATTTTCGGATTAAACAAGACCAAGTGGGTCGTTTGGGGTTATTTGGGGGCATTTCGGTACTTTTTTGGGTTTGGGATGTTCTAAAATTTATCCTTATCTCTTATTACAGGTGGGGATATGAAGTTGAGGGTCGTGACCTTCGTATCGATACCAATTTTGAGGAATGTTCATTTTTGATTTAAACAGATCGGGTGGGTCGTTTGGGTTTGTTTGGGGGCATTTCTATACTTTTGTGGGTTTGGGATGTTTTAAAAAGTGTCCTTATCTCTTATTAGACATGTGGATATGAAGTTGAGGGTCGTGACCATAGTTAGCAAAAACGGGAACGGTAATAAAACGGAGTTTTACGGTACGGATTTTAAACGGTAAAAAATTGCAAACGGACGGTCAAATAAAATGGTCAAAAAAATAGACAACGGTAAAAAATAAAAAACGGATGGTACAGGTTTTAAACGTTTATATTTCAAAAAAAGGGAATAAAAAAAATGTCACTATTCTCATATAAATTGAAAATTTTTTTATTTGAAATACATGCTTCTATTTTCGGTATCCATGCATTGACTTTGAGTTTATGGTGATATCATGAAAAATGTAGCCCTTCAAGTCTTCTTTACGCCTGTGAAAGAATAAAGCCGATCAGAGTTCGAGAGAGAGAGATATGATCAGTTAAGTCCAAGGTCTTAAAAAATGCCAAAAAAATGGGAACGTGTTTTAAACACGTTTAAAATGGGAATGCTTGCCTTTTGCCCTTTTTTACCGTATGTTTGGAAAGCATACGGCAAAACGTGCTTAAAATGGGGATTTAAACGCATTTTTGCTAACAGTGGTCGTGACCTTCATATCGATTCCAATTTCAACAATTGTTCATTTTTTGTTTAAACCAGACCGGGTGGGTCATTTGGGGTTATTTGGGGACATTTCTGTACTTTTTTGGGTTTGGGATGTTCTAAAAAGTGTCCTTATCTCTTATTAGACGTGTGGATACAATGTTTAGGGTCGTGACCTTCGAATCGATACCTATTTCGACATATGGTCATTTTCGATTTGAACGAGACCTGGTGGGTCATTTGGGATTATTTGGGGGCATTTCTGTACTTTTTTGAGTTTTGGAAGTTTTAAAATGTGTTCTAATCTCATATTGCACGTGTAGATATGAAGCTGATGGTCGTGACCTTCGTATCTATACCCATTTCGGTAAATGTTTATTTTTGGTTTAAACTAGACCGGGTGGGTCGCTTGGGGTTATTTGGGGGTATTTCTATACTTTTTTGGGTTTTGGATGTTCTAAAATGTGTCCTCATCTCTTATTAGAAGTGTGGATGCGGCGATGTTGAGGGTCGCGACTTTCGAATCGATACCTATTTCGACATATGTTCATTTTCGGTTTAAACAACACCTAGTGGGTCGTTTGGGGTTATTTGGGGGCATTTCTGTACTTTTTTGGGTTTGGGATGTTCTAAAATGTGTCCTTCTCTCTTATTACACGTGTGGATATGAAGTTGAGGGTCGTGACCTTTGAAGCGATACCTATTTCGGCATATGTACATTTTCGGTTCGAAAGAGATTGGGTGGGTGGTTTGGGGTTATTTGGGTGCATTCCTGTTCTCTTTTGGGTTTGGGATGTTCTAAAAAGTGTCCCTATCTCTTATAAGATGTGTGGATGCAATGTTGAGGGTCGTGACCTTCGAATTGATACCTATTTCGACATATGTTCATTTTTTATTTAAACCAGACCGGGTTGGTCGTTTGGGGTTATTTGGGGGCATTTTTATATTTTTTTAGGTTTGGGATGTTCTAAAAAGTGTCCTTATCTCTTATTAGATGTGTGGATGCAATGTTGAGGGTCGTGACCTTCGAATCGATACCTATTTTGACATATGTTCATTTTCTGTTTAAATCAAATCGGGTGGGTCGTTTGGCATTTTGTGGGGGTATTTCTATACTTTTTTTTGGTTTTGGATGTTCTAAAAAATGTACTTATCTCTTATTAGACGTGAGGATGTGTTGTTAAGGGTCGTGACCTTCGAATTGATACCTATTTTGACATATGTTCATTTTCGATTTGAACCAAATCGGGTAGGTCGTTTGGGGTTATTTGGGGGCATTTCTGTACTTTTTTGGGTTTGGGGTGTTCGAAAATGTGTGCTTATCTCTTATTACTCGTGTGGATATGAAGTTGAGGGTTGTGACCTTCGAAGCGGTACCTATTTCGGCATATGTTGATTTTTGGTTCGAACGAGATCGGGTGGGTGGTTTGGGGTTATTTGGGGGTATTTCTATACTTTTTTGGGTTTGGGATGTTCTAAAAAGTGTCACTATCTCTTATAAGACGTGTGGATACGATGTTGAGGGTTGTGACCCTCGAAATGATACCGATTTTGACATATGTTCATTTTTTATTTAAACCAGACCGGGTGGGTCGTTTGGGGTTGTTTGGGGGCATTTCCATACTTTTTTGGGTTTTGGACATTCTAAAAACTGTCCTTATCTCTTCCTAGACTTGTGGATGCGATGTCGAGGATCGCAACCTTCGAATCGATACTTATTTCGAGTTATGTTCATTTATGATTTAAACCAGACCGGGTGGGTCGTTATGGGTTGTTTGGGGGCATTTCTGTACTTTTTTGGGTTTGGGATATTCTAACAAATGTCCTTATCTCTTATTAGACATGTGGAAGCGATGTTGAGGGTCGTGACCTTGGAATCGATACTTATTTCGACATATGTTCATTTTTGGATTAAACAAGACCGAGTGGGTCGTTTGGGGTTATTTGGGGGCATGTCTTTACATTTTTGGGTTTGGGATATTCTAAAATGTGTTATTATCTCTTATTACATGTGTGGATATGAAGTTGAGGGCTGTGACCTTCGTATCGATACCAATTTAGACAAATTTTATTTACGGTTTAAACCAAATCGGGTGGGTCGTTCGGGGTTATTTGGGGGCATTTCTGTATTTTTTTTGGGTTTGGGATGTTCTAAAATGTGTCCTTATCTCTTATTACAGGTGTGGATATGAAGTTGAGGGTCGTGACCTTCATATCCATACCAATTTCGACGAATGTTCATTTTCTGTTTAAACCAGATCGGGTGGGTCCTTTGGGTTTATTTGGGGGAATTTTTGAATTTTTTTTGGGTTTGGGATGTTTTAAAAAGTGTCCATATCTCATATTAGAGGTGTGGATGCGATATTAAGGGTCGTGACCTGCGAATCGATACCTATTTTGACATATGCTCATTTTTGGTTTAAACCAAACTAAGTGGGACGTTTGGGGTTATTTGAGGGCATTGCAGTACTTTTTTGGGTTTGGGATGTTCTAAAGAATGTCCTTCTCTCTTATTAGAGTGTGTATGCGTTGTAGAGGGTCGTGACCTTCGAATTGATACCTAATTCGACATATGTTCATTTTTATTCAAACCAAACCGGGTGGGCCGTTTGGGATTATTTGGGGGCATTTCTGTACTTTTTTGGGTTTGGGTTGTTCTAAAATGTGTCCTTATCTCTTATTATACGTGTGGATATGAAGTTGAGGGTCGTGACCTTCGTATCGATACAAATTTTGACAAATGTTCATTTTCGGTTTAAACCAGACCGGATGGGTCGTTTGGGGTTATTTGGGGGCATTTCTATAATTTTTTGGGTTTGGGATGTTCTAAAATGTGTCCTAATATCTTATTACAGGTGTGGATATGAATTTAAGGGTTGTAACCTTCGTATCGATACCAATTTAGACAAATGTTCATTTTCAGTTTAAACCAGACCAGGTGGGTCGTTTGGGGTTATTTGGGGGTATTTCTGTACTTTTTTGGGTTTTGGACGTTCTAGAAAGTATCCTTATCTCTTATTAGTCGTGTGGATGCAATATTGAGTGTCGGTAACCTTCGAATCGAAACCTATTTCGACATTTGTTCATTTTCGATTTAAACAAGATCGAGTGGGTCGTTTGGGGTTATTTGGGGGCATTTCTGTATTTTTTTGGGTTTGGGATGTTCTAAAATGTGTCCTTATCTCTTATTACACGTGTGGATATGAAGTTGAGGGTCGTGATCTTCGTATCGATACCAATTTAGATAAATGTTCATTTTTGGTTTAAACCAGACGGGGTGGGTCGTTTGGGTTTATTTGGGGTATTTTTGTACTTTTTTGGGTTTGGGATGTTCTAAAATGTGTCCTCATCACTTATTAGATGTGTGGATGCGATGTTGCGGGTCGTGACCTTCGAATTGATACCTATTTTGACATATGTTCATTTTCGATTTCAACCAGACCGGGTGGGTCTTTTGGAGTTAATTGGGGGCATGTCAATACTTTTTTGGGTTTGGGATGTTCTAAAAAGTGTCCTTATCTCTTATTAGACGTGTGGATGCGATGTCATGGGTCGTAACCTTAGAATCGATAACTATTTCTACTTATGTTCATTTGCAGTTTAAACCAGACAGGGTGGGTTGTTTGTGGTTGTTTGGGGGCATTTCTATACTTTTTTGGGTTTGGGATGTTCTAAAAATTGTCCTTATCTCTTAATAGACGTGTGGATGCGATGTTGAGGGTCTTGACCTTCGAATCGATACCAATTTCGACATATGTTCATTTTCGGTCTAAATAAGACCGAGTGGGTCGTTTAGGGTTATTTGGGGGCATTTCCATACTTTTTTTGGTTTAGGATGTTCTAAAAAGTGTCCTTATCGCTTATTGGACCTGTGGATGCGATGTTGAGGGTCGTGACCTTTGAATCGATACCTATTTCGAGAAATGTTGATTTTCGATTGAAACCAAATCGGGTGGGTCGTTCGGGGTTATTTGGGGGCATTTCTGTACTTTTTTGGGTTTGGGATGTTCTAAAAAATGTCCTTATCTATTATTAGACGTGTGGATGCGTTGTTGAGGGTCGTGACCTTCGAATACATACCTATTTTGACATATGTTCATTTTTTGTTTAAACCAAACCAGGTGGTTCGTTTGGGGTTATTTGGGTTCTGTACTTTTTTGAGTTTTGGAAGTTCAAAAATGTGTCCTTATCTCATATTACACGTGTCGATATGAAGTTGACGATCGTGACCTTCGTATCGATACCCAATTCGGTAAATGTTCATTTTTTATTTAAACTAGACCGAGTGGTTCGTTTGGGGTTATTTGGGGGCATTTCTGTACTTTTTTGGGTTTGGGATGTTCTAAAAACTGTCCTTATCTCATATTAGACGTGTGGTTGCGATGTCGAGGGTCGTAACCTTCGAATCGACACCAATTTTGACTAATGTTCATTTACGGTTTAAACCAAACCAGGTGGGTCATTTGGGGGTATTTTAGTACTTTGTTGGGTTTGGGATGTTCTATAAAGTGTCCTTATCTCTTATTAGATGTGTGGATGCGATGTTGAGGGTCGTGACCATCGAATCGATACCTATTTTGACATATGTTCATTTTTGGCTTAAACAAGACCGAGTGGGTCGTTTGGGGTTATTTGGGGGCATTTATGTACTTTTTTGGGTTTGGGATGTTCTAAAATGTGTCCTCATCTCTTATTACACAAGTGGATATGAAGTTGAGGGTCGTGACCTCCGTATCGATACCAATTTCGACAAATGTTAAATTTCGGTTTAAACTAGACCGGATGGGTCGTTTTGGGCTATTTGGGGGCATTT
This sequence comes from Telopea speciosissima, assembly GCF_018873765.1. Taxonomy (NCBI): domain Eukaryota; kingdom Viridiplantae; phylum Streptophyta; class Magnoliopsida; order Proteales; family Proteaceae; genus Telopea; species Telopea speciosissima. The sequence goes on along the minus strand of NC_057922.1, from coordinate 37,334,561 downwards.
CTGTACTTTTTTGGGTTTTGGATGTTCTAAAATGTGTCCTCATCTCTTATTAGACGTGTGGATGCGGCGATGTTGAGGGTCGTGATTTTCGAATCGATACGTATTTCGACATATGTTCATTTTTGGTTTAAACAAGACTGAATGGGTCGTTTGGGGTTATTTAGGGGCATTTCTATACTTTTTTGGGTTTGGGATGTTCTAAAATGTGTCCTCTCTTATTACACGTGTGGATATGAAGTTGAGGGTTGTGACCTTTGAAGCGATACCTATTCGGCATATATACATTTTCGGTTCGAAAGAGATCGGGTGGGTGGTTTGGGGTTATTTGGGGGCATTCCTGTTCTCTTTTGGGTTTGGGATGTTCTAAAAAGTGTCCCTATTTCTTATAAGACGTGTGGATGCGATGTTGAGGGTCGTGACCTTCGAATTGATACCTATTTTGACATATGTTCATTTTCGATTTAAACCAGACCGGGTTGGTCGTTTGGGGTTATTTGGGGGCATTTCTGTACTTTTTGAGGTTTGGGAAGTTCTAAAAAGTGTCCTTATCTCTTATTAGATGTGTGGATGCGATGTTGAGGGCCGTGACCTTCGAATCGATAACTATTTTGACAGATCTTCATTTTCGGTTTAAATCAAACCGGGTGGGTCGTTTGGCGTTATGTGGAGGCATTTCTGTACTTTTTTTGGTTTTGGATGTTCTAAAAAATGTCCTTATCTCTTATTAGACGTGAGGATGCGTTATTAAGGGTCGTGACCTTCGAATTGATACCTATTTTGACATATGTTCATTTTCGGTTTGAACCGAGTCGGGTAGGTCGTTTGGGGTTATTTGGGGGCATTTTTTGTACTTTTTTGGGTTTGGGATGTTCAAAAATGTGTGCATATCTCTTATTACACGTGTGGATATGAAGTTGGGGGTTATGACCTTCGAAGCGATACCTATTTCGGCATATGTTGATTTTCGGTTCGAACGAGACCGGGTGGGTGGTTTGGGGTTATTTGGGGGTATTTCTATACTTTTTTGGGTTTGGGATGTTCTAAAAAGTGTCACTATCTCTTATAAGACCTGTGGATGCGATGTTGAGGGTCGTGACCTTCGAAATGATACCAATTTCGACATATGTTCATTTGCAATTTAAACCAGACCGGGTGGGTCGTTTGGGGTTGTTTGGGGGCATTTCTGTACTTTTTTGGGTTTAGGATGTTCTAACAAAAGTCCTTATCTCTTATTAGACATGTGGAAGTGATGTTGAGGGTCGTGACCTTGGAATCGATACTTATTTCGACATATGTTCATTTTTGGATTAAACAAGATCGAGTGGGTCGTTAGGGGTTATTTGGGGGCATGTCTTTACATTTTTGGGTTTGGGATATTCTAAAATGTGTCCTTATCTCTTATTATGGGTGTGGATATGAAGTTGAGGGTCGTGATCTTCGTATCGATACCAATTTCGACGAATGTTCATTTTCTGTTTAAGCCAGATCAGGTGGGTCCTTTGGGTTTATTTGGGGGAATTTCTATATTTTTTTGGGTTTGGGATGTTTTAAAAAGTGTCCTTATCTCATATTAGACGTGTGGATGCGATATTAAGGGTCGTGACCTTCGAATTGATACCTTTTTTAACATATGTTCATTTTCGGTTTAAACCAAACTGGGTGGGACGTTTGGGGTTATTTGGGGGCATTTCAGTACTTTTTTGGGTTTGGGATGTTCTAAAAATGTCCTTCTCTCTTATTAGGCGTGTGGATGCGTTGTTGAGTGTCAGTGACCTTCGAATCGAAACCTATTTTGACATTTGTTCATTTTCGATTTAAACAAGATCGAGTAGGTCGTTTGGGGTTATTTGGGGGCATTTCTGTATTTTTTTGGGTTTGGGATGTTCTAAAATGTGTCCTTATCTCTTATTACACGTGTGGATATGAAGTTGAGGGTCGTGATCTTCGTATCGATACCAATTTAGACAAATGTTCATTTTTTGTTTAAACCAGACGGGGGGGTTGTTTGGGTTTATTTGGGGTATTTCTGTACTTTTTTGGGTTTGGGATGTTCTAAAATGTGTCCACATCTCTTATTATACAAGTGGATATGAAGTTGGGGGTCATGACCTCTGTATCGATACCAATTTCGGCAAATGTTAATTTTCGGTTTAAACTAGACCGGATGGGTCGTTTGGGGCTATTTGGGGGCATTTCTGCACTTTTTTGGGTTTTGGATGTCCTAAAATGTGTCCTCATCTCTTATTAGACGTGTGGATGCGGCGATGTTGAGGGTTGTGACTTTCGAATCGATACGTATTTTGACATATGTTCATTTTCGGTTTAAACAAGACCGAGTGGGTCGTTTAGGGTTATTTGGGGGCATTTCTGTATTTTTTTGGGTTTGGGATGTTCTAAAATGTGTCCTTCTCTCTTATTACACGTGTAGATATGAAGTTGAGGGTCGTGACCTTTCAAGCGATACCTATTTCGGCATATGTACATTTTCGGTTCAAAAGAGATCGGGTGGGTGGTTTGGGGTTATCTGGGGGCATTCCTGTTCTCTTTTGGGTTTGGGATGTTCTAAAAAGTGTCCCTATCTCTTATAAGACGTGTGGATGTGATGTTGAGGGTCGTGACCTTCGAATTGATACCTATTTCGACATATGTTCATTTTCGATTTCAACCAGATCGGGTTGGTCGTTTGGGGTTATTCGGGGGCATTTCTGTACTTTTTCAGGTTTGGGATGTTCTAAAAAATGTCCTTATCTCTTATTAGACGTGTGGATGCGATGTTGAGGGTCGTGACCTTCGAATCGATACCTATTTTGACATATGTTCATTTTCGGTTTAAATTAAACCGGGTGGGTCGTTTGGCGTTATGTGGGGGCATTTCTGTATTTTTTTCGGTTTCGGATGTTCTAAAAAATGTCCTTATATCTTATTAGACGTGAGGATGCGTTGTTAAGGGTCGTGACCTTCGAATTGATACCTATTTTGACATATGTTCATTTTCGGTTTGAACCACACCGGGTAGGTCGTTTGGGGTTATTTGGGGGCATTTTTGTACTTTTTTGGGTTTGGGATGTTCGAAAATGTGTGCTTATAGAGATAAGGACATTTTTTAGAACATCCCAAACCCAAAAAAGTACAGAAATGCCCCCAAACAACCCAAAACGACCCACCCTGTCTGGTTTAAATCGCAAATGAATATAAGTCGAAATAGGTATCGCTTCGAAGGTTACGACCCTTGACATCTCATCCACACGTCAAATAATCGATAAGGACACTTTTTAGAACATCCCAAACCCAAAAAAGAACAGAAATGACCCCAAACAACCCCAAACGACCCACCCTGTCTGGTTTAAACCGCAAATGAACATAAGTCGAAATAGGTATCGATTCAAAGGTTACGACCCTTGACATCGTATCCACACGTCTAAGAAGAGATAATGACACTTTTTAGAACGTCCAAAACCCAAAAAACTATAGAAATGCCCCCAAATAACCCCAAACGATCCACCCGGTCTGGTTTAAACCGAAAATGAACATATGTCGAAATAGGTACCAATTCGAAAGTCACAACCCTCAACATCGCATCCACACATCCAATAAGAGATGAGGAAACATTTTAGAACATCCCAAACCCAAAAAAGTATAGAAATGCCCCCAAATAACCTCAACCGATCCACCCGATCTAGTTCAAACAAAAAATGAACATTTATCGAAATTCGTATCGATACGAAGGTCATGACCCTCAACTTCATATCCACACATGTAATAAGAGATAAGGACACATTTAAGAACATCTAAAACTCAAAAATGTACAAAAATGCCCCCAAATAATCCCAAACAACCCACCTGGTCTTGTTTAAACCGAAAATAAACATATGTCGAAATAGGTAATCAATTCGAATGTCACGACCATCGACATCGCTTCCACACATCTAATAAGAGATGAGGACACATTTTCGAACATCAAAAACCCAAAAAAGTACAGAAATGCCCCCAAATAACCCCAAACGACCCACCCGATCTTGTTTAAACTGAAAATGAACATTCGTCGAAATTGGTATCGATACGAAGGTCACGACGCTCAACTTCATATCCACACCTGTAATAAGAGATAAGGACACATTTTAGAACATCCCAAACCCAAAAAAGTATAGAAATGCCCCCAAATATCCCCAAACGACCCATCCGATCTGGTTTAAACCGAAAATGAAAATTCGTCAAAATTGGTATCAATACGAAGGTCACAACCCTCAACTACATATCCACACCTATAATATGAGATAAGAACACATTTTACAACATCCTAAACAAAAAAAAAAGTACAGAAATGCCCCCAAATAACCCCAAACAACCCACTCGGTTTGGTTTAAATCGAAAATGAATATAGGTCGAAATAGGTATCGATTCGAAGGTCACGACCTTCAACATCGCATCCACACATCTAATAAGAAATAAGGACACTTTTTAGAACATCCCACACCCAAAAAAGTACAGAAAAACCCCCAAATAACCAAAAACGACCCACCCGGTCTGGTTTAAACTGAAAATGAACATAAGTCGAAATAGGTATCGATTCCAAGGTTACGATCGCGACGACGAATCCACACATCTAAGAGGGGTAAAGTACACTTTTTAGAGCATCCAAAACCCAAAAAACTACAAAAATGCCCCCAAATAACTCCAAACGACCCACCCGATTTGATTTAAATCGAAAATGAACATCTGTCGAAATAGGTATCGATTCGAAGCTCACGACCCTCAACATCGCATCCACACATCTAATAAGAGATAAGGATACTTTTTAGAACGTCCCAAACCCAAAAAAGTACAGAAATGCCCCCAAATAACCCCAAACGACCCACTCGGTCTGGTTTAAACCGAAAATGAACGTTTGTCGAAATTGGTATCGATACAAAGGTCACGACCCTCAACTTCATATGCACATATGTAATAAGAGATAAGGACACATTTTGGAACATCCCAAACCCAAAAAAGTATAGAAATGCCCCCAAATAACCCCAAACGACCTACTCGATCTAGTTTAAACCGAAAATGAACATATGCCAAAATAGGTATCGATTCGAAGCTCACGACCCTCAACATCGCATCCACACGTCTAATAAGAGATAAGGACACATTTTAGAACATCCCAAACCAAAAACAGAATAGAAATGCCCCCAAATAACCCCAAACGACCCACTCGGTCTTATTTAAACCGGAAATGAACATATGTCGAAATAGGTATCAATTCAAAAGTCACGACCCTCAACATCGCATCCACACATCTAATAAGAGATGAGGACACATTTTAAAACATCCCAAACCCAAAAAAGTACAGAAATGCCCCCAAATAACCCCAAACGACCCACCCGGTCTAGTTCAAACCGAAAATTAACATTTGCCAAAATTGGTATCGATACGAAAGTCACGACCCTCAACTTCATATCCACACGGGTAATAAGAGATAAAGACACATTTAAGAACATCTAAAACTCAAAAAAGTACAGAAATGCCCCCAAATAATCCCAAACGACCCACCCGGTCTTGTTTAAACAAAAAATAAACATATGTCAAAATATGTAATCAATTCGAAGCTCACGGCCCTCGACATCGCATCCACACATCTAATAAGGGATAAGGACACATTTTTGAACATCCCAAACCCAAAAAAGTACAGAAATGCCCCAACCCCAAACGACCCACCCGATCTGGTTTAAACAAAAAATGAACATTCGTCGAAATTGGTATCGATACGTAGGTCACGACCCTCAACTTCATATCCACACCTGTAATAAGAGATAATGACACATTTTAGAACATCCAAACCCAAAAAAGTGCATAAATGCCCCCAAATAACCCCAAACGACCCACCCGATCTGGTTTAAACCGAAAGTGAAAATTCATCGAAATTAGTATCGATACGAAGGTCACGACCCTCAACTTCATATCCACACTTGTAATAAGAGATAAGGACACATTTTAGAACATCCCAAACCCAAAAAAGTTTAAAAATGCCCCAAAATAATCGCAAACGACCCACCCGGTTTGGTTTAAACTGAAAATGAACATTTATCAAAATTGGTATCGATACGAAGGTCACGACCCTCAACTTCATATCCACACGTGTAATAAGAGATAAGGACACAATTTAGAACATCCCAAACCCAAAAAAGTACAGAAATGCCGCTAAATAACCCAAAATGACCCACTCGGTCTTGTTTAAACTGAAAATGAGCATATGTCGAAATTGGTATCGATTCGAAGGTCGCAACCCTCAACATCGCATCCACACGTCTAATACAAGATAAGGACATTTTTTAGAACATCCCAAACCCAAAAGAGTGCAGAAATGACCCCAAACAACCCTAAACAACCCACCTGTCTGGTTTAAATAGTAAATGAACATAAGTCGAAATAGGTATCGATTCGAAGGTTACAACCCTTGACATCGCATCCACACGTCTAATAAGAGAGTAGGACACCTTTTAGAATATTCCACACCCAAAAAAATACAGAAATGCCCCCCAAATAACCCCAAACAACCCACCCGATCTGGTTTAAATCGAAAATGAACATTCATCAAAATTGGTATCGATAAGAAGGTCACGACGCTCAACTTCATAACTACACCTGTAATAAGAGATAAGGACACATTTTAGAATATCCCAAACCCAAAAAGTATAGAAATGCCCCCAAATAACCCAAAACGAACCACCCGATCTGGTTTAAACCAAAAATGAACATTCGTTGAAATTGGTATCGATACGAAGGTCACGATCCTCAACATCATATCCACACCTCTAATAAGAGATAAGCACACATTTTAGAACATCCCAAACCCAAAAAAGTATAGAAATGCCCCCAAATAACCCCCAACGACCCATCCGGTCCGGTTTAAACCGAAAATGAACATTTGTTTAAATTGGTATCGATACGAAGGTCATGACTCTCAATTTCATATCCACATGTGTAATAAGAGATAAGGACACGCTTTAGAGCATCCCAAATCCAAAAAAGTACAGAAATGCCCCCAAATAAACCCAAACGACCCACATTGTCTTGTTTAAACCGAAAATGAATATTTATCTAAACTGGTATCAATACGAAGGTCACGACCCTCAACTTCATATCCGCACACCTATGAAGAGATAAGGACACTTTTTAGAACATCCAAAACCCAAAAAAGTACAGAAATGCCCCCAAATAACCCCAAACGACCCACTCGGTCTTGTTTAAATCAAAAATTAACATATGTCGAAATAGGAATCGATTCCAGGGTCACGACCCTCAACATTGCATCCACACATCTAATAAGAGATAAGGACACTTTTTAGAACATCCCAAACCCAAAAAAGTATAGAAATTCCCCCAAATAACCCAAAACGACCCACCCGATCTGGTTTAAACCGAAAATGAACGTTCGTCGAAAGTGGTATCGATACGGAGGTCACGACCCTCAAATTCATATCCACACCTGTAATAAGAGATAAGGACACATTTTAGAATATCCCAAACCCAAAAAAGTACAGAAATGCCCCCAAATAACCCCAAACGACCCACTCGGTCTGGTTTAAACCGAAAATGAACGTTTGTCGAAATTGGTATCGATACAAAGGTCACGACCCTCAACTTCATATGCACATATGTAATAAGAGATAAGGACACATTTTGGAACATCCCAAACCCAAAAAAGTATAGAAATGCCCCCAAATAACCCCAAACGACCTACTCGATCTAGTTTAAACCGAAAATGAACATATGCCAAAATAGGTATCGATTCGAAGCTCACGACCCTCAACATCGCATCCACACGTCTAATAAGAGATAAGGACACATTTTAGAACATCCCAAACTAAAAACAGAATAGAAATGCCCCCAAATAACCCCAAACGACCCACTCGGTCTTATTTAAACCGGAAATGAACATATGTCGAAATAGGTATCAATTCAAAAGTCACGACCCTCAACATCGCATCCACACATCTAATAAGAGATGAGGACACATTTTAAAACATCCCAAACCCAAAAAAGTACAGAAATGCCCCCAAATAACCCCAAACGACCCACCCGGTCTAGTTCAAACCGAAAATTAACATTTGCCAAAATTGGTATCGATACGAAAGTCACGACCCTCAACTTCATATCCACACGGGTAATAAGAGATAAAGACACATTTAAGAACATCTAAAACTCAAAAAAGTACAGAAATGCCCCCAAATAATCCCAAACGACCCACCCGGTCTTGTTTAAACAAAAAATAAACATATGTCAAAATATGTAATCAATTCGAAGCTCACGACCCTCGACATCGCATCCACACATCTAATAAGGGATAAGGACACATTTTTGAACATCCCAAACCCAAAAAAGTACAGAAATGCCCCAACCCCAAACGACCCACCCGATCATGGTTTAAATAAAAAAATGAACATTCGTCGAAATTGGTATCGATACGTAGGTCACGACCCTCAACTTCATATCCACACCTGTAATAAGAGATAATGACACATTTTAGAACATCCAAACCCAAAAAAGTGCATAAATGCCCCCAAATAACCCCAAACGACCCACCCGATCTGGTTTAAACCGAAAGTGAAAATTCATCGAAATTAGTATCGATCGAAGGTCACGACCCTCAACTTCATATCCACACTTGTAATAAGAGATAAGGACACATTTTAGAACATCCTAAACAAAAAAAAGTATAGAAATGCCCCCAAATAACCGCAAACAACCCACCCGATTTGGTTTAAATCGAAAATGAATATAGGTCGAAATAGGTATCAATTCGAAGGTCACGACCTTCAACATCGCATCCACACGTCTAATAAGAGATAAGAACACTTTTTAGAACATCCCACACCCAAAAAAGTACAGAAAAACCCCCAAATAACCCAAAACGACCCACCCGATCTGGTTTAAACAAAAAATGAACATTTATCGAAATTGGCATCGAAACGAAGGTCACGACCCTGAACTTCATATCCACACGTGTAATAAGAGATAAGGACACATTTTAGAACATCCCAAACCCAAAAAAGTTTAAAAATGCCCCAAAATAATCGCAAACGACCCACCCGGTTTGGTTTAAACTGAAAATGAACATTTATCAAAATTGGTATCGATACGAAGGTCACGACCCTCAACTTCATATCCACACGTGTAATAAGAGATAAGGACACAATTTAGAACATCCCAAACCCAAAAAAGTACAGAAATGCCGCTAAATAACCCAAAATGACCCACTCGGTCTTGTTTAAACTGAAAATGAGCATATGTTGAAATTGGTATCGATTCGAAGGTCGCAACCCTCAACATCGCATCCACACGTCTAATACAAGATAAGGACATTTTTTAGAACATCCCAAACCCAAAAGAGTGCAGAAATGACCCCAAACAACCCTAAACAACCCACCCTGTCTGGTTTAAATAGTAAATGAACATAAGTCGAAATAGGTATCGATTCGAAGGTTACAACCCTTGACATCGCATCCACACGTCTAATAAGAGAGTAGGACACCTTTTAGAATATTCCACACCCAAAAAAATACAGAAATGCCCCCAAATAACCCCAAACAACCCACCCGATCTGGTTTAAATCGAAAATGAACATTCATCAAAATTGGTATCGATAAGAAGGTCACGACGCTCAACTTCATAACTACACCTGTAATAAGAGATAAGGACACATTTTAGAATATCCCAAACCCAAAAAAGTATAGAAATGCCCCCAAATAACCCAAAACGAACCACCCGATCTGGTTTAAACCAAAAATGAACATTCGTTGAAATTGGTATCGATACGAAGGTCACGATCCTCAACATCATATCCACACCTCTAATAAGAGATAAGCACACATTTTAGAACATCCCAAACCCAAAAAAGTATAGAAATGCCCCCAAATAACCCCCAACGACCCATCCGGTCCGGTTTAAACCGAAAATGAACATTTGTTTAAATTGGTATCGATACGAAGGTCATGACTCTCAATTTCATATCCACATGTGTAATAAGAGATAAGGACACGCTTTAGAGCATCCCAAATCCAAAAAAGTACAGAAATGCCCCCAAATAAACCCAAACGACCCACATTGTCTTGTTTAAACCGAAAATGAATATTTATCTAAACTGGTATCAATACGAAGGTCACGACCCTCAACTTCATATCCGCACACCTATGAAGAGATAAGGACACTTTTTAGAACATCCAAAACCCAAAAAAGTACAGAAATGCCCCCAAATAACCCCAAACGACCCACTCGGTCTTGTTTAAATCGAAAATTAACATATGTCGAAATAGGAATCGATTCCAGGGTCACGACCCTCAACATTGCATCCACACATCTAATAAGAGATAAGGACACTTTTTAGAACATCCCAAACCCAAAAAAGTATAGAAATTCCCCCAAATAACCCAAAACGACCCACCCGATCTGGTTTAAACCGAAAATGAACGTTCGTCGAAAGTGGTATCGATACGGAGGTCACGACCCTCAAATTCATATCCACACCTGTAATAAGAGATAAGGACACATTTTAGAATATCCCAAACCCAAAAAAGTACATAAATGCCCCCAAATAACCCCAAACGACCCACCCGGTTTGGTTTAAATTGAAAATGAACATAGGTCGAAATAGGTATCGATTCGAATGTCACAACCCTCAACATCGCATCCACATGTCTAATAAGAGATAAGGACACTTTTTAAAACATCCCAAACCCAAAAAAGTATAGAAATGACCCCAAATAAGCCCAAACGACCCACCTGGTCCGGTTTAAACCGAAAATTAACATATGTCAAAATAGGTATCAATTCAAAGGTCATGACCCTCAGCATCACATCCACACGTCTAATAAGATATAATGACACTTTTTAGAACATCCCAAACTCAAAGAAGTATAGAAATGCCCCCATATAACCCCAAACGACCCACCCGGTCTCGTTCGAATCGAAAATGAACATATACCAAAATAGGTATCGATTCAAAGGTCATGACACCCAACTTCATATCCACACACGTAATAAGAGATAACGACACTTTTTAGAACATCCCAAAATCAAAAAAGTACAGAAATGCTCCCAAATAACCCCAAATGACCCCACCGGCCTCGTTCGAACCGAAAATGAACATATACCGAAATAGATATCGATTCGATGGTCATGACCCTTAACTTCTTATCCATACGTGCAATAAGAGATAAGGACACTTTTTAGAGCATCCCAAACCCAAAAAAGTACAAAAATGCCCCCAAATAAATCCAAACGACCCACCCGGTTTTGTTTAAACCAAAAATGAACATATGTCCAAATAGGTATCAATTCGAAGGTCATGACCCTCAATATCGCATCCACACACCTAATAAGAGATAAGGACACTTTTTAGAACATCACAAACCCAAAAAATAACCCCAAACGACCTACCCGATCTCGTTCGAACCGAAAATGAACATATGCAAAAATAGGCATCGATTCGAAGGTCACAACCCTCAACATCGTATCCACATGTCTAATAAGAGATAAGGACACCTTTTAGAACATTCCAAACCCAAAAAAGTACAGAAATACCCCCAAATAACCCCAAACGACCCAACCGGTCTCGTTCAAACCGAAAATGAACATATACTGAAATAGATATTGATTCGAAGGTTGTGACCCTCAACTTCATATCCACACGAGTAATAAGAGATAAGGACACTTTTTAGAACATCCCAAACCCAAAAAAGTACAGAAATGCCCCCAAATAACCCCAAACGACCCACCCGTTCTGGTTTAAACCGAAAATGAACATATATAAAAATAGGTATCAATTCGAAGGTCACGACCCTCAACATCGCATCCACACATCTAATAAGTGATAAGGAAACTTTTTAGAACCTCCCAAGCCTAAAAAAGTATAGAAATGTCCCCAAATAACCCCAAACGACCCACCCGATCTCGTTCGAACCGAAAATGAACATATGCCAAAATAGGCATCGATTCGAAGGTCACGACCCTCACCATTGCATCCACATGTCTAATAAGAGATAAGGACGCTTTTTAGAACATCCCAAACCCAAAAAAGTATAGAATGCACCCAAATAACCCCAAACCACCCACCCGGTCGGGTTTAAATCGAAAATGAATACTTGTCGAAATTGGTATCGATGCGAAGGTCACGACCCTCAACTTCATATCCACATGTGTTCTAAGAGATAAGAACACATTTTAGAACATGACAGACCCAAAAAAGTACAAAAATGTCCCTAAATAACCCCAAACTCCCCGCCCAATCTAGTGTAAACCAAAAAATGCCTCAAGATCGCATCCATACGTCTAATAAGAGATAAACACACTTTTTAGAACATTCGAAACCCAAAAAAGTACAGAAATGCCCCTAAATAACCCCAAACAACCCACCCGGTCTCGTTCGAACCATAAAAGAACATATGCCGAAATAGGAATCGATTCAAAGGTCACAACCCTCAACATCGCATCTTTGAGTCTAATAAGAGATGAGGGCATATTTTAGAACATCCCAAACCCAAAAATGTAGAAAAATGCCCCCAAATAACCCCAAACGACCCACCTAGTTAGGTTTAAGCCAAAAATAAACATATATCGAAATAGGTATCAATTCGAAGGTCACGACCTTCAACATCGCATCCACACGTCTAATAAGAGATAAGGACACTTTTTAGAACATCCCAAACCCAAAAAAGTATAGAAATGCCCCCAAATAACCCCAAACGACCCACCCGGTCTCGTTTGAACCGAAAATGAACATATACCAAAATAGGTATCCATTCGAAGGTCATGACCCTAAACTTCATGTCCACACGTGCAATAAAAGATAAGGACACTTTTTAGAACATCCCAAACCCAAAAAAGTACAAAAATGCGCCCAAATAACCGCAGATGACCCACCTAGTCTGGTTTAAACAAAAAATGAACATATGTCAAAATAGGTATCAATTCGAAGGTCACGACCCTCAACATCGCATCCACACATCTAATAACAGATAAGGACACTTTTTAGAACATCCCAAGCCCAAAAAATTACAGAAATGCCGCCAAATAACCCCGAACGACCCACCCGATCTCGTTCGAACGAAAAATGAACATATACCGAAATAGGTATCGATTCGAAGGTCACGACCCCCAACTTCATATCCACACGTGTAATAAGAGATAAGGACACTCTTCAGAACATCCCAAACCCAAAAAAGTACAGAAATGCCCCCAAATAACCCCAAACGACCCAGCCGGTCTCGTTTGAACCAAAAATGAACATATACGAAAATAGATATCGATTCGATGGTCATGACCCTCAACTTCATATCCACTCGTGTAATAAGAGATAAGGACACTTTTTAGAACATCCCAAAACCAAAAATGTACAGAAATGCCCCCAAATAACCCCAAACCACCCACCCAATCTGGTTTAAATCGAAAATGAACATATGTCAAAATAGGTTTCGATTCGAGTCACGACCCTAAACATCGCATCCACATGTCTAACAAGAGATAAGGACACTTTTTAGAACATCCCAAACCCAAAAAAGTTTAGAAATGCACCCAAATAACCCCAAACCACCCACCCGGTCTCGTTCGAACCAAAAAAGAACATATGCCAAAATAGGAATCGATTCGAAGGTCACAACCCTCAACATCGCATCTTTGAGTCTAATAAGAGATAAGGGCATATTTTAGAATATCCCAAACCCAAAAAAGTATAGAAATGCCCTCAAATAACCCCAAACGACCCACCCAGTCAGGTTTAAACCGAAAATAAACATATATCGAAATAGGTATCAATTCGAAGGTCACAACCTTCAACATCGTATCCACATGTCTAATAAGAGATAAGGACACTTTTTTGAACATCCCAAACCAAAAAAAGTACAGAAATGCCCCCAAATAACCCCAAACGACCCACCCTGTCTCGTTTGAACCGAAAACGAACATATACCGAAATAGGTATCCATTCGAAGGTCATGACCCCCAACTTCATCTCCACACATTCAATAAAAGATAAGGACACTTTTTAGAACATCCCAAACCCAAAAAAGTACAGAAATGCCCCCAAATAACCCCAAACGACCCACCCAGTCTGGTTTAAACCAAAAATGAACATATGTCAAAATAGGTATCAATTGGAAGGTCACGACCCTCAACATCGTATCCACACATCTAATAACAGATAAGGACACTTTTTAGAACATCCCAAGCCCAAAAAATTATAGAAATGCCCCCAAATAACCCTGAATGACCCACCCGATCTTGTTCGAACCAATAATGAACATATACCAAAATAGGTATCGATTCGAAGGTCACGACCCCAACTTCATATCCACATGTGTAATAAGAGATAAGGACACTTTTTAGAACATCCCAAACCCAAAAAAGTACAAAAATACCCCCAAATAACCCCAAACGACCCAGCCGGCCTCGTTCGAACCGAAAATGAACATATACCAAAATAGATATCGATTCGATGGTCATGGCCCTCAACTTCATATCCACTCGTGTAATAAGAGATAAGGACACTTTTTAGAACATCACAAAATCAAAAAAGTACAGAAATGCCCCCAAATAACCCCAAACGACCCACCCAATCTGGTTTAAATCCAAAATGAACATATGTCGAAATAGGTATTGATTCGAAGGTCACGACCCTCAACATCGCATCCACACGTCTAACAAGAGAAGAGGATGCATTTTAGAACATCCCAAGCCCAAAAAAGTATAGAAATGCCCCTAAATAATACCAAACGACCCACCCGGTCCAGTTTAAACCGCGAATGAACATATGTCGAAATAGGTATCGATTCGAAGGTCACGACCCTCAACATCGCATCCACACGTCGAATAAGAGATAATGACACTTTTTAGAAAATCCCAAACCCAAAAAAAGTACGGAAATGCCCTCAAATAACCCCAAATGACCCACCCGATCTGGTTTAAATGGTAAATGAACATATGTCAAAATAGGTATCGATTCGAAGGTCACGACCCTCAACATCTCATTCACACGTCTAACACGAGATAAGGACACTTTTTAGAACATCCCAAACCCAAAAGAGTATAGAAAATGCCCCCAAATAATCCTAAACCACCTACCCGGTCTGGTTTAAACCAAAAATGAATATATGTCAAAAATAAGTATCAATTCGAATGTCATGACCCTCAACATCGTATCCACACGTCAAATAAGAGATAATGACACTTTTTAGAACATACCAAACCCAAAAAAGTACAAAAATACCCCCAAATAACCCCAAACCACCCACCCGATCTCGTTCGAACAGAAAATGAACATATGCCGAAATAGGTATCGATTTGAAGGTCATAACCTTCAATATCGCATCCACTCATCTAATAAGAGATAAGGGCACATTCTAGAACAACCCAAACCCAAAAAAGTAGAGAAGTACTCCCAAATAACCCCAAGCGACCCACCTGGTTTGGTTTAATTCGAAAATGAACATATGTCAAAATAGGTATTGATTTGAACGTCACGACCCTCAACATCGCATCCACACATCTAATAAGAGATAAGGACACTTTTTAGAACAACCCAAACCCAAAAAAGTACATAAATGCCGCCAAATAACCCCAAACGACCCACCCAGTCTGGTTTAAACCGAAAATGAACATATATAAAAATAGGTATCAATTCGAAGGTCACGACCCTCAACATCGCATCTACACATCTAATAAGTGATAATGAAACTTTTTAGAACCTCCCAAGCCCAAAAAAATATAGAAATGCCCCCAAATAACCCCAAACGACCCACCCGATCTCGTTCGAACCGAAAAAGAACATATGCCGAAATAGGAATTGATTCGAAGGTCACAACCCTCAACATCGCATCTTCGAGTGTAATAAGAGATGAGGGCATATTTTAGAACATCCCAAACCCAAAAAAGTACAAAAATGCCGCCAAATAACCCCAAACGACCCACCCAGCCAGGTTTAAACCAAAAATAAACATATATCGAAATAGGTATCAATTCGAAGGTCACGACCTTCAACATCGTATCCACATGTCTAACAAGAGATAAGGACACTTTTGAGAACATCCCAAACCCAAAAAAGTACAGAAATACCCCCAAATAACCCCAAACGACCCACCCGGTCTCGTTTCAACCGAAAATGAACATATACCGAAATAGGTATCCATTCGAAGGTCATGACCCCCAACTTCATCTCCACATGTTCAATAAAAGATAAGGACACTTTTTAGAACATCCCAAACCCAAAAAAGTACAGAAATGCCCCCAAATAACCCCAAACGACCCACCGAGTCTGGTTTAAACAAAAAATGAACATATGTCAAAATAGGTATCAATTCAAAGGTCACGACCCTCAACATCGTATCCACACATCTAATAACAAATAAGGACACTTTTTAGAACATCCCAAGCCCAAAAAATTATAGAAATCCCCCAAATAACCCAGAACGACCCACCCGATCTCGTTCGAACCGAAAATGAACATATACCGAAATAGGTATCGATTCGAAGGTCACGACCCCCAACTTCATATCCACACGTGTAATAAGAGATAAGGACACTTTTCAGAACATCCCAAACCCAAAAAAGTACAGAAATGCCCCCAAATAACCCCAAACGACCCAGCCGATCTCGTTCGAACCGAAAATGAATATATACCAAAATAGATATCGATTCGATGGTCATGACCCTCAACTTCATATCCACTCGTGTAATAAGAGATAAGGACACTTTTTAGAACATCCCAAAACCAAAAAAGTACAAAAATGCCCCCAAATAACCCCAAACGACCCACCCAATCTGGTTTAAATCGAAAATGAACATATGTCAAAATAGGTTTCGATTCGAGGGTCACGACCCTAAACATCGCATCCACATGTCTAATAAGAGATAAGGACACTTTTTAGAACATCCCAAACCCAAAAAAGTATAGAAATGCACCCAAATAACCCCAAACCACCCACCCAGTCTGGTTTAAATTAAAAATGAATATTTGTCGAAATTGGTATCGATACGAAGGTAACGACCCTCAACTTCATATCCCCATGTGCAATAAGAGATAAGGACACATTTTAGAACATCCCAAACCCAAAAAAATACAGAAATGTCCCCAAATAACCCCAAACGACCCACCCGGTCTAGTTTAAACCGTAAATGAACATATATCAAAATAGGTAATGATTCGAAGGTCACGGCCCTCAACATCGCCTCCACACGTCTAATAAGAGATAAGGACATTCTTTAAAACATCCCAAACCCAAAAAAGTACAGAAATTCCCCCTAATAACCCCAAACGACCCACCCGGTCTAATTTAAACCGAAAAATGAACATTTGCCGAAATTAATATAGATAAAAAGGTCATGACCCTCAACTTCATATCCACATGGGTGATAAGAGATAAGGACACATTTTAGAACATCCAAAACTGAAAAAAGTACAGAAATGCCCCCAAACAATCCCAAACGACCCACCTGGTCTGGTTTAAATCATAAATGAACATAGGTCAAACTAGGTATCGATTCAAAGGTCACGACCCTCAACATCGCCTCCACACGTCTAATAAGAGATAAGGACACTTTTTAGAACATCTCAAAGCCGAAAAAGTACAAAAAGTCCCCTAAATAACCCCAAACAACCCACCCTGTCTGGTTTCGAAAATGAACATATGTCAAAATAGGTATCAATTCGAAGGTCACGACCCTCAACATCGCAACCACACAAACAATAACAGATAAGGACACTTTTTAGAACATCCCAAACCCAAAAAAATACAGAAATGCCTCAAAATAACCCCAAACGACCCACATGGTCTCGTTCGTACTGAAAACGAACATATGCCGAAATAGGTATCGATTAGAAGGTCACGACGTTTAACATTGCATCCCCAAGTCTAATAAGAGGTAAGGACACTTTTTAGAACATCCGAAATCCAAAAAAGTACAGAAATGCCCCCAAATAACCCCAAAGTCCAAGGCGATCTCGTTCGAACAAAAAATGAACATATACCGAAATAGATATCGATTCGAAGGTCATGACCCTCAACTTCATATCCACACGTGTAATAAGAGAGAATGACACTTTTTAGAACATCCCGAACCAAAAAAAGTACAGAAATGCCCCAAAATAACCCCAAACGATCCACCCGGTCTGGTTTAAACTGAAATGAATATTTGTCCAAATTGTTATCGATACGAAGGTCACGACCCTCAACTTCATATCCACACGTCTAATAAGAGATAAGGACCCTTTTTAGAACATCCCAAACCCAAAAAAGTATAGAATTGCCCTCAAATAATCCCAAATGACCCACCCGGTCTTGTTTAAATCAGAAATGAACATATGTCAAAATAGGCATCGATTCGAAGGTCACAACCCCCAATATCGTATCCACATGTTTAATAAGAGATAAGGACACTTTTTAGAACATCCCAAACCCAAAAAAGTACAAAAATGCCCCCAAATAACCCAAAATGACCCACCCGATCTGTTTTAAACCGCAAATGAACATATGTCAAAATACGTATCGATTCGAAGGTCGTAGACCCTCAACATCGCATCCACATGTCTAATAAGAGATGAGGGCACACTTTAGAACATCCCAAACCCAAAAAATTATAGAAATGCCCCAAAATAACCCCAAACGACCCACTCAGTCTGGTTTAAACCAAAAATAAACATATATCGAAATAGGTATCAATTCAAAGGTCATGACCTTCAACATCGCATCCACACGTCTAATAAGAGATAAGGACACTTTTTATAACCTCCCAAACCCAAAAACGTATAGAAAACCCCCCAAATAACCCCAGACGACCCACCTAGACTAGTTTAAACTAAAAATGAACATATGTTAAAATAGGTATCAATTCGAAGGTCACGACCCTCAAGATCGCACTCACACATCTAATAACAGATAAGGACACTTTTTAGAACATCCCAAACCCAAAAAAGTACAGAAATGCCCCTAAATAACCCCAAACGACCCGTCCGGTCTCGTTCAAACTTAAAATGAACATATGCCGAAATAGGTATCGATCCGAAGGTCACGACCCTCAACATCGCATCCACATGTCTAATAAGAGATAAGGACACTTTTTAAAACATCCCAAACCCAAAAAAGTATGAGAAATGCTCCCAAATAACCCTAAACAACCCACCCGGTTTGGTTTAAACCGAAAATGAACATATATCGAAATAGGTATTGATTCGAACGTCACGACCCTCAATATCGTATCCACGCGTCTAACAAGAGATAAGGACACTTTTTACAACAACCCGAACCCAAAAAAGTACAACAATGCACATAAATGACCCCAAACGACCCACCCCATCTGTTTTAAATCAAACATGAACATTCGTCGAAATTGGTATCGATACGACAGTCACGACCCTCAACTTCATATCCACACGTGTAATAAAAGATAAGGACAAATTTTAGAACACCCCAAACCCAAAAAAGTATTGAAATGCCCCCCCAAATAATCCCAAATGACCCACCCGATCTTGTTTAAACCAAAAATGAACATTTGTCAAAATAGGTATCGATTCGAAGGTCACGACCCTCAACATCGCCTCCACACATCTAATAAGAGATAAGGACACTTTTTAGAACATTCCAAGCCAAAAAAAGTACAGAAATGCCCCCAAATAATCCCAAACGACCCACCCGGTCTGCTTTAAACCGTAAATGAACATATGTCAAAATAGGTATCGATTCGAAGGTCACAACCCCCAATATCGCATCCACACGTCTAATAGGAGATAAGGACACTTTTCAGAACATCCCAAACCCAAAAAAGTAAAGAAATACCCCTAAATAACCCCGAACGACCCACCCGGTCTGGTTTAAACAAAAAATGAACATTTATCGAAATTGGCATCGAAACGAAGGTCACGACCCTGAACTTCATATCCACACGTGTAATAAGAGATAAGGACACATTTTAGAACATCCCAAACCCAAAAAAGTTTAAAAATGCCCCAAAATAATCGCAAACGACCCACCCGGTTTGGTTTAAACTGAAAATGAACATTTATCAAAATTGGTATCGATACGAAGGTCACGACCCTCAACTTCATATCCACACGTGTAATAAGAGATAAGGACACAATTTAGAACATCCCAAACCCAAAAAAGTACAGAAATGCCGCTAAATAACCCAAAATGACCCACTCGGTCTTGTTTAAACTGAAAATGAGCATATGTCGAAATTGGTATCGATTCGAAGGTCGCAACCCTCAACATCGCATCCACACGTCTAATACAAGATAAGGACATTTTTTAGAACATCCCAAACCCAAAAGAGTGCAGAAATGACCCCAAACAACCCTAAACAACCCACCCTGTCTGGTTTAAATAGTAAATGAACATAAGTCGAAATAGGTATCGATTCGAAGGTTACAACCCTTGACATCGCATCCACACGTCTAATAAGAGAGTAGGACACCTTTTAGAATATTCCACACCCAAAAAAATACAGAAATGCCCCCAAATAACCCCAAACAACCCACCCGATCTGGTTTAAATCGAAAATGAACATTCATCAAAATTGGCATCGATAAGAAGGTCACGACGCTCAACTTCATAACTACACCTGTAATAAGAGATAAGGACACATTTTAGAATATCCCAAACCCAAAAAAGTATAGAAATGCCCCCAAATAACCCAAAACGAACCACCCGATCTGGTTTAAACCAAAAATGAACATTCGTTGAAATTGGTATCGATACGAAGGTCACGATCCTCAACATCATATCCACACCTCTAATAAGAGATAAGCACACATTTTAGAACATCCTAAACCCAAAAAAGTATAGAAATGCCCCCAAATAACCCCCAACGACCCATCCGGTCCGGTTTAAACCGAAAATGAACATTTGTTTAAATTGGTATCGATACGAAGGTCATGACTCTCAATTTCATATCCACATGTGTAATAAGAGATAAGGACACGCTTTAGAGCATCCCAAATCCAAAAAAGTACAGAAATGCCCCCAAATAAACCCAAACGACCCACATTGTCTTGTTTAAACCGAAAATGAATATTTATCTAAACTGGTATCAATACGAAGGTCACGACCCTCAACTTCATATCCGCACACCTATGAAGAGATAAGGACACTTTTTAGAACATCCAAAACCCAAAAAAGTACAGAAATGCCCCCAAATAACCCCAAACGACCCACTCGGTCTTGTTTAAATCAAAAATTAACATATGTCGAAATAGGAATCGATTCCAGGGTCACGACCCTCAACATTGCATCCACACATCTAATAAGAGATAAGGACACTTTTTAGAGCATCCAAAACCCAAAAAACTACAAAAATGCCCCCAAATAACTCCAAACGACCCACCCGATTTGATTTAAATCGAAAATGAACATCTGTCGAAATAGGTATCGATTCGAAGCTCACGACCCTCAACATCGCATCCACACATCTAATAAGAGATAAGGATACTTTTTAGAACGTCCCAAACCCAAAAAAGTACAGAAATGCCCCCAAATAACCCCAAACGACCCACTCGGTCTGGTTTAAACCGAAAATGAACGTTTGTCGAAATTGGTATCGATACAAAGGTCACGACCCTCAACTTCATATGCACATATGTAATAAGAGATAAGGACACATTTTGGAACATCCCAAACCCAAAAAAGTATAGAAATGCCCCCAAATAACCCCAAACGACCTACTCGATCTAGTTTAAACCGAAAATGAACATATGCCAAAATAGGTATCGATTCGAAGCTCACGACCCTCAACATCGCATCCACACGTCTAATAAGAGATAAGGACACATTTTAGAACATCCCAAACCAAAAACAGAATAGAAATGCCCCCAAATAACCCCAAACGACCCACTCGGTCTTATTTAAACCGGAAATGAACATATGTCGAAATAGGTATCAATTCAAAAGTCACGACCCTCAACATCGCATCCACACATCTAATAAGAGATGAGGACACATTTTAAAACATCCCAAACCCAAAAAAGTACAGAAATGCCCCCAAATAACCCCAAACGACCCACCCGGTCTAGTTCAAACCGAAAATTAACATTTGCCAAAATTGGTATCGATACGAAAGTCACGACCCTCAACTTCATATCCACACGGGTAATAAGAGATAAAGACACATTTAAGAACATCTAAAACTCAAAAAAGTACAGAAATGCCCCCAAATAATCCCAAACGACCCACCCGGTCTTGTTTAAACAAAAAATAAACATATGTCAAAATATGTAATCAATTCGAAGCTCACGACCCTCGACATCGCATCCACACATCTAATAAGGGATAAGGACACATTTTTGAACATCCCAAACCCAAAAAAGTACAGAAATGCCCCAACCCCAAACGACCCACCCGATCTGGTTTAAACAAAAAATGAACATTCGTCGAAATTGGTATCGATACGTAGGTCACGACCCTCAACTTCATATCCACACCTGTAATAAGAGATAATGACACATTTTAGAACATCCAAACCCAAAAAAGTGCATAAATGCCCCCAAATAACCCCAAACGACCCACCCGATCTGGTTTAAACCGAAAGTGAAAATTCATCGAAATTAGTATCGATACGAAGGTCACGACCCTCAACTTCATATCCACACTTGTAATAAGAGATAAGGACACATTTTAGAACATCCTAAACAAAAAAAAGTATAGAAATGCCCCCAAATAACCGCAAACAACCCACCCGATTTGGTTTAAATCGAAAATGAATATAGGTCGAAATAGGTATCAATTCGAAGGTCACGACCTTCAACATCGCATCCACACGTCTAATAAGAGATAAGAACACTTTTTAGAACATCCCACACCCAAAAAAGTACAGAAAAACCCCCAAATAACCCAAAACGACCCACCCGATCTGGTTTAAACAAAAAATGAACATTTATCGAAATTGGCATCGAAACGAAGGTCACGACCCTGAACTTCATATCCACACGTGTAATAAGAGATAAGGACACATTTTAGAACATCCCAAACCCAAAAAAGTTTAAAAATGCCCCAAAATAATCGCAAACGACCCACCCGGTTTGGTTTAAACTGAAAATGAACATTTATCAAAATTGGTATCGATACGAAGGTCACGACCCTCAACTTCATATCCACACGTGTAATAAGAGATAAGGACACAATTTAGAACATCCCAAACCCAAAAAAGTACAGAAATGCCGCTAAATAACCCAAAATGACCCACTCGGTCTTGTTTAAACTGAAAATGAGCATATGTCGAAATTGGTATCGATTCGAAGGTCGCAACCCTCAACATCGCATCCACACGTCTAATACAAGATAAGGACATTTTTTAGAACATCCCAAACCCAAAAGAGTGCAGAAATGACCCCAAACAACCCTAAACAACCCACCCTGTCTGGTTTAAATAGTAAATGAACATAAGTCGAAATAGGTATCGATTCGAAGGTTACAACCCTTGACATCGCATCCACACGTCTAATAAGAGAGTAGGACACCTTTTAGAATATTCCACACCCAAAAAAATACAGAAATGCCCCCAAATAACCCCAAACAACCCACCCGATCTGGTTTAAATCGAAAATGAACATTCATCAAAATTGATCGATAAGAAGGTCACGACGCTCAACTTCATAACTACACCTGTGATAAGAGATAAGGACACATTTTAGAATATCCCAAACCCAAAAAAGTATAGAAATGCCCCCAAATAACCCAAAACGAACCACCCGATCTGGTTTAAACCAAAAATGAACATTCGTTGAAATTGGTATCGATACGAAGGTCACGATCCTCAACATCATATCCACACCTCTAATAAGAGATAAGCACACATTTTAGAACATCCCAAACCCAAAAAAGTATAGAAATGCCCCCAAATAACCCCCAACGACCCATCCGGTCCGGTTTAAACCGAAAATGAACATTTGTTTAAATTGGTATCGATACGAAGGTCATGACTCTCAATTTCATATCCACATGTGTAATAAGAGATAAGGACACGCTTTAGAGCATCCCAAATCCAAAAAAGTACAGAAATGCCCCCAAATAAACCCAAACGACCCACATTGTCTTGTTTAAACCGAAAATGAATATTTATCTAAACTGGTATGAATACGAAGGTCACGACCCTCAACTTCATATCCGCACACCTATGAAGAGATAAGGACACTTTTTAGAACATCCAAAACCCAAAAAAGTACAGAAATGCCCCCAAATAACCCCAAACGACCCACTCGGTCTTGTTTAAATCGAAAATTAACATATGTCGAAATAGGAATCGATTCCAGGGTCACGACCCTCAACATTGCATCCACACATCTAATAAGAGATAAGGACACTTTTTAGAACATCCCAAACCCAAAAAGTATAGAAATTCCCCCAAATAACCCAAAACGACCCACCCGATCTGGTTTAAACCGAAAATGAACGTTCGTCGAAAGTGGTATCGATACGGAGGTCACGACCCTCAAATTCATATCCACACCTGTAATAAGAGATAAGGACACATTTTAGAATATCCCAAACCCAAAAAAGTACATAAATGCCCCCAAATAACCCCAAACGACCCACCCGGTTTGGTTTAAATTGAAAATGAACATAGGTCGAAATAGGTATCGATTCGAATGTCACAACCCTCAACATCGCATCCACATGTCTAATAAGAGATAAGGACACTTTTTAAAACATCCCAGACCCAAAAAAGTATAGAAATGACCCCAAATAAGCCCAAACGACCCACCCGGTCCGGTTTAAACCGAAAATTAACATATGTCAAAATAGGTATCAATTCAAAGGTCATGACCCTCAGCATCACATCCACACGTCTAATAAGATATAATGACACTTTTTAGAACATCCCAAACTCAAAGAAGTATAGAAATGCCCCCATATAACCCCAAACGACCCACCCGGTCTCGTTCGAATCGAAAATGAACATATACCAAAATAGGTATCGATTCAAAGGTCATGACACCCAACTTCATATCCACACACGTAATAAGAGATAACGACACTTTTTAGAACATCCCAAAATCAAAAAAGTACAGAAATGCTCCCAAATAACCCCAAATGACCCCACCGGCCTCGTTCGAACCGAAAATGAACATATACCGAAATAGATATCGATTCGATGGTCATGACCCTTAACTTCTTATCCATACGTGCAATAAGAGATAAGGACACTTTTTAGAGCATCCCAAACCCAAAAAAGTACAAAAATGCCCCCAAATAAATCCAAACGACCCACCCGGTTTTGTTTAAACCAAAAATGAACATATGTCCAAATAGGTATCAATTCGAAGGTCATGACCCTCAATATCGCATCCACACACCTAATAAAAGATAAGGACACTTTTTAGAACATCACAAACCCAAAAAATAACCCCAAACGACCTACCCGATCTCGTTCGAACCGAAAATGAACATATGCAAAAATAGGTATCGATTCGAAGGTCACAACCCTCAACATCGTATCCACATGTCTAATAAGAGATAAGGACACCTTTTAGAACATTCCAAACCCAAAAAAGTACAGAAATACCCCCAAATAACCCCAAACGACCCAACCGGTCTCGTTCAAACCGAAAATGAACATATACTGAAATAGATATTGATTCGAAGGTTGTGACCCTCAACTTCATATCCACACGAGTAATAAGAGATAAGGACACTTTTTAGAACATCCCAAACCCAAAAAAGTACAGAAATGCCCCCAAATAACCCCAAACGACCCACCCGTTCTGGTTTAAACCGAAAATGAACATATATAAAAATAGGTATCAATTCGAAGGTCACGACCCTCAACATCGCATCTACACATCTAATAAGTGATAATGAAACTTTTTAGAACCTCCCAAGCCCAAAAAAATATAGAAATGCCCCCAAATAACCCCAAACGACCCACCCGATCTCGTTCGAACCGAAAAAGAACATATGCCGAAATAGGAATTGATTCGAAGGTCACAACCCTCAACATCGCATCTTCGAGTGTAATAAGAGATGAGGGCATATTTTAGAACATCCCAAACCCAAAAAAGTACAAAAATGCCGCCAAATAACCCCAAACGACCCACCCAGCCAGGTTTAAACCAAAAATAAACATATATCGAAATAGGTATCAATTCGAAGGTCACGACCTTCAACATCGTATCCACATGTCTAACAAGAGATAAGGACACTTTTGAGAACATCCCAAACCCAAAAAAGTACAGAAATACCCCCAAATAACCCCAAACGACCCACCCGGTCTCGTTTCAACCGAAAATGAACATATACCGAAATAGGTATCCATTCGAAGGTCATGACCCCCAACTTCATCTCCACATGTTCAATAAAAGATAAGGACACTTTTTAGAACATCCCAAACCCAAAAAAGTACAGAAATGCCCCCAAATAACCCCAAACGACCCACCGAGTCTGGTTTAAACAAAAAATGAACATATGTCAAAATAGGTATCAATTCAAAGGTCACGACCCTCAACATCATATCCACACATCTAATAACAAATAAGGACACTTTTTAGAACATCCCAAACCCAAAAAATTATAGAAATCCCCCAAATAACCCTGAACGACCCACCCGATCTCGTTCGAACCGAAAATGAACATATACCGAAATAGGTATCGATTCGAAGGTCACGACCCCCAACTTCATATCCACACGTGTAATAAGAGATAAGGACACTTTTCAGAACATCCCAAACCCAAAAAAGTACAGAAATGCCCCCAAATAACCCCAAACGACCCAGCCGATCTCGTTCGAACCGAACATGAATATATACCAAAATAGATATCGATTCGATGGTCATGACCCTCAACTTCATATCCACTCGTGTAATAAGAGATAAGGACACTTTTTAGAACATCCCAAAACCAAAAAAGTACAAAAATGCCCCCAAATAACCCCAAACGACCCACCCAATCTGGTTTAAATCGAAAATGAACATATGTCAAAATAGGTTTCGATTCGAGGGTCACGACCCTAAACATCGCATCCACATGTCTAATAAGAGATAAGGACACTTTTTAGAACATCCCAAACCCAAAAAAGTATAGAAATGCACCCAAATAACCCCAAACCACCCACCCAGTCTGGTTTAAATTAAAAATGAATATTTGTCGAAATTGGTATCGATACGAAGGTAACGACCCTCAACTTCATATCCCCATGTGCAATAAGAGATAAGGACACATTTTAGAACATCCCAAACCCAAAAAAATACAGAAATGTCCCCAAATAACCCCAAACGACCCACCCGGTCTAGTTTAAACCGTAAATGAACATATATCAAAATAGGTAATGATTCGAAGGTCACGGCCCTCAACATCGCCTCCACACGTCTAATAAGAGATAAGGACATTCTTTAAAACATCCCAAACCCAAAAAAGTACAGAAATTCCCCCTAATAACCCCAAACGACCCACCCGGTCTAATTTAAACCGAAAAATGAACATTTGCCGAAATTAATATAGATAAAAAGGTCATGACCCTCAACTTCATATCCACATGGGTGATAAGAGATAAGGACACATTTTAGAACATCCAAAACTGAAAAAAGTACAGAAATGCCCCCAAACAATCCCAAACGACCCACCTGGTCTGGTTTAAATCATAAATGAACATAGGTCAAACTAGGTATCGATTCAAAGGTCACGACCCTCAACATCGCCTCCACACGTCTAATAAGAGATAAGGACACTTTTTAGAACATCTCAAAGCTGAAAAAGTACAAAAAGTCCCCTAAATAACCCCAAACAACCCACCCTGTCTGGTTTCGAAAATGAACATATGTCAAAATAGGTATCAATTCGAAGGTCACGACCCTCAACATCGCAACCACACAAACAATAACAGATAAGGACACTTTTTAGAACATCCCAAACCCAAAAAAATACAGAAATGCCTCAAAATAACCCCAAACGACCCACCTGATCTCGTTCGTACTGAAAACGAACATATGCCGAAATAGGTATCGATTCGAAGGTCACGACGTTTAACATTGCATCCCCAAGTCTAATAAGAGGTAAGGACACTTTTTAGAACATCCGAAATCCAAAAAAGTACAGAAATGCCCCCAAATAACCCCAAAGTCCAAGGCGATCTCGTTCGAACAAAAAATGAACATATACCGAAATAGATATCGATTCGAAGGTCATGACCCTCAACTTCATATCCACACGTGTAATAAGAGAGAATGACACTTTTTAGAACATCCCGAACCAAAAAAAGTACAGAAATGCCCCAAAATAACCCCAAACGATCCACCCGGTCTGGTTTAAACTGAAATGAATATTTGTCCAAATTGTTATCGATACGAAGGTCACGACCCTCAACTTCATATCCACACGTCTAATAAGAGATAAGGACCCTTTTTAGAACATCCCAAACCCAAAAAAGTATAGAATTGCCCTCAAATAATCCCAAATGACCCACCCGGTCTTGTTTAAATCAGAAATGAACATATGTCAAAATAGGCATCGATTCGAAGGTCACAACCCCCAATATCGTATCCACATGTTTAATAAGAGATAAGGACACTTTTTAGAACATCCCAAACCCAAAAAAGTACAAAAATGCCCCCAAATAACCCAAAATGACCCACCCGATCTGTTTTAAACCGCAAATGAACATATGTCAAAATACGTATCGATTCGAAGGTCGTAGACCCTCAACATCGCATCCACATGTCTAATAAGAGATGAGGGCACACTTTAGAACATCCCAAACCCAAAAAATTATAGAAATGCCCCAAAATAACCCCAAACGACCCACTCAGTCTGGTTTAAACAAAAAATAAACATATATCGAAATAGGTATCAATTCAAAGGTCATGACCTTCAACATCGCATCCACACGTCTAATAAGAGATAAGGACACTTTTTATAACCTCCCAAACCCAAAAACGTATAGAAAACCCCCCAAATAACCCCAGACGACCCACCTAGACTAGTTTAAACTAAAAATGAACATATGTTAAAATAGGTATCAATTCGAAGGTCACGACCCTCAAGATCGCACTCACACATCTAATAACAGATAAGGACACTTTTTAGAACATCCCAAACCCAAAAAAGTACAGAAATGCCCCCAAATAACCCCAAACGACCCGTCCGGTCTCGTTCAAACTTAAAATGAACATATGCCGAAATAGGTATCGATCCGAAGGTCACGACCCTCAACATCGCATCCACATGTCTAATAAGAGATAAGGACACTTTTTAAAACATCCCAAACCCAAAAAAGTATGAGAAATGCTCCCAAATAACCCTAAACAACCCACCCGGTTTGGTTTAAACCGAAAATGAACATATATCGAAATAGGTATTGATTCGAACGTCACGACCCTCAATATCGTATCCACGCGTCTAACAAGAGATAAGGACACTTTTTACAACAACCCGAACCCAAAAAAGTACAACAATGCACATAAATGACCCCAAACGACCCACCCCATCTGTTTTAAATCAAACATGAACATTCGTCGAAATTGGTATCGATACGACAGTCACGACCCTCAACTTCATATCCACACGTGTAATAAAAGATAAGGACAAATTTTAGAACACCCCAAACCCAAAAAAATATTGAAATGCCCCCCCAAATAATCCCAAATGACCCACCCGATCTTGTTTAAACCAAAAATGAACATATGTCAAAATAGGTATCGATTCGAAGGTCACAACCCCCAATATCGCATCCACACGTCTAATAGGAGATAAGGACACTTTTCAGAACATCCCAAACCCAAAAAAGTAAAGAAATACCCCTAAATAACCCCGAACGACCCACCCGGTCTAGTTTAAACCGAAAATGAACAATTGCCGAAATTGGTATCGATAAAAAGGTCATAACCCTCAACTTCATATCCACACGTGTAATAAGAGATATGGACGCATTTTAGACAATCCAAAATTCAAAAAAGTATAGAAATGCCCCCAAACAATCCCAAACCCGCAAATGAAAATTTGTCGAAATAGGTATCGATTTGTAGGTCACAACCCTCAACATCGCCTCCACACGTCTAACAAGAGATAAGGACACTTTTTAGAACATCCCAAACCCAGAAAAGTACAGAAATGCCCCCAAATAACCCCAAACCACCCACCCGGTCTCGTTCGAACAGAAAATGAACATAGACCAAAATAGGTATCGATTCGAAGGTCACGACCTTCAATATCGCATCGACTCATCTAATAAGAGATAAGGACACATTCTAGACCAACCCAAACCCAAAAAAGTAGAGAAATACTCCCAAATAACCCCAAACGACCCACCTGGTTTGGTTTAAATCGAAAATGAACATTCGTCGAAATTGGTATCGATACGAAGGTCACGACCCTCAATTTCAAATCCACACCTATAATAAGAGATAAGGACACATTTTAGAACATCCCAAACCCAAAAAAGTATAGAAATGCCCCCAAATAACCCCAAACGACCCACCCTATCTGTTCTAAACCAAAAATGAACACATTTGAAAATTGGTATCGATACGACGGTCACGACCCTCAACTTCATATCCACACGTGTAATAAAAGATAAGGACACATTTTAGAACATCCCAAACCCAAAAATGTGTAGAAATGCCAAACAAATAATCCCAAACGACCCAGCCGATCTTGTTTAAATCGAAAATGAACATATGTCAAAATAGGTATCGATTCGAAGGTCACGACCCTCAACATCGCATCCACACGTCTAATAAGAGATAAGGAACTTTTTAGAACATCTCAAACCTAAAAGAGAACAAAAATGCCCCCAAATAACCCCGAACGACCCACCCGACCTAGTTTAAATCGAAAATGAACATTTGCCGAAATTCGTATCGATAAAAAGGTCACGACCCTCAACTTCATATCCACACGTGTAATAAGAGATAAGGACACATTTTAGAACATCCAAAACTCAAAAAAGTACATAAATGCCCCCAAACAATCCCAAACGACCCACCCGGTCTAGTTTAAACCAAAAATGAACATATGTCAAAATAGGTATTAATTTGAAGGTCACGACCCTCAACATCGCATCCACACGTCTAATAAGAGATATGGACACTTTTTAGAACATCCTAAACCCAAAAAAGTACAAAAAATGCCCCCAAATAACCCCAAACCACCCACCCGAACTCGTTCAAGCCGAAAATGAACATATGCCAAAATAGGTATCGATTCGAAGGTCACGACCCTTAACATCGCATCCACATGTCTAATAAGAGATAGGGATACTTTTTAGAACATCCTAAACCTAAAAAAGTATAGAAATGCACCCAAATAACCCCAAACCACCCACCCGGTCTGGTTTAAATCGAAAATTATCATATGTCAAAATAGGTATCGATTCGAAGGTCACAACCCTCAACATCGTAGTCACACGTCTAACAACAGATGAGGACACATTTTAGAACATCCCAAACCCAAAAAAGTAAAGAAATGCCCCCAAATAACCCCAAACGACCCGCCCAGTCTGATTTAAACCGAAAATAAACATATGTCAAAATTGGTATCTATTCGAAGGTCATGACCGTCAACATCACATCCACACGTCAAATAAGAGATAACGAGACTTTCAAGAACATCCCAAACCCTAAAAAGTATAGAAATGCCCCAAAATAACCCCAAACTACCCACCCGATCTTGTTTAAATCGAAAATGAACATATGTCAAAATAGGTATCGATCCGAAAGTCACGACCCTCAACATCGCATCCACATGTCTAAAAAGTGATAAGGACACATTTTAGAACATCTCAAACCCAAACAACTATAGAAATGCCGCCAAATAACCCCAAACGACCCACCCGGTCTCAATCGAACAGAAAATGAACATATGCCGAAATAGGTATCAATTCGAAGGTCATGACCTTGAATATCGGATCCACCCATCTAATAAGAGATAAGGACACATTCTAGAACAACCCAAACCCCAAAAAGATGAGAAATGTTCCCAAATAACCCTAAACAACCCACCCGACTTGGTTTAAATCGAAAATGAACATATATCGAAATAGGTATCGATTCGAAGGTCACGACCCTCAACATCAGAGTCACACGTCTAATAACAGATGAGGACACATTTTACAACATCCCAAACCCAAAAAAGTACAGAAATGCCCCCAAATAACCCCAAACGACCCGCCTGGTCTGGTTTAAACCGAAAATAAACATATGTCAAAATTGGTATCTATTCGAAGGTCATGACCCTCAACATCACATCCACACGTCTAATAAGGGATAAGGAGACTTTCAAGAACATCCCAAACACAAAAAAGTACAGAAATGCCCCAAAATAACCCCAAACTACCCACCCGGTCTTGTTTAAACCAAAAATGAACATATGTCAAAATAGGTATCGATCCGAAAGTCACGACCCTCAACATTACATCCACACGTCTAGAAAGAGATTAGGACACATTTTAGAACATCCCAAACCCAAAAAAGTATAGAAATGCCCCCAAATAACCCCAAACCACCCACCTGGTCTCAATCGAACAGAAAATGAACATATGCCAAAATAGGTATCGATTCGAAGGTCATAACCTTCAATATCGCATCCACTCATCTAATAAGAGATAAAGGAAACATTCTAGAACACCCAAAAAAGATGAGAAATGCTCCCAAATAACCCTAAACAACCCACCCGGTTTGATTTAAACCGAAAATGAACATATATCGAAATATGTATTGATTCGAACATCACAACCCTCAACATCGCTTCCACACGTCTAACAAGAGATAAGGACACTTTTTAGAACAACCCAAACCCAAAAAGGTACAGAAATGCACATAAATAACCCCAAACGACCCACGCCAGCTGTTTTAAATCGAAAATGAACTTTTGTCGAAATTGGTATCGATACGACGGTCACGACCCTCAACTTCATATCCACATGTGTAATAAAAGATAAGGACACATTTTAGAACATCCCAAACCCAAAAAAGTACAGAAATGCCTCCCAAATAATCCCAAACGACCCACCCATTCTTATTTAAACCGAAAATGAACATATGTCAAAATAAGTATCGATTCGAAGGTCACGACCCTCAACATCGTATCCACACATCTAATAAAAGATAAGAACACTTTTTAGAACATCTCAAACCTAAAAGAGAACAGAAATGCCCCCAAAGAACCCCGAATGACTCACCCGGTCTAGTTTAAATCGAAAATGAACATTTGCAAAAATTCGTATCGATAAAAAGGTCACGACCCTCAACTTCATATCCACACGTGTAATAAGAGATAAGGACACATTTGAGAACATCCAAAACTCAAAAAAGTACAGAAATGCCCCCAAACAATCCCAAACGACCCACCCAATCTAGTTTAAACTGAAAATGAACATATGTCAAAATAGGTATCAATTTGAATGTCACGACCCTCAACATCGCATCCACACGTCTAATAAGAAATAAGGACACTTTTTAGAACATCCTAAACCCAAAAAAGTACAGAAAATGCCCCCAAATAACCCCAAACCCCCCACCCGATCTCGTTAGAACCAAAAATGAACATATGCCGAAATAGGTATCGATTCGAAGGTCACGACCCATAACATCGCATCCACATGTCTAATAAGAGATAGGGATACTTTTTAGAACATCCTAAACCCAAAAAAGTATAGAAATGCACCCAAATAACCCCAAACCACCCACCCGGTCTGGTTTAGATCGAAAATTATCATATGTCGAAATAGGTATCGATTCGAAGGTCACGACACTCAACATCGCATCACACGTCTAATAATAGATGATGACACATTTTAGAACATCCCAAATCCAAAAAAGTACAGAAATGCCCCCAAATAACCCCAAACGACCCGCCCGGTCTGGTTTAAACTGAAAATAAACATATATCGAAATTGGTATCTATTCGAAGGTCATGACCGTCAACATCACATCCACACGTCTAATAAGAGATAAGGAGACTTTCAAGAACATCCCAAACCCTAAAAAGTATAGAAATGCCCCAAAATAACCCCAACCTACCCACCCGGTCTTGTTTAAACCGAAAATGAACATATGTCAAAATAGGTATCGTTCCGAAAGTCACGACCCTCAACATTGCATCCACATGTCTAAAAAGTGATAAGGACACATTTTAGAACATCCCAAACCCAAAAAAGTATAGAAATGACGCCAAAAAACCCCAAATGACCCACCCGGTCTCAATCGAATAGAAAATGAACATATGCCGAAATAGGTTTCGATTCGAAGGTCATGACCTTCAATATCGCATCCACTCATCTAATAAGAGATAAGGACACATTCTAGAACAACCCAAACCCAAAAAAGATGAGAAATGCTCCCAAATAACCCTAAACAACCCACCCGGTTTGGTTTAAATCGAAAATGAACATATATCGAAATAGGTATTGATTCGAAGGTCACGACCCTCAACATCACAGTCACACGTCTAATAACAGATGAGGACACATTTTAGAACATCCCAAAACCAAGAAAGTACAGAAATGCCCCCAAATAACCCTAAACGACCCTCCCGGTCTGGTTTAAACCGAAAATAAACATATGTCGAAATTAGTATCTATTCGAAGGTCATGACCCTCAACATCACATCCACACGTCTAATAAGAGATAAGGAGACTTTCAAGAACATCCCAAACCCAAAAAAGTACAGAAATGCCCAAAAATAACCCCAAACTACCCACCCGGTCTTGTTTTAACCGAAAATGAACATATGTCAAAATAGGTATCGATCCGAAAGTCACGACCCTCAACATCGCATCCACACGTCTAAAAAGAGATTAGGACACATTTTAGAACATCCCAAACCCAAAAAAGTATAGAAATGCCCCCAAATAACCCCAAACCACCCACCTGGTCTCAATCGAACAGAAAATGAACATATGCCGAAATAGGTATCAATTCGAAGGTCATGACCTTCAATATTGCATCCACTCATCTAATAAGAGAAAAGGACACATTCTAGAACAACCCAAACCCTAAAAAGATGAGAAATGCTCCCGAATAACCCTAAACAACCCACCCGGTTTGGTTTAAATCGAAAATGAA